>NC_045476.1:27950043-28270668 GCF_009650955.1 Corvus moneduloides | reverse complement strand
GCATAATAATGTTGCTGTTTGATGTACAGTAAAATCTCCTACTGGCATTATAAGGATGCTGAACTTCTAATCCTTAATGAACAGTGAGTTTTACAAACAAAATTTAAATTAATTTAAAAACAGACATTAAAAAAACCCCAAGCAAAACACAGTAAACCAGAGGAAAAAAAACCAAACAACATTAGGCTAGTTTGGTACTGTTAAAAACAAGAAGGTAGGATAACATCCTTTTATTATTAAGTACTTCCAAACCAAAAAGTAATTAGCTAGCAGCTACTTCAGATTATCTCACTTTGCTATTATACCCAGCAGTTTTCATAACTGTACCTGAACATATTTACCTGAAATAACAGTTCAGAGGCAACAGCTCAGTGAAACTAATGCTAACACATTTATCAACAACCTAAGAGCTCTGTAGAAAACAATAAACTCATAAAACTAACATTATGGATATTATTTCCCAAAACAGACATGCAGAAATCAAAGTAAGCTCAGGTATCCAACCATCTCTGTATCCAACCACCTCATGGACATACTACTGTAGTGAACATTCAGCCTGAATTTTGAAAAGTCAGTTCCACATGACAAATACAACATTACAAAGTAAATACTGAAGTTCTTAATCGTAAAAAAACTGTGCACCTGTTTCCTGGAGTATGAGCATAATGAAGCCAAGAACAACAGAAGCACAAGTCACAAGAAGTTTCAGAATAACTTTTATTTAAACATGTATCTCTGTTTCCAGCAGATTCAACAGCACTGACTGCCTAAAGAATACAACGAACCTCTTGAAATGTAAGGTTAAATCTTACACAAAAGTAATGCTTATTGAATAGAAACTGTATGCTACTTTGTGTCAGGAAAAAAAAAAAAAAATTGCTTTCCCTAAAGTCTTCGGTATACCAAGAGAAGAAATATACCTTAGGTTTACAGGATCAGAAACTTAGGACTGTAACTTAATTTCCAATCAATATATGGCCAGTCTCTATCATTATTTATCCAGAACACCTGGAAAAGCAATACACTTGCACAGACTTTTGTGGTTTTATGCAGTGTAAGACAACATGTATTTCTCTCAATTTCCTAAGCAATTACTTGTATTACATTAAAGTAACATTTCCTCTAAACAGTAGTCTTCTGGCCCTCATAATAGTTATGCAACAAGATTAAACTTCTGAATGATTTTTCACAGTATAATTGAATCTTACCTTTCTTCCGAGTTGTACAGCCGAGCAAGCCCAAAATCTGCGAGCTTTATCTGCCCTCTGGTGGAAAAAGCAAAGAATTATTTAGTGGTTAATCCTGTTAAACCTTCCTCCCCCAAAATCAGGTAAAGTTTAAGACTGAAACAGCTGCAACTGATCTTCACCAAACTACATTAATGAAGAGGCAATGCTTTGCTATCTCTGCATCACTTCAGTGAACAGTATGCTAACTTAACAAAATAGCAAAGACAAGTAAGCAAAATTAGGCATGCTTATCCAATGGCATTTATATCACTGGATGTTAGTCAAATTTAGTCTATACCATAAAATATTCAAGTCAGTAACTCTGCAGGAAAAAAATGAGGGAAGAAACTGCTATTTTCTCAGGCCTTGCTGCCAGCATGAGCATTTGTACAGCAAACAACTATCAGCAGTCATACTTCCTTCTAGGAAACCATGAAAGTCCTGTTGTGCTATTGTACAGTTTAAATACAGCCTTTAAATCAGGGTGATCAACCAGATAAGGGCTTCAGTTTTGTCAGCAGCCAACTTGCTGAATGACATAACCCCTAACTCATTCCTGAGTTTTCCCAGACACAAGGGGAAGAGTAGAAGATACAGAGCTCTTGCCTGGCAGTTCCCACAGCTAAAAGGCACTGCTCAATGACTAGAATCTCCATCTATCTGTAAAGTCTGGATGATTCAAACAGAAAGCTATCTGCAAGCTTTTCTAACACACGAAATTAATGTTGGACTGTTATATGTGGTTTTCCTTTTCTGTACTGATAAACTTTTGTAACTCCCATCACTTTCCAATAATGTTATGTTCTCAAATTATGGCAAGATTTGCTGCTAGCATGACCATTTTGTGGTAATAGCACATACGTGACCATTTTGTGATGACCAAATATGCTGGTCATAGTTTCCATCCACTTTTCTCCTCAGACCTTTACTCTGATTTCTTGGAGAACGCGCATAAACAAAGAAACGTTCCCCTCAAATTTACATGCTTATTTCTGAGAAGGTATTTAGAAAATAAAGATATGTGTTGGGTTGACCCTGAGTTGATGGACAGTCTTTAAGACCAATTACGCTTCTCACAATTTACATATTTAAACCGCACAGAAAGGCGGGACTTCCCCTTTTTTGTCGGAGCTCGCCTGCTGGGAGGTTGGGGGGCTCGGAGCCTCCAGGCCCCGCTGGGCCGGGCCGGGGCCACTGCCCCTTTCCCCCTTTCCCAACGCTGCGGCACGGACCCTGGATCACTGTGGGGGGACTGTCCCAGAGCCGCAGGCAGCTAAAACCAGCCATGGACTGCCACAGCTAAACCCATCCAGCGCGGCTCCTGGGGACAGGCGGGTCCCTCTCCTCTCCATGCGGAGCCGGCGGAGTCAACGGGAGCCGGCAGAGCCTCCTGTCTGCAGCCAGCACACTTCGTGCTGAACTGAAGAAGACACCACACAGCCAGCAGCACAGAGGGAGCGAGGCTTTCTCCACCGTAAAGCCTGAACAAGAACACCCTTCAACATGGCGGCGTCAGAGTCAGGGAGAAAGAGAAGTGAGTCACGTGGGACGGAGCTGGAAATGGTGACGGGAGAAAAGAGGGCGGTGCCGCGATTCTGGCGCGCAGCTTAAAAGAAACCTTCTTGCATGCCGTGGTAAGAAACTGTAATACCACAAACTGTTTGTCTCTTTAATCCATTTGAAGAACATGGGGGGATGGAGGATCCTCGTGTGGCCTGTGAAGATTGTGAAGAGTGCCTATGCCAGGCTATATAGAAGTAGTAAGAGGCTGTTAGAGACTTGTGGCGAAGAAAAGCCTTTGTGTGCAGGCCAAAATAACTTATCCTTAAAAAGATGAATAACCCCATGTGATGGCCTATGTTTTGTAGTGTGAAGGAACTGTGAGATTTTTCATGGGAGAGATGTTCTACACACAGCAGATTGTTTGTTTCCGGGCGGGTCTGCTGTTAGTAGCAGTTTGGGAACCACGTGCAACTGAAGGAAAACCCTTTTTTCCTTAAGCATAAGAGAGAGACTTTTCAAGAACTGAAACACTGACTAACATCCCATGTTCTGTTATCCCTTGTGTGAGCTGGGTAAAAGGAGAGAAGTGCTGGGGGGGGGGGGGGGGGGAGATTTGCTTTAATTTTGTTTTGTTATTTTCTCTTTACTTTTAATTCTATTAGTAATAAAACTCTTTCAT
The DNA here is from genome assembly GCF_009650955.1 of Corvus moneduloides. Taxonomy (NCBI): domain Eukaryota; kingdom Metazoa; phylum Chordata; class Aves; order Passeriformes; family Corvidae; genus Corvus; species Corvus moneduloides. The sequence continues at coordinate 28,267,257 of NC_045476.1, read as the reverse complement.
TGTACTGCAACTGTTTAAGGTTTGTGCCTGCTTTGCTTTTCTCCTAATTCTTATCTCACAGAAGGAAAATAAGTAAGTAATGAATATTTTGAACCAAAACCGCTACATTCAATTGGTGTTTCCGCCCGGTTTCGAACTCAACCCGCTACAATGTATTTGCTCAAAATTCATTGAAGTTGCCCATGTAAAAGATACGTAATCCATGTGTTTGGCTTCAGGCTGTAACTGGTAATAGGATTTTTGAAACACTGGCTTAAAATTATTCAGATCTACTATCATGTTTTTCTGCCACTGGTAGAAAAATCTAAGGATGCTCAGACATTATCCTATGGGGAGAATATCCAACTCTGTAACCTGGATTGGAGAGCACAGTAAAATAACAAGCTCCTCCTCTACCATAATGCACTCTTCTCCATTGTCAGGTTACATCCAGCTTCTGAGTTCTCAAAGGTGCACAGGGAAACACTAACCCTGGAGATTAGCAGGCAATAACATTAGGTGTGTGGGCACAGGGAGTAATGGGGAGAAACATGTACATCTGTTTAGGAGTCCATATCATAATCTGGCAAGGCTGCAGTAAGATACAGAGATGAAAACAGTCTAGTGTTAGTTTGCTCAAAAGGAAAAAGGAGGAGGTAGCAGAAAATTTAATTTGGAGAAAGCTTGGCCTATCAAAATAGACCCTTGATCCATTTTGCCCAGTATTTGCTCTCCAACAGCAGCAGTAGATTTCTAGGGAGAACATGTGAACCCACTCCCTTTAGGGCCCATCTTCCTCATGCTAAACCACAACCCACAAACACTGTGTTTAGGATGCTAAAACATCCACTCCCATTAGCAGGTGTTAATGATCCTATCCTTTAATGTGTCTCATCTTTTTTGAAACTCCTGACACTACCCGGAAAATCTCCTGTGGCAACAAATCCCAGGAGCTGACTACCTGCTCTTTTTTTTAACTAAACCCTCTTTTGCTGTTATAAACCTTACTCTTACAGTTGCTCCCTGGATTTAGTACTCCAGGTTATGATGCACAACTGCTGGTAATGAAGTCATCCACTATCTTCACACCGGCTTTTTATTTGCTGCTGCACACCAAAACACCACACTGACTAATATAATTTGTAATTACCATGCGTTAAAGTAGTAAGAAACAAATTATTCTCCCCCTTTGATTATAGCAATAACTGTAAGTTAAGGCATGTTTGAACATGCCTGATCAAATACTCTTTTAAAGCATTATCCTGACTGATGACAACAAGGACCTCAGAACTGTCACGAAGAAACAGTCTAGCCACACTTCGATCTTGAAATGAGATGGCAGAAAGAATACACATCAAACACTTACATCCTACAATTCCATTTTAATATATTTGAACGCAGATAATTTTCCCCCAATACTCTGACTTAACAGGATTAAACTTGAGTCTTCTCTTTTAACACAGATTAAGTTTAACACACAGCTGCAGGCTCCAGTGTTAAGCAGGAACATTATTTTGCAATTGATTTTAAAGAAACTAGACAATTTAAAAAGTAAGTTTTGCTAATGACTCTAGTCAGGTGAACTGTGAAGAGTAAAAGAATGATATAAAGATGTTAACATACAATTTTTGTTATGTACTTTTAAGTAATATCCATACCTGTTATTTAGTAGAATATTGGAACATTTGATATCTCTGTGCAAAAAGTTCTTCTTGTGGCAATAGGCCAAGCCCTCCATCAGCTGTCTCATAAAAGATTTAATATGATTTTCATTAAAATGAACCAAACCAGATTCCAGCAGTCCCATCAAGTCATGGTCCATATATTCAAATACCAGGTAAAATGCACCTACAAAAAGAAAGGGAAAAGGTAGGAGAAACACAGAGAGAAAAACTGATTTAACAGCAGTCCAAAGCATTGCTGTTGCCTACTTTTTAAAATCAGAAGCATTTTTCATACAACTGCTTACATTTTCTGCAGTATTTATAGCTGTATCTCATGTCAAATGTAATATAGTACAGTAAAAAGTTTTAATAAATTGCTGTTCCATATAAACAATTATACTAGTCAAATGTTTGTGAAAAGAAGTATAATGTTACCACACAGTGCTTTAGTCTAGACAAACATGTATTCTCCCTACAGCCCTCAATCTCCATCCATTTTATTTCACAAAAAATTAACTGTGCTAATATTACCTATGTAAAGTTTTGAGAGAAATCTAGAAACAAAATATGTACAAGAATTATTGTGCATTATTGTTCATCTGTCATGACTCAGTGATTAATTTTTTTTAAGATTTCTGTGCAACTGGGTCAGAAATAGGACTGCCCTTCTCAGACTAAAAATACCTGTAAGACAGGACAAAATGAGAAAGCAGAACTAACCTACTAGTAACAGCAGCTCTGCAAAGACAGACTTCATATTTTAAGTTGCCACATGCATACATTAAGCACAAGAGAATGTGGTGTTATCTCATGTTAGCCTGTATAATTTTACCAATAAAGCTATTAAAGCCAAGGCTCTTTGATACATATAAGCACTCTTAAAGAGGAAAAGTGCTGAGTGCTTCAGAAGCAGCAATAACCAATCTCCAAAACAACCATTCCCAGTACAATCTACTTTTTAGTACTTCATTCTTTCCTTTCTTCACCCTGGGACACACAGAACAATGCAGCCCCTGCAGAGCAAAAGGAGCAATGCAGAAACCACATTCAAGTGGGTCTGTCTACCTTGCATTTCCAAAAGCACCTCCTTAAACCCACCACTAGAAATAGCTTCTGCCCAACAAGAACTCATTACATGTTCTTGCTCCTAAATAAGTTTCAACTCAGAAACTAGTCAAAGTCTTGGAGCAATGAAGAGAAGCCAGCTTGACAGAAGTCATACACATATGGCCGCATTCGGATGAACTGACTCCTTTTCTTGTTTAGTAGCTGAAAAGGGAAAAAAGAATGCTAGGTCCATCTGCTATTGAGGAATAAGATCACTCATACAGTAAGTGTTAAACTTGTAACAACTATCAGCATACATCAGCTAAACCACAGGCCATTGCATAAGACATGCAAGAAGCTCACTGTTTTTGATTGAGGTCCTTTTGTCCTGTTGTATGTTATACAGAGAAAGCAAAATACTTATCATAGAATACCGCTGCTGCTGTGTACAGAGGGGGTGAAATAGGAGGTGAATCAAGCAGGTACAACACAATCCCATCACTTCACAAGAAGAGAAGAAGTATTAAGAGCTATGAATAATCAAAAGTCTGCTGTGTTACTATTTGCATAACTGAGTTCACCAATCCAGTTTACCCGTTCAACACAGAACAGCACAGAGGCTCCTAATCTTGGTCTTTTCAAACTAGATAGCTGGCAATCTGTTGTTGGATCTACTTCAACGACGACTGCTGAAGTATGAACCATGACATATTTTAAAATGCCTCGAAACAAAACACCTGATATTAATGCTGCAGCGTCAGAATAATCCTTCAGAGGATGTCAGTTCAACAAAACTGAATGAATACCAGTGAATCTTGGTACCTTCTTGCTACGGAGTACAAGAGAAAGTTAACTCTGTCATGGCAGCCGGCTGCATGTGTGTACATGACAAGGAGAAAGACTGACTGTAGAACTGTTTAGTGAGAACAGCTGAACAGAGACCTCTTGTTTATATGCAAAGCAGGATCTGTGCCTTGAGCAATTTCCTGCTCTGTCACTAACTCCCAGGATTTTTTCACTGCTATTTATAACCAGCAATCACAATTGGTACCCTTATGCAAGAAGGAAAGCTGACAGCAATAGACTAGACTCATAAACAAAGTAGACTACCACCTGGGAGGTGACATCTGATTATTTACATTCTCTGCAACTCTTATTAAGAAACATACACTGAAACAGTATAAATGCTAAATATTCCTTCCTTATGAGATCAAGAGCAAATGCACAGATTCATTACACTTGTGCATTCTTGCCTATTTCCTAACTACGTTATTAATTTTTTTTTTTTAAGTAAAACTGGTAGTCTTCTTCATCTATTACAAGAAACTATGAAAATTAGTCTAATAACCTTGGCAATCTTACCATTCAAACCTGATTTTCAGTATTACTCAAGCTATATTTGGAAGTGACTGTAGCTGCAAAAAAGTTATCAAGCAAACTGAAGTGGAACTCCTGTTAATTTATTCCTAGACAAACATGTTGCCCTTTTCTGACAGAAATCTGTTGTTTCCACCAACAAAATGGTTACGTTATTCCACCTGCTAATTTCAGATCTTCATCTCTTTTCATCACGTTAGGGGATTTAATCCTCCATAAAAGGGAAAGCAGCTAGTCATTCAGGAAGAAGAAAACAGTCACGGAAGACATCACAAATGAACTGTGCACAGGCAGAAGTGTGCTTACTACAGCTTAGTATGAGTTCAAGTTCACACCATACTTTAGTTCTATCAAAACAAGTGCTGCACAAATATCCGTATCTCAAAAAAGGAGAACATAACAGAAAAAATAACAGTTTCTTCTTTTATGAGGGCAAAACATTTCATAACTTGGAGGTTACATTTTAAAATCACATTTTGCTTGATGCTAGCTTTGCCCAGTCCCCATTCTGGGAAGTAGTGTCATAAAAACACCTAAAGCTCTCTCACAGAAAAGTACATGCAATTCAAATGAACTCAGAATTACTTACTTGACTTTAAAGTTCCTCATCTTACTGCTGTTGTGTTAAAGACCTGCACTTCCCACCTGTGGGGTGGGAGAAAGCCTACAGTCCATTTCCACATGCTGCAACAAAGCACTAACAGAGGGGTTGTGTCCTAGGTGCCTCATTTCCTTTACTAACACCACACAGCTCATCTACTTTCCTTCATCTACTGAGATAATCAGAAACCTTAATGCCACTACATGTTGACAGAGCAGCAGCTGGAACAGTTGAAAAGTAGGAACACTGCCTATTTCTGAATATGGGGTAAGAGAGAGCAGCTGAATCTGTTAGGGAGGTACACAATAAATAAAGGAGATTCACATGGATGGAAATAACCTTCACCTTACTCCTTTTGTTTGCACTTAGAAAAATCCACCTTTCTGACCATTTTGTCAGTTAAGACTGATGGGGTTCAGCAAGCGAGGTACCAATTTAGAATAATTAAAGGATTAACACATCTGCTCCTCTTGGTCATATGTTTCAAGTCACGGAGCTCTAACAGAAGCAGTTTCTTAACACAAAATGAGCTGGGGTATAATGCAGTAAAGGTATGCATACAAGAGTGGTAACTCAACAACACATGGCACTAATGATCTGCAATAAATAGTGGATTTTCTGAGAGGCCAAAAAATCCTTACAAAACATACTTCACGTTTTTGAGACACAGGCAGGCTCTGGATTTCTTTGGACTGTCTTCAAATCACACAGACCCAACAAAACAGGGTATCACTTGTTCCCACAGATAAAGTGCTTCAGACTGGAAGGGGAGGGTGGTGGTGCAGGGAAAAATGATCCAAAAGCCTCCATAGATGATGGCTTTTAAGCAAGTTTTCCAAATGTAATTAATAGGAAAAGTGTTCAGTGTTTCTCAAAATATCTGATTAGATAGAGATTAGAGGAACCAGGAGACCAGAAATGCCTTATTACATGCAAATTTAAATTCAATTCTGGTATAAATTCATTACAATAGTATCTTGAAATACAGAAATGCTTTAAACAAACCCCACTATCCCTGCCTCATTCAGTGCATAGTACATACAATGCTGAGTTGTGAAACAGGTTTCCAACATTTGTTCTGTACTCAGTTTTCAAAATGAGACCCCATCAGATTTTCATTTTCCTAATAAGCCTCCCCCAGCTTCTTCTATGCAATACATAGATTATTCTTCCCCTTGATTGATTAAATATAATCAGATTACATTTACTCTTCTATTTCCTTAACATTTCTCTTCCAGTACTCACAATATACTATTTCAAGAGTTTTAAGCAGGATTTTATCAACCACAACTTGAAAACTAAAGAAGAAATTGTCCACCTATTCCTTGAAGTTCCTTAAAGTTCCTTCAATAGACATTTGCCTTTTCTTTTGACTCAGGTTTTATTAATCCATTTTCTAATTTCCAGAACAACAAATACAGCCATAGCTACTGAATTAATCACCTTAAGACTAAAGAAAACATTGCTGCTATACTATTTTTTTACATTTTCACCCAATATTAAGTTTCTATTTAATGACAGTGTTATTCTCCCCTTTCAAGTTCAACTGCATTTTCCTCTTGCAGGAACTCCACATATATTCTGAAGCAGGGATACAAGCCAAGGGCATACAGAATCCCTGGGAGTAAATAGTGTCCTTGTTTCCTCACATAATATAGGGAAATAAGAAAAAAAACCCCGAACAACTAAACCAAAAACAAAAACTTAAAGCAAACAAAAATCTTTGATTAATAATCAGAGATTGTTCTCATTTTGACATATATCAAGTTGAAAAGCCACACAATTAGGTCTGCACTCATTCCAGACCGAAGTCCAGTACAGCACACATAAATGGGAAGCACCACTCAAGCAGACATACTATTGCTGGTAACTTAGCTCTAGCATGAAAACTATTTGGGTAAGTTTCTATCAGCTATTTTGGGAGCAGCAAGGCAAACCGTAGAGCATTAGAGGTTTCTGAAATATGGATCTCTGCTTTTACTCAACTTCCTAGGAAACACAGACAAAACTAGCTACCATGTAATGCTGACTACATGACTTCTGTCACAGGCTCCTTCCAAACCACAAGATTTTGGAATAAGTACTCCCTGATGGCTGTGAGAATGTTACTATGTACAGGTTACTGTGTACTACAGTCAGTGTTCTCCTGTACTACAGTACTGTCAATATAAATACCAACTTCATGCCTAAAAAAGTTTGCTCATTTGTACTGCAAATCAATTCAAAATTTCATCTAAAGCAAACTTAAATCTTAAATTTAATTACAGAAATACACATACATAAAAAGTAATTCACACACACAAAACTCAGAAAAAAACCCACGCTGCAATGTTAACCAGATCTTTTATTACTGGTCTCCATGTCAAGTTTTACATCCTCCCTCAGGTTAGCAAAAAGTGCCTATCCCAATCAAAAGGAGGAAGGGATGTCAGGCAGTACACTTACTGTGTTTACATTCACAGCAACAAAAGCTAAGGCATTTTCCATTTGTTTAGTAAAAAGAGATCATGTCAATCCCATAGCTAGACTGTTTAGCACTTGCAAAACATTTTACAGCTGTTAGAGGCAATTGAGAACTGAAGAACCATCTCAAGTACCCAAAGTAAAAAGATATACGCCAAAGTCATATAAATGATACACTCACTAAGCTAAAAAAGCCAGAACTGACAACAGCCCAAATTGAGAAGGGTGTTTTCCCAGTAACTCATTTTATAACTAATAAAGTGGCTCAACACATGAAAGACTGAATACAACCTCGGAGTCACGAGTTCCCATTCCTAAGTTTGTGTGTTCACTTATCTCCTTCTGAATGATAGGTAGGTGAGAAAAGCCTACACAAGAAACATATAAAATGGATATCCCTTGTGGCCACACCCAACATACACGTTTTGCCTGTCAGTATTGTGCCTGAGAATCAAGATGTTACATTACCAATTAGTAATCAGTAATGCCATTCTCCAACTATCATCAAGCACGTCTCATGCATAATGAAGATTGCAAAGTTAAAAACTTCTGATCTTCAGTATACAGACCCACATATCACCCACTCTGCTTTGTATATGCCCAACCCATACGATTATGCTGCCTAAGGTGCCGACTACCACTGATGGAGAGAAATGCACGTAGAAAATTTGTAGCAACACTGCTCCAGTGTGTGACACTTCTTTTTCTAATGGTTAGTACAGAAAGAAGAAAACCAATACTATCTATCAAAGCTGTTCCTGTCTTTAAATATATAGTCCAAGCTGGCCAGGATAAAACACAGATATAATTTCTTCCATTTTCTTTGAAAATAAAAAGATGTTGAAAATACTGAGACAGACTTTAACATGGGGAACCAGTAATCCTCTCTTTTCCAAACTTTTGAGTATGTCACTTAAAAACATGTAATGCAGCTCAAAATATTGGGACAAAGTCGCACAAACCACGCCATTGCTGGCTTACAGTCCAATGTTACTATCTTAAAAAGCATCCTTAAATCAAGCGCTGTAAAGTGGGCCCAACACTTACATTACTGTCAGAAAAATGAATGTACTGTATATTAAACTACTGAGATCCAACCAAAAAAAAAACCCCCATACTGTCTTAAGTGAAAAAGCAGATGAGTACTATGTCAGGATATGATACACCACCTTAGAAACAAAATTAACTTCATTCATACTAACTAGAAAAACATGTGATAGCAAAAATGTTCTCATTCCCTACTCTTACAAGTGGGATATCAGCAAGGTTTTCCAAGTCATATTTCAAAGCTATGCTAAGCATGTAACATACATTAAACATAAGCATGTTCATCATATGGGCAAAACACCCTGCTTTTAAGCTCTGCCCGTTGTAAGATATCACTACCACTTTTCTAACCCTTCCTTGTTAAGCATCCTACTTTTGCATTTGCAACATTTTACTGTGGAAATGACTGAATATCCTCCCACTTCCATTCATTCCCTGCACAGACTACATTTGGCCGCAACTCAGCTATAAATCCCTATCCCACAATGAACTACTCATTAGAGAAATACAGAATACAGTGCCTAAAAAAACCCACAACTTCCATCTTTACACAGACAAGATATAACAGCAGTCTCATTGTCCCGCAAATGTTTTCAAGAAACTATCAGAACTTACTCAACTATCAAAAATTAGTTCTATTCTAGCACCTCCAGAGAAGCCCGTGCCCTTGTAAATTTTCAGAAAATGTAGTTATTTTAATATGCTGTTAAATAAGAACAAGAAATTGAATCAAAAGTAATATCAAAAGCACAAATACAGACTTGGACAAAAAAAACCCATTTGAAATTAGACACAGTTTGAAGTACAAAAAAAGTAATTTACTATTCAATTCTAAACATGGCACTAAACAGAAAGAAAGAAAATTCATTAATGAGTCATTAAGTATTAAGTCAAGACTCAGTGTGGTCTCATTAGCCAAGTAGGTTAGACCTAATTAAAACTTAGTGCAAGGTTCACATACAAAGACTAAACTGGCTGCTGCAGACCGCCAGGATTTTGAGTGGGGCCTGACCACTGAACCTGCACAACTCTCAAGAAACTCTTGCTAGATACTTCCCACTTTTAAACACAATTTAAAAAAAGCATGGCAGTGCTGTATACCCCTTGAGTACTATGCTCTCTAAAGATGCTACGAAAAAAATCCAAACTAATTCCTGCTTGATATCCACCTTCTGAATCATCACATCACCTGGTGTTTCAGCTGGCCATGCAGTACATACAGCCTTTTCTACCTGCACTGCTGCTGGGCATGCTGTATAGAAACTCAAGGAGGGAGAGCAGGGAAGAAGGACAGGTACCACATTCCAAGCACTCTCCTAAGCCAAACTATGTAACAAATTGCCCACAGCACACTAAAATATCCCCAAAATGATAGGTTTTCAACACCTAGACCTAAAATGAAATGCCTCCAGTGGCAAGATACCGTTCCAATATCAAAAGTACCAAGCAACAACACAGCACCATTTTCACTCTGCTTGATTCTCTGGACTAAGAAGGTTGAAGCAATTCAAACAAGACAGACTTAAAACTGAAGGAACCAGAAGAGAAGTCTGCATGTCTTCTACTTGGGGAAGAACACTACCACTATACAAGTCTTGCTTTTCATTCTTTTAATTTACTCTTCTCTTAGCCCTCAAAACACACATGCTCAATCATTAAAAAAGTAACTGAAGAACAATCCAAATAAAACCAAGGCCTAAAATGAAAAACATCTCTTCAGCATTCAGCCTATTATACTCTAACTGGTATGAGAAAGTACTAAAAAAAAAAAAGGTTAAACAAAGCTTACAATTAAGAGCTTCCTATTATTGCTGACCTCCCTAATCCATGGGTGTCAAGGAGGCAAACATCTGTTCCTCTACAGCAAAACCAGAATCAAGCAATACATTTTTTATCCCACAAAATATTTGCACAGGATGTTTCTATAAGCAAAAGGCATAGCTGAGTTAAATAAGCAACTTCTTATAGTATTTAAATCAAAATTAAAATCCCTCATCATCACAACTTGCAAACGTATTTTTTAATGAAGCGTAACTTCAAATCCAGCATAGCAGACTATCACATTACAAACAGTCCAGAAAGAGCCACCCTGTTAGCATACATACCTTTGTCCTTCTTGAAGTCCAAAGCATCTTCCTTATCTGTCACTATTTCCTTCATGTTGATAATGCTTTGATGATTAAGCTGTCGAAGAATCTTAATCTCTCGAATAGCTGTAATTGGAAACCCTTCCTTTTCATTATCCAGACGTACTTTCTTCAGTGCTACCATTTCCCCTAAGAGAAAATGTAAATATACCCATTAAGATTAGCAACCAAAACATGGGATTTAGTATTGACTTGTATGTTTGTTTTTTAAAACCCTGATGCTTGCACCAAGCACTATGCTGAACAGAAATCAGCACCACAGAGAGAAGCAAAACTACAAATGAGAATTTTCAGCTACACACTATATCCTTCTTCCTCCTGCACAACTCACATATCCCGACATTCTACACCATGTCTACCAGTAAAGAGCGATCATCAGCAGAGGCCTGTGACTGCTCTGGATTTCTTAATACTACATCAGCACAGATCAGAACGCATATATCTAGCCAGAAATACTACGCAGTTCAAGATATGAGGCAGATCACTAAAGAGTTCTCAAATTAATTAGCATACCTTCTACAAGCATAAGTGGCACTGCCATTTTTACAGTGAGGAGATTTTTCCCTTATTATTTTACTGCAGGGTGGTCTGTATCAAACTGGATTCTACAAAACAGCAGGAACACGATCCATGCATGATGGAGGATGTCTACAGATTATATATGCTAGTTCAATCATTTTGTTCTTGGAAGTTTATTGGTGTGTCTGGGAAGTTTATTGACAGCCCAGATATCTTTGTTAGTCCTCAAAACTACTTACCCTACACTAACTTACATGATACACTCACAGTAGATCACATTCCAGCACACACAACCACTTGCTCTGAAAGTCCATTACACAGCTTCTTCTAAGGTATCTCAAAGGACATAATGCCACTCTCCACACAGGATTTGAATCTAAAGCTAACAGATTTGCTTGCTGTATCTGTACAGACCCAGTCAATGCAGAAAGCAACAACTTCTGTGGGAGGTTAAGAGATGACTGTGACGCACAAATAACCTGAAGTTTGCCAAAGAGGCAATATGGTTATGGCAGGATTAAAATGCAAATGTGCAAAGAAGAGAATCCCAGGAGATCCTAACAATGATTTGCAAAGGTTCTCAAGGTAGAGGTAAAAACCTGTGACAGTTCAACTAGAACTAAAGTTTGCAAACTGAGACAAAGACAGGTAAAGAATGAAGAAGGAATTATAATGACACTGCTTATTCTTCTGGAGATCAGAAAGAAGGAACTGAGGTTGGTATGTGGTCCTATGGGATTCAGTTACTGCTGAAGTAGAAAACTGTCCAGCATTCAAAGCATGCACAAATAAGTCAGAAGGGCAAGCAGTCATAGAAAGAACTACTAACTGAGCATAAAACAATCACACAGCATACTGCATATATAAAGAATTTGGATCATCTATTTAGATGTAGTGACAATACTATGTATGCTAGTGGTGACTGCTTGCTCATTTCAGCAGTAGTTTCACAAGAAATTAAAAAATGATGTCACTGTTGTAAAGCCAGTTATACTGCAAGAACCCCCCACATGCAACTCTTCAGGGCTGTGTTGTACAGCAGCAGATTCTCCTCGTACTATGAACTACTGTACTGGAGTACAAACAACAACCAAGTTTTATGCATAGCTTCTTTCACAGTTACATCCCTTTACAAGCTTCATTACTGTTTGCCATCCTGTCTAGGGTGACATTTAGTTTCCCTAGGATATTTAGCCTCTCTTCTTTACTAGTTCAACTTTATACAGAGCATCAAAACTCAAGAAATAAGAATTAGAATTTAAGACTACTTGGACTGATTTCAGCCACAGCTTTACAGATAAACGATTTTCCAATGCAGCAAACAGTAATTTCTGATTTAGACAAATGATAGACTTAAAACTAAACACACCAACAACTAAAATCCTTCCAAACATGAGAGGGCAGAATACCACAGATTTTACTCAAACAAAAACCAAAACCATCCTGGTAATGTAAAATTGCAGGATTACATTTACTTTTTTTGAACTTACCTGTATCTTTATCTCTGGCTTTGTAAACTTGCCCATAAGTGCCTTCACCAATAATACCAATGATATCAAATTTATCCACACAGCGCTTTCCCCAGTCTATTTCTTTTTCTTTTGTTTCACCATGTCGTGGTCCACATATTCTAGAAAGCAACAAACATTTTTAAGAATACAGCTAGTATATCTAGGCATTTTCTTAACTCTGAAGACACCCTCAACACTAACTATTTGAGACATTATTAGTTAAATGTCTTATTACCATTAAGTGGCAATAAACCATGCCGTTTGAGTCAAGCCACATAAATATTAAAAATATCATTAAAAAGTAGAACTCTTTTGATAAGAATATATTTTAAAGAAACTATTATCATTCCTACTTGCTTGATAAGCTTTAAAAAAAGTTTAATAAACATACTTTGGTCTTCTCTTGCTATGTAACTGAACTGCTGGTTTCTTTTCTTCAGGACTTTTGGGTACCTCAGCTCCTCCAGGCAACTCAGGTGGAAGTGGCAAGTCTGCAAGCAGATGGCGAAGTTTCTTCTCCGTTTCTTTAACTGACTTCACTGAAAGATTCTCTCTCAAACTATTTAAAAAAACCACAATTTGCTAGTAAGTTGAAGATAGTGGAATATTAGCATAAAAGGAAAACTTATCAGAATTATTTTTTTAAAAAAATACATTCTAGACTGGCAATGCACCAACATTTGAAATCTCTCCTCTTAAAATTTGCAGGACTTCGATAAATGACTCACAAATAGCTCTTTGGAAGATGCACAGTTAACTACCACAATTCTACAGAACCGTGAAATCAGACCTTTTTGGTGAAAGCTGAGCTCAGATGACACAGGGAGCCTTACCAGGCCAGACTTCTGCCACAGAAGCTTCTTTCCAAGCTTATGGCCTAGACTATTAAAAACATTTAGAGCTCAGGTGCTGCCAGATATCAGAAGTATAGTGGTAAAACCTGTACTCTGACTTCTCATATAAGAGAGAAGATCTAACTAATCCAGTTCTCTCCAAAACTGGTCTCCGTAGATAATGAGCTTCATGCTTACATTAACACTGCAGGGCATTACAAGGCTGTCCACATCACCTCATTTACAAATTCTAATTGCATACTTCTGTTGAAACACTCCAGATTCAACACATTTCTAGTGATCAGCATGCATATCAAGTGGGAAAAAAAAAATCAGATGAAAAAATGACAATGTTTTTCTGACACAGGTTACTGATACCTGATTTTTAACCAACCATAATTAGGTAACAGATACTAACCGTCCATCTCTGTCTTGAGAAAAATCCCCAAACACATGTACAGCAATGTATTCTTTTAATAATTACACAATGATCTTAGAGATGCTCTTCCCATTCTAATGGGGAAGCATAACTGCTGCAGGATTTTTTTTCTTAAGTACATGGTTCCATTTTATCAGATCTTCCTTTAGTTTAGCTAGATTTGTTCAGCTACTGCATTAATTTTAAAGCCACGACCATCTCTAAACTTTATATAATTACAAAATTGTTTCTCCCCTACAGCACTCTCATACAGAATTCACTCTTAATTTCTGTCACTGTATCAATAAAACTTAAGTCATGCTTTGAGGGGACATTTTCCAAGTTAGCTGCATTTGCCAAATCACACTATTCATCCTTCTCTGTGAAGGTTTTTCTACAACTTCTTACCCGCTTAGTTTCATAGATAAAGCAGGAACTTCTCTAAATGGAAAGATATTGCCAACTCCCATAATGGAGAATGCATACATTTTTTTCTTACTTTTCTTGCAATTAGTAATCCTTACATATGCAAAGTATTCCAGTTTTGCTTATGTTTATGCTTCTCTGTGAAAACTGAACACTTTTATGTCTTTTACCACTTCCCAAACTGCCACTGCCCCATTTTAAAGAAGCATCACAAGGAAGCATAGACTGCCCTCATCACAAACATAATGGTTAACATGCTAAAAAGAATAAACCACCTTCGTGCAGTGGATGTAACTGTCATGGCAATAAGAAACTCTTATTTTGAAGTTCGTATTATTTCTCTCATAATTTTTCCCCAAAATTTTCAATATGAATGAAAGCATAACATATGAAAGGTTCTGAAACAGATTTAAAAGAAAATAGAGGCAGCCAAGAGCAGCCTTCTTTTTTCAGGTCTGCTAAATCACACATCATTGACAACCAGGACAATTTTCCCTTTCAGCTAACCTATACTGTGAGGTTGCAACATTGATGTTCCCTTAGGTTGGTTATTTGTGGGTTTATGAGATTCTTACTGAAGGAACCAGAGAGTTCTGCACAGCATCAAGCTCAAGCCTTCTTTGTTGACAAAATTTCCCCATAGTAACTCTGAGCCCAAGGTAAATACCTTTGCCCTCCTCTGCCCTTAAAAACATTGATCTTCTTCCTTTGATGACTTAAGCTTTATCATGACTTGTATTTTCTGATCCGAAGTTTATAACATCCTATAGGCAAAACTAAGCAAAGCATGAAAGACATTATATTACTTCTCATCAACCTTTCTAATGCAGCTGTTTGCAAGCAGTAGGTATTTTGTTTCGAAAGGAGAACGAGCCCAGTGCTGAAAGAACCACAACTTAATTGTAGCTTAACTCCTCAGTTTACCTAACTTAAAACATGTGATCCATTAAAATATAAAAATAATAATAATCAGAAGCAATCAGCCAGCTTCAATATGAAATCTCACTTCATATTGTTGCAATTAATACTGCAATGCCAGTCATATTTAGTTAAACTAGTTAAGACTAGTTTTTAGTTAAAACAGTAAATCTTGTTCACAGCATCAGGATTCTCATTTACCTAGAGAAGATGGCTTTGTCACAAACATAAATGCAATCATACCTTTGCTACACCATTATTACATTTGCTAGAGTTTAATGCTGAAGGGCAAGAAATGATTTCTTTTTTACTAGTAAAAAAAAAAAATGTAACTGTCTAATACTATGTTAGGTTGTATTTATTTCCCAAGGCCTCCTATGCACCCTCAATGTCTAATACAAACTTAAATTACTAGCAAACACAAGAGAAATGTTTACACCTCTAGCTAAAAATTTCTGGCTTACGTGCGAGGTGATTTCTTGCATACATGTGAGAGGCATGCAACACCTTCAGTAAAACAAAAAAACAACTTCTCTAACAGCATCATTTTCCAATACAAATCACAGCACATATTCTCTGCTAGGACTACGAACAGACTTAACATAGTCTAAATTCAGATGACACTTGGAACACAGAAATTAATTTCACTACAGACCAATTTTTACACTTCAAAATTAATACAAATGACAAGCCATGAACCTCACTTCTACCATACATATTCAAAATAATACTTATCTTTGAAATAAAATACACTAAAATAATGCCCAGCTATAAAACAATTGCCTTTCAAAGAGAAGAGAATCTTTACTTCAAAACCCAGCTAAATAAAGAATTTTTACATATTGCTACTGAATTCAACTTTTCCCCAGAAGTACATGTTCACACCGAACTTGAAATCTTGAATTCTTGAATGCATTCTTTCATTAGTCCCAAAGCTATCATATCCCAGCAATTTTTAAAATATTTCTTTAGTAGACTTTTTATTGAAAGATTCCTCTTAGACCAAATTCTTCTTTTTTCAAGAACTAATTAAATTATTTTTAAGATCAAATTCCTTCACTAATAACCACCAGTTAAACAACTGAAGAGCAATAACAAATTAAATAATGCATAGGCCTGATCCAGCATATAGTTTTATATTTATTTTCCGAAGGAAATAACAACAACCACTATATAAAAAGGAACAAACAACCCCAAAAGCAAATCTCCGTCACAACTCACCTATCAGTTTCTTTATCTTCAGGCAGTGTGGGAGGCAAAGGCAAGGGTGGCAGTGTGGAGGTCGGTAGTGCAACAATTCGATCTTTCTCCTTGGCTACTACACTTGGTGTATTCGGTTTGCTTTTCTCTTTTACAGGGACTGGTGCCTGTTTCACAACAGCCAATTTATTCTCTTTCACTGCTGCAGGCTTCTGTTTAGTAATTTTGTCTGCAATTAAATTATTTTCGGCTTTTGTTTCAGGAAGCGAGACCTTTGCTTTTGCCTTGTCGTTTTTCAGATTTGCACTGCTGGTAGGAGAAGGTGTATGCTCAGTTTTGATTTTCTTCAGGTCCTTAACATTGTTCACTTGAGGTGCGCTTACAGCAGTGTCAGTGTTTCCCTTAGTAGGTGTTGAAGTATTGGAAGCTTTTGCACTGGCTTTCGCTGCCTCAGCAGCTCTTGCCTTTTTGTTTTTGTTCAGCTCAGCAGCCAGGCTACTCTTCAGAGTCAATGTACTAGGAGAAATACTTGAATGACGACTTCTGGATCTAGACAATCTGTGTCTGCTACGAGACCTGGAGTGCCTCGATGAATATGGACTTCTGCTTCGAGATTTTGCTGATCTCCTGTTTCAAAAAAGTAAAGATTTACCCAGGTAAAATTAATTCTAGTTGCTTTCCCGGCATATCTACTTTTTTGACAAACTACATATTTTAAACCAACTATTATCACCATGCTCACAGAATAAACAGAAGTCTATGAAATAGGAGAGACCCTGCATTAAAAACATAAAAATCTACAATTAATCAATCAAGATTCTACACCTTTTTGTTAGAAAACATGAAAACTCTTAGGTGTAGTTTCTCATCTCACAGAACTGCAAAATACAATACTTATATAAGGCAAGAAATGTTCTGCTTTCCTCACTACTTAAGAGATTTTTCTCTTTAAAAGAAAATCTCAACGTATGCAACTTGTACAAACACCTTTAGCGTGTACAGTATTTGAGAAAAACTCAATTGACTACATAGTCAGAATTCAACAAAATGAAATTAAAATTACAAGAGAGACAAGAGAAATCTAAACAACACTGAAGCATTAATTGTAGGAACTTCTGAATTTTCACTTTCATAAATATCATTAAGTTAATTGAGAAAAAAGGGAATAATAAAGACTGCAATGTAGCCAGCTGAAAGACAGCTTTCCTTTTTTGAAATCCAATTGTACAACTTCAAAAAAATCCAAAACAAACAACCTCCCCCCCTCCCAAATAGCCCAAGTACCCAGTATTTGTTACAGCTATTGACAAACATAACCCACAAATGGGCCTATGCTATAACTACATCTGAATGCAGACATTAATAGAAAGAAAAAGAAAAAATCTAAGCCATCTACAAAATGAGAGCAAGAAAATTACTTTAGAATGAGGATGGGGAGGGGCAATCTTAAACAACTACTGTACAACAATACCATTTAATATGAATGACTTTTCATTCAAAACTTCAAAGGGATATTCTAATTTGCCTAGTACTAGTTTTGAGTCATTTCTTCAATAAGAAGGGAAAAAAACTAATTGAGCTGAAAGGCATGGAGTAAGTAAAGTAGCCTAATCCACTGCTACCACATAGTAATGTTATGAAATAAATTAAATTAAATGTAGGGGTTTTAATCCATTTTACCATACCAAGAATAACAAAGGTATTCATCAGATTTACAAGTATTTTCTTGATTAAAATTTGATGAAAATCTATTTTGCTTATTGTTTGAAGGGGAGGAAAAGCATACTCAGGATTAAAAACACGCAATATTCATCAGCTGGACAAAGAAAATTGTATCAAGCAATAGCCAAAATAAGACTTCCTGAAGATACAAGAATTTCAGAGTTCAAAAGATAACACAGTGTATAGAGGTTGCCAAAACCAAAAGAAACAAAAAACCCAGACCAAACCAACAAAAAAAACTAACCCCAATAAACAGACAGAAAGAATGCCAGCTACAATCCCTATGATCGGACTACCCATCCCACATCAAATTTAATTTTACTGACAATTAAATCAATTCAGTTTTAATTATCAACACAAGAAATTACATCTCAATGCTTCAACTGAACAAATATTTAATCTAGTACAACAGCGTTTCTTTTGCGTGCAATATTGATTAATTTCTAAATTCACACTCTTTTCTTTTTATAATGCAGGAACTCTTACCCGATAAAAAGTCACTGAGGTCAATCAAAAAGTGGCTGAAAACAATGTGTATGCACACTGTATAGTACAGCACAAGCTTCAAAATTCTACAGGTGAAATTGATCCAAATGGCTAGAGACTCATGAAATTAAAAAAAAAAAATCAAATCTCAGATGAAGATAACTCTTGGAAACTAGCACAGTTCAATTCTATGCCAGGAAGCAGATTTTATAGGATTTTCTGGCACAGCAGGGTAACAATGACAGTAACAGTAATAACAACAATAAAATAATAATCCTAAAAGTTTTTTACACTTTAATCAAAAGCCTTTAATTTTAAAAAAAGCCTCACAATTCTAACAATTTTCAACTGAAATCTAATGTTTGGTTCACTCAGCAAAGAGTGAATGCTCATGTCTAGTAAACACCAAATAAAATAATATTGGGCACAAAAACTGCATTAAAAACTTACTTCTGCTCCACTATGAATCCTGTTGCTGAAGTAACTTTTGCCATTATTATTTTGAAAATCTAAGTACTAAATCCCACAGAAATTTTTCAGAGGTTTGGCCAAACAGGAGTAAAAATAAAAAGGTTCAAAGTTCCATTATACAGAGTTAAGATGGAGTAGCAGGAAGGGAAAAAACCTAGAAAATACACACAGTTTAAATGCTAGACTAGAGCTCTCCTCACACTGCTGTCTCACTTTCGGAGAGGAATTACTATCTCAAACCAGAGGTGTTACTGCTGCAGATCTGCACCCACTCTGGAATCAGTATAATGACATTTCTCCAGCATCAGGCAGAAGCTAACAGTCCCCATTAGTCCTAAACTGACTTCTATAAACGGTGCATCATTTGCAAGGATGTCACTGACCTGTCTTGGAAAAAATTTCCTTGCACATCTTGTTCATAAATCAGCTATTTCAGACTGACACTCCCTCCGATTACCTGTAGAACACAACCTCCATCCCAAGTACTTCACTGCAACCGGTACTAAACTTAAAACATGTCCTAAAGGTCTCAAAATGAGCCCTGTTTCTTTCATAAGTATGATTTGGGGTTTCTTGTTTGTTTTCATCAGTACCTAACAAAGACAGTAAGCATATAACTAACAGAAATACAGACATAATTTCAGATGCACTACAAAAGAGAAGCAGCAGCTTAAAACAACACAGTTGGTGAGACACCAGGCCTGATTTTAAGACTGGTTCTGTTCCATTTTGGTACAAAATAAAACAGCTTCATTTAGCTCACTACTAAGGATAAAATGAAAAAAATCTGTTCAAGTCAGTGACAGCAAATTTGATCATCTGATCAGCAGCCATAACTAGGTAAGGAAGAGGCAGTTTTGAAAACCTATAGAAAGTTTTCTATACTTTCTTCAGAAACAAACAAGAATTGACAGTGGATTGATGTCTGTACTTTACCAATACCAGTCAAGAGAGTTTGGGACATGAACATGAATTTATGCAAGCTCAGCTAAAAAAAACCCAAACCCAACCATCATCCATCCTGGGTTTCATACTCCACATGACAACTGCATAACTTTTTCATGTGGGAGACAGTAGATACGCATGCACGCAAATATTTCAGTCCCAGTATCTATTACGGCCCCTAGTAGCAGGTCAAAATGATAGCAGTCTAGTTATGAAATACATTGACTGATTATAATCTCTGCACTGGTTTAATTTTTCCAGGAATTTTTCATCATATATGTCAGAAAAAACTATTCTATTACCTATATATAGTACCTCTAGCATCCCAAAAGCCTTAGCAAGAATTCCTTGCTGTACCTGAACCACTGAGCTAGACTCTAGAGAATACAGCAAAAACATTAACATTTTCAGCTAAACAGACAAATCCTGAATTTTAAGTAAAAAGCAGATTTGTTGAAGTGCTAGTTATTCAAGTTACAATGATAAAATCTGCTGTTTTCATCAGCCTAATAATCCTTTCAAACACTCAACTATCCCTTTCCTTCATCTGTGTAGTTCAGAAGTCCCAACAGACCAGACAACTTATGTACAAGTTTTCACCTATAAAAATAGCACAAACCCAAAAATATGGAGACATTTACAAGCTTTCCCTCAAAAGCTTATACAGCACTCAGAGTGGAGAATAATTGCCTTATACATAATAAAACCAGCCAGCTCACTCTGTTCAGACCTAACATTTGACATAAAAGATGAAGTCACAGCAGCACAGAAATGGGCTCACACAACAGCCAGCGTCTGCCAGTTAACAGGACACTGATCACTTAGTGAGAACCTGAAAAAACACCAGGAGAGACATCTGAAGTACACAGTCTAAATCTTCCAGCAGGACTCTAGTAAATGTGTGTGCATGCATACACATATATATAAAATGTGACATTATCTGACATTTGACACCTATTTCAGATGTAGTCAGCACCATGTTTTTAACACAGTAAAAAGGAACAAAAGAACAGTGGCTGCAACTGCACAGACCTGCACTGCAAACAGCAAATGCACTGAACAATGCAATTCAAATTTCTCTTCCTGAAGTAAGGCAAGATCAGGAAGTTTACTAAACCTAAAGGCCACATTTCACTCTCTTAAACAAAAGCACCAGCATGTGCTGGTAACACACAAGGGGAGAGGCTACTAAGAAGCCTAAGTTACTAAGAAGGTAACTTTCCTTCTATGCTTCTTTTCCCTGTTTGCATCCTGAAGTTCTGCCCCATTTATGAGCACCTTTGCCACTAAATGCAGTAAGAGTCTTCTATCAGCATCTTGAATTCAATTCACAGAAGCGTAGATCCCTACAGAGAGGACAACTGCCACACTTCATGATACTTCTAAAATCCCTTCTGAGCCATATACAGATTTCAGTATGTTTTTATATACAGAGAGGAGAAAAAAGAAAACTAACGTGCCTGAAGACCGTAAGTATCAGCAGGATAAGTTCTAAAGCTGCTTTGTTTCTTCCCTAGATATGGCAACAAAGAAGCCTGGGAGCACAACTAGATTAGCTGCAAAGGGACATGGAAGAAATTACAATTTAGCTAGAGGTATAAAATAAAAGCAAAAAAACCCCAAACCGTTAACATTATCTACAAACCATGTAGACAGATTTAAAGAAGGTGATAGAAGAAGAAAACACTAGTAAGAAAGTCACCCTTCCAAACCAAAACTCTACTTTTCAGAACAAGAAAAATAATGCCTTTTTTTTCACCCTTCGAGCACAGAAAAAAAAAGTTGGTTTAGGCATCACTGTTCTTTCTTTCTCATTTTTTGGTTTTGCCTAGTACCCAACATTTCTTAAAACAAACAGGTATTCACTGTTGTTGGGGTCTCCTCTCCCCGCCGTGTAGCCCTGGGAGAGGGGCCCTGAGGGGACAGACACGGGGCTTCCCTGCCCCTGCTCAGCCTCGTTCCCATTGGTTGGTTTGTGTTCCCTGCACGGGCAGAAGGACCCTTGGTCCCGTGACTGGAACAGTTCCTCGGCAGAGCTCCGGCCATGCGGCTGGAGAAATAAACATCTCTGAAACAGCTATCAAGAATCTGTCTGTCCATATATATTTCCTTTCCACGGGACTCCTGGTTTGATATATGCGTGTTGCAGGATCCCCACTGCAACATAATGGTGGAGAATTGTGAGCAGAACGATCCCCGATCCCTAAGCGACTGATTTGCGTGAGTAAACCCTGGAAACTTTGGATTCCTCTTCTTGGTTTTGCTTTGCTATTCCATATCTAAACTATGGAGGAACCGTGGGAAGACTCTTGGCTCTCAAAGCCGCATATGGACATTTATCTTAAACTTGAAAAGATTCTTGAACAACGATTTGTAAATTTTAGCTTGATTCAAGCTCAAAAAGAACTGAAACACTTCCTGGCATGGTTGTTTAAGAACTTTTTCTATGTTTCTTGGGATTTAATTCTTACGAAGGGCTTTTGGAAAACCGTTTGGACACAGTTAATACTGGAGTCAAAATATATGCCGATGGAAGAATATTTTCGTGAATATTATTTAATTACCGAGACGGTTGAGCAATGTCAGCTGTGTCCTGGCGAAGGGAAGCCTGGCTCAGGGACCGTGTGGCCCAGGCCACGTGCACCAAGCGCTCTGCGAGCAGCAGCGAGGCAGTTCCCGCGTGCGGGCGGAACCATGCGAGCCGCAGTGTCGGTGGCGGAGCGAGGCGCGGCGGGAGCGGCAGGACCCGGCGGTGCCCGCCTGGCCCCGCGCAGCGCGTGGTGGAGCGAGCCCCAGGAACGCCTGACTGAGAGGGGCGGCGCGTGGGCAGTGGCTGGCGGCGATGGAACAGAGCCGCGCCGAACCGAAACACGCGCTGGAGCAGGGCATGGGGGGGTCATCGCTCGGGGGCCCGGCCGAGACGTGGGTACAGCGCCCGGCATCGGCAGCGAAACTGCGACCAGAGGAGGCGACGCATGGAGAACTGAGCGGCGCGGCCCGGCCCGGCCCGCATGGCCCCGAACGCGACCCCGGGAAGAGCGCGCAGGCACCAGCAGCCCCGACAATTCCAACACGGGAGCGACCGAAGGAGAGAGCAAAGACGCAGCGAGACAGAAAACAGCAGCCACTCGGAAAAAGGAAAGGATCATAGTAACTAAGACCTTAGGGATAGTAAAATGGTATAATGTTAAGCAAAATTACGGTTTTATAACAAGGCGTGACAACCAGCAAGACATATTCGTGCACAGAACTGCTATTAAAAAGAATAACCCTGAAAAATGCATCCCAAGCTTGGGAGATGGAGAGGTGGTGGAATTCAAAATTGTGCAAGGTAGAAAAGGGTTACAAGCATCGCAGGTCACTGGGCCTGATGGTGTTCCTGTAAAAGGCAGTATATATGCTAAAAATCGTAGTCATGTTAGACATTGTAAGCCCTCCCTACAGTCTCCCTTTCCTAATCCCACCGTTCCCTTTTACCCTATATCCTGTTACCCCCAGTGTATTCCCAATCTGTTTTTTCATCCATGGTTTCCCTCACAAAACCATGCTTTTGCCAATTGTTTCCCCAAAAATCCCTTTCCAATGCCGAGTGGGGGATGAAAAGGGGGAGGGAAGAAGTTAAACCCCCTCCTGCCTCAGTTTCCCCACAAAGCATGCTCAGAGAGTTCTGTCTCCCTTCTGTCAGCCCTAAGATGTTCCACAGAATCTGTTTGGACATTTAAAGACTCAGGAGGGTGGCTTGTTTTGTTTTGAAACTGTTCTTGTTATGTTTATCCAGTTGTTTTCATTCTCCTTTTATAAAAATAAAACGGGTGAGGTGTTGGGGTCCCTCCCCCGCCGTGTAGCCCTGGGAGAGGGGCCCTGAGGGCACAGACACGGGGTTTCCCTGCCCCTGCTCAGCCTCGTTCCCATTGGTTGGTTTGTGTTCCCTGCGCGGGCAGAAGGACCCTTGGGCCCGTGACTGGAACAGTTCCTCGGCAGAGCTCCGGCCATGCGGCTGGAGAAATAAACATCTCTGAAACCATCAAGAATCTGTCTGTCCATATATATTTCCTTTCCACGGGACTCCTGGTTTGGTATATGCGTGTTGCAGGATCCCCACTGCAACACATTGTTTCTCTGCTTCATACAACGTACTTAGTCACTTTATAAAAAACTACTTAAGAGATCAAAATGTTATGAATTACAGGTTTCAAAACTGTTACAATATTTCTCCTTCCTGATAGGCAACATTCTACAGCACTTCACTGGCTCACTAATATATTACCAAACAGTAAATTTACTTATTTATTTAACAAAGAAAAAAGTCTACTGATATAATACCACTTACATTTTTGATCAGAGAATGGAAGAACTTCAAATAGTAGCTTAGAGTGCTATCGTTTACTACCTTGACACTTGAAACCAGAGAGGAAAGAAAACTGTTACCCATGTCAGATTTCCAGGAATATGTTCCATTCAGTTTACACAGTTTTTCTTGCCATGCTACTTTTCTAGGTGTTTCTTTCTGTCCCCTTTCAATACCCCCTTAATACAAAAAAAAAGGTACATTCTATTGACAAATCAGAATGATCATGTGTTACCTTCTCGTGTTTCTAAACTTGAAAACCTCTTTTCTTCTTAACTGCTTTAAGAGCAAGCTAAATCCATCATGATGGTGGCCAGCTACACATTACCTAACTGTAAACAATTTTACAGTTGAAATACATAAGTGTCTGTGAGCTGAACAAGCAAACTTTGTCAGTAACTTTTTGATAAGGCATAACACAAAGAGATTAAAGAGAACACGAAGGCAAAACCAAGAAATCTAACACTCCAAAGGAGGTTAAAACAAACACTGTAGCCCAGCTCTTTCTTTAACTGGCAGGTAATGCTGGACTACTGACTAAGCACTGACATCCTTCCCTGCACAGCAAGGTCGTAGTGTATTTGAAAAGAGAGACCTAAATCAACTGGCTTCACTGCAAACCTTCCAAGACAGTTACAATCCCTTGCTAACATAAACCACCTTGACAAAACATTTTCATTCATAGTACAGCTTTTCCATGTTGCTCTAGCAGGCAAACATATAGTTCATTTCTTTAAGCCATTACAGTAGTAGTACTCTTTCACTTGATACCTTATTCATTAATTTCATTTATTTCCTCTAGCCCCTAGTTCAAGGTTACATTCTACACAACTCTGCAACCAACCACCTACTCATCTGCTTTGTATATGAAAACTACATAACCTGCCTTACTGATTCAAACTGCAAATCTTTAAAAGGATCTCAAATACATACTGGAAAGCTCTGAGCTTGGCTTTTATCTGTTTCTTGAACCTGCTTTATAACCCTCTATTTTCAAATGAGAACTTGGCCTACAAAGAAATCAACCAGCAAAAGGTCAAGTCAACTCAAAATCCATATTCTAAACACATTTGAAGTTAATTTTTTCAAATGAAATTTCCTTTTTCAAATAAGGAAAGGAGCAGCAGCAACAAGGAAAGGGAAAGGTAAATGAGCAACACACAAAGGCCAGCAACGTGCACTGGAAAAATTAGCTACTCCAAACAATGAAAACCTAGAGTGGTCCACTTAAAATTCTACAAAATACAGTTTTACTAAACAAAATTAGAGAGCTTTAAATTAAAAAAAAAAAAATCTATTTTCACTAATCAGGATGGGGGGCAAAGTCAAACTCTCTCTTAATCCTTTAAATTCAAAAGCAGTAGAATTACTGGAATCAAAGTTCTTTTCGTATCAGTTGATGGTACCGTACTTTCTCTATTTACTAGCTGAATATATATTTTACCGTTTTCCTATGCTTGTTGTGATTTTGCACACAAATTATCTGTATTTTGCAGAGCCTCACTAATACAGACTAGCTACCAATACAGACTGAGATGACTCAGTACCAAAAAAAAAAGAAATCTTGTATCTTTCCTATAAGCAACATCCATGCACATAGTAGTACTATGCTAGTAGTGCCCTACCCACTTTTATATGAGCAGATGGGTAGGTGTATCCATATTTGGAAAAATGCAATTACTCATCTATACTGCTAACTGAATTAAATGTGTGATCACATAACATATGACCTGATTCAAGTTACAAAAAATAGTTCTCTGGAAACTAGTTTAGCATGAAATTGTAGGAAGCAAGAGACTGTGTCTGCTTATTTTGTCAACCATGGGGTTTGGTTGAGAAATTTTTTTTTAATCCAGTCATTTTACCAGTAGAGAAATAAATACCTCGTACTTTTGGAAGAATTTCCATTTTGAAAATATGCATGTGCTACTTTAGAACAGCTGTGTTACCCTATACACAAGAAAATAGAGTAATACAAATCCACCAGCAGCAAGTGAAGATGATTTGTCCAACAAGTGAATACAGCTCAATCAGTTTATCCAAAACACAAATTTTTCCTGCTATTATAATGGAAAAGGCAATTAGTCTACCATTGAAAGAGAAATCACCAAGTATGGAACACATATCCAGTGTCTTTGCTTCCCCTCAGAACCCACAGCCAAACAACATCACCTAAAAACAGCAAAGTCAGTACTGCAGTTCAAATCTCACAGCAATGCACTGTTGCTGCTTCAGACGAGCAAAGCTGACTTCACTTGTTTCTCTTCAGCTGCTTACGAGAAGTTTCTCCCTAAGTAGCTCAGACACCTAGATTAAAAAATCACCACTAAACACATGGGCTTTCCAATCATGCTAGAACTGCTTCGTAATAATTTTCTGCATACCCAAATAACTGGGTAATTCACATAACATTACAGAAAACATATATATGAGACATAAAACAAAAAGAGCAAAAAGACCTGCAGGCTGAAATACTCAGTCACATACAAAGTTCCTACTGTCTGAACATCATTACAGCTGGATATAAGCCCAGAATTAAGCCTTTAAATCATCCAGATGAAGAATACAGGTGCTGTAAGAAGCTGTTGCCTTCATGAAACTGTAATAGTCTATCAAGTCTAAGGCCACTGTATCATTATCAAACAGGACAGCAAAAACGTTCAACATTTTGGTTGCAGTACTACAAAGTCAAGCAAAAAGTTATTATGACATAGTTTTGAATGGTTAAAAAAAAAAAGTATAAACCCCTTTCTACTTCCCCACTGCCATTGCAATACACGTTATTATCAACAGCTGTATGGAAGGAAAAAACCACTGGCTTTCATTTCTCCACAACAGGTAAACATTATGAACAACTGATTTTATCTTCACACTTTAGGTTTCTTTTGTTTTCTAAGAAAGTGGCATTTTTGCAATGAATGTCCCATTAGGACAGACCCTTCTTTCTACTTATAGAAACCGCTCCTTTTCACTCAGCCATTCCAATCCCCCTCCTGTAAACCTGATAGTCTGCATTTATTTGTCTGTAAGCAGTTAAAAACTGAATGCAAATTACAATTCAACTGTAGGGAGGAAGAAAGGCAGGGAGTCACAAAGCTAACTCCTAGAAACAGACCTGTAGGCTCAAGAAAGACTTATCACAGAGAGAATATCAAAATCAGGAGATTTAAACTCTTATGCTTCAAATCACAGGTCCACTACCAACAGAAAAAAACCCACTCCTACAAAACTCTACTACAGCCCAATCAGTCAGTGCATAAGACAGAACCCTGAACAGGGCTGTCAATCTGACTGTTCCTAAACACTGAGTTATTCCTAATTGCAAACCTCACATACGTAATTCTATGCATCATTACTAGCTTTCTTATCCCAGGATAAAAGCCACTACAGAAAATAATCTGATTCCTAGGGCATTTAAATCAAACTGTGCACATAATAATTCCTGCTATGCTATTATTCAAATAATTTTGAAAGTATATTTTAACCACTTATAACAGACTCTCACAGAAGAACAGCATGATGTTTTCAGAGCAATTACAGTGTTTTCCTCTTGAAACACCCTACTGCTTACAAAATTATTCCATACAACCACACCTCTAGACAATCACTATTTTTATCCCAAGGCACTTTGGCTTTATCTCTCTGCACAAAGTAGGACACAGCTTTGTTACTTTCCTCTTTAAACAGCATTTGATGCACACCCAGGAGAGCGGACTCTACCAAGAGCCAGTGACACACAGAACAGCTTCATCATGTTCCCTGGATACACTACAGCACATCCCAAAGGGTGATCAACACAAAGTGCTTATTAAAAATACCAGAGAATAGTTCTCAGGCAACCCACTAGCTAATGCCTTGTACACAAAATTCTTGCCAGTGGAACAGCACATTGCTAGATACAGTTGAAATTAAAGTCCGACATGAACTTAGGCAGGTCTATAAACAATGAGGCAATAGTAAGATTCCAATACAGAAAATAAAAATCTTCAGTTATAAACACATACTAAGCAAATACATTTAAATTTCCAGTGTACTTTTCCACAGGTTAAAATATTCTGAAGAGCTTTAATTCCACAACACGGTTTGCGCCTGATTAGAAAGATACAGCCCACACTTCCTCTCCATATAAAATGCAAAATGTCACACAGTGCTGACCTTTACACCCTGCACTCCCACTAACACTGAAAAAAAATTATCTGCAAGCACACATTAACTATATACACATGCACAACTTTACTAGGAAAAGAGCCTATGCTTTTTAATAGGTTATGTAAAGCACAAGACAATGTATCAAAACTTGACACTGACTCAATTTTCTAGGATAATAGAAAGCCCAAGCCCTTCTATACACCTTTAAAAAGAAAACATTTGCAAACACAAATTGCCTGCCAGCTTGTTTTCTCTTTAGATTAGCACAAGTTAAACCAAACCCAAATATATTCAATATGCATCCTATTTTACCCGGGAACAGGATACATAGAAATCTATCACAGAACGTCTGTACTTTGTAAGCAAAGATTTAAAAATCAAAATTGGTCCTTCAGAAAATCTGTCCTCCAAGGAGCATCTTCCTTCAGTCACTCTCATCTGAAAATGTTCTCGTGCCTATTTAAAGGCCTTTTTCCAGCCAGGTGGTCTCCCACGGAGAAAAACTAGCCGCAGAAGTGTTAAACACCCGCGCCTCCCTTTCTGCCTCCCTTTCTACCCCCCAGGGAAATAGAGACAGGGCAGGAAGATCTTTGTACTTGTCCCTCTCCCCTTCCCCCCCACCCCCAAGCCTTCTGGCAGCAAAACAGCAAAAGGGAGGAATTGCTGCTGGATGCAAACCTCTACGGCCTCTCCTGCCTTCCTGCCCCAGCCATTACCCCCCTCCTCCACACACCATGCCCCCTCCCCATCCCACCTTCGCCCCGGGCCCAGACTCACCGGATAACGGGGCTGTAGGGGCTCCGCGACCGGCGCCAGCTGCTGTAGGGGCTAGGCGACACATCCCCGCCGCGCTCGTACGAGCTGTGCCGGCTGTAGCTGGGGGATCGGCGGCGGCTGTACGGGCTGAGTGGCGAGCGGGCACCCACCGGGCTGAGCGACTTGCGGCTGCGCTGGCTCTGCGAGGAGCGGTGCAGAGGAGGGCTGTCATCCCGGCCGGGGCTGGGCGACGAGCGCTGCCGCCGGTACGCCTTGGGCTCGGGTTTGTCGTCCCGGTAAGCTTTCGGAGGGTCCTTATAAGCCGACGGCGGCTCTTTGGCCGCTTTAGTCCGGCTCCGGTGCGATTTGCTCTCCCGGTCTTTTCTGCCGCTGCTGGGCGAGGCGAGGGAGCCCTTCCTACGGCCGTCGCTGCCACCGCCGCTGCTGCTACCGCTCTTGAGTCCCTCCCGGTCTTGGCTCCCAGTGTGGTTGTGGCGGCTGCGGGATTTGGAGGACGAGGAGGGCTCGGATGGCCCGCGGCCCGGTGCCGCCGCCCCCTCCTGCTGCGCCTTTTCCTCTCCCCGCCGGCGATGCTCTCGGTGCCGCTCCTTGGAGCGCCCGCTGCTGCTGCGGTGCTCCCGACGGGACCGGCCGCTTCGCTCCGCCTCGCCCCGCTGCCGCTGGGTCCCACCGCCCGAGGAGGAGCCCGGGCTGCCTCCCCCGCTGCCCCCGCCGGCCGCGCCGCCGCCCAACAGTCCCTCGGACTGGGAGCTCACGTCGTCGTACTCCTCCACCAGCGTGCTCAACCCGCCGCTGCCGCGCCGCTTCTCCGCCTCCTGCGTGCCCCCGCCGCCGCCGCCGCGGCCCCGCCGCCGCTTGTGCCGGGAGCCTGAGCGCCGCTTGCCTCGCGGTCGCTTCCGCTCCCCGCCGTCCCCGCAACAGGAGGAGGCGCCGGTGGCCGCCAGGAAGAGCAGGGACTGTGGCGGCAGCGGCGGCTGCAGCAGCGGGGGCTGCAGGAGCGGTGGCTGCAGCAGCGGGAACAGCAGCGGGTGCGGGGCCGGCGGCGGCGGGGGCGGCTGCGGCTGGGCCGCGAAGCGCTTCCGTCTCCGGTGGTGCAGCCGCTTCTTGTCGGCCGCCGCTTCCACCGCCGCGCTGCCGCCGCCGCCGCTGCCCCAGCCCCGGCTGCCCCCGCTCCCGCCGGCCGCCGCGTCCGAGGTGCTCGGCATCGAGCTCGCTCACGGCCGAGGGCGCGGCCCAGGGAACCCGCCACCACCGCCGCGCTTAGGGCGCCATGGGGACCCGGCGGCGCCGTGCACACGCACCGGGACGGACACCCGCGGGCCGCGCCGGGTCCTCGCTCGCTCCCGCACCGCCCGCCCGCCTCACATGGGGCCGCACCGATACATACGGGGTCGGGCTGGGGCCGGGGCTGGGCGCGCTGCCCGATGCGGCGGCGGCGGCGGCGGAGCGGCACCGGCAGCGTCCTGCAGGCCGGCGCGGCCTCTCCTGCAACACGGAAGTGTCTCCCGCCGGCGGCGGCTCCTCCTCACTTCATTCTGGGCCGCGGCCACCGCCGCGCAGGGACACAGACACCGGGAACGGGCCTCCTCCACCTCTTTCTTCAGCCACTCCCGGCAGGGCGGCTGGGTCAGGCCAGGCCGGGCCGCCCCCGGGCGAGGTGTCCGGAGCCCTGCGCGGCTCCGATCCCTGTTCTCCTGCCCGGCGAGGGCCGCACGTGTCGGGGCCGCTCCCGCGCCACCGGTACCCGGGAGTGCTCTCGCGGCCTCAGCGCCGCCGCGCGCGGGTGACACACGCACTGGGGGGGACACGGACGCGGCCCGGCGGCGCGCGGCGCATGCGCGACGCCGGAAGCGGGGGGGGGAGGGAGGACGCGCCCCGCCAACCGGGCTCGGCGCCGCCGCCTTCGCCCGCATGCCCGAGAGCCGCCCTGCTCTCGCGGGACTTCACCCCTCCCTACCTCCCCCCGTCCGCGGCGGCTCTCGCGGTACTGCGCTTCTCGCGGTAACTGCGCCGCAGGCCCCGCGGCCGGCGGGAGGGGGCGGTTCTGGGCGAGGGCAGCAAAGACGGCGCTCGGCGAGAGGCGGGCAACGTGAACGAGGCCCGAGCTAGAGGTGCTTGGCTCGCCGGCCGCTCTCCTTGTCTCTCGCCCAGCGCTCTCTGGAGGCAACGGGCAGAAACCGAGGTACAGGAAGTTCCACGTGAATACGCGGAAGAACTTTTTTACTGTGTGGGTGACCGAGCAGCAAAATAGGCTGCCCAGAGAGGGTGTGGAGTGTCCCTCACTGGAGATGCTCCGGAACTATCTGGACGCAATCCTGTGCAATGTGCTCTAGGATGACCCCGCTTGAGCAGGGAGGTTGGACCAGATGACCCACTGCGGTCCCTGCGCACCTCACCCATTCTGGGAGCTGGAGCAATGCGGGCGCCGCGTCAGGCTCTGGGAAGTGGTGTAGGAAGCCCGCCGGTCCTCAGGTGGTTTTCCCTGTTTTTATTGTACGTAGGCCGTGGTTACTGACTGGGGGGCCTGAGAGAAAACCGCTTCAGTTAAAACACGTGAGTTACTCTGAAACAGTGAAGTGAAGCCACTTCACTGCTTCATGAAAAGTTTTTTTTGGTTTTTTTTTTTTTTTCTGTCTTACACTACTGAAACTAAGTACGACTTAGGATATTTTACGTTTCCTTCCAAACTTACTGATTTCTGATTTCATACTCTAATGAAAGACTCAAACTCTTTTTTTCCTTTTTCTGCCTACTCTGTCCTTTTGCCTTTTCATGGTTTTATTGAATTTCATGACTGGAGCTGCAACTGCTGACTGTGCCTCATCTCGGCTTCTTGGGCTGAGTATCTTCCATTAGGTACATCTGCTATACCATCTTGAATGTTGTGAGGGCTTTAAAAACAGGATCTATTGTCTTTCCGTAGGGATTTGATAGTTTTCTGGCCACCTTGCTATCTAATTGTTGTTAGCTAGCTTATCTAGTGGTTACATTATTTTGTAAAACACAATGCGAAAATAAAAAACCAAGGACCCCACCTGTTTTTCACTGTTGTATTTCAGCTTTTTGAATTACTCTAATTGTTTTCTCTCCTTTTCTAAACCCAAGCAAAAATATTACTCCTGTCCAGGTCCTGTGTGTCATCTGCTATCCAGCAAATCTCCTTTCACAAGTGTGTTCCAGTACTTCACCCAACTCACATTTCTTCTAAACATTGTCATCAAAGCATTCATTACGTATTTCTCTAGTTGTACACACACACAGAGGCATGTGCACTTTCCTTCAGGCTTCCTCTTATGGTGTGAGTTTCTTGGAGAACAACCAAGTCACTATTTTTGTATTCTCTAACAATGTGCCATAGGATGGTGAAGGAAGAAGCCTGATGTGCTGGCCCACCTGCCATTTCAGGAGCGAAGGTCCCTGTCCAAGAAGGATTACTCTAACCTAGGCAGTGATTGCATTCATACTTTGTGAAATTGTGGGGTTTTATCAGCATGCTGTGCCTTATGGAAATATTGTGCATCTCCCTGCTATTCTGAATAGCTTTTCTTTCCATGGTGGTCTGGAGGCTGCTCTTGGCTTTGCTGACATCCTTTGTGGCTTACCTTGTATGTGAATATTCAGCAACTATGAAGAGGTTCTCCACGGTTGTGGCAGCACACTCAGCAAAGCCAGTGCACCATCAGGCGTCTCGCACATTGGAAAAAAAATAGAAACAAAACCCAGAAAGACAACAACTCTACATCGCAGAGGCAGTTGTAGAGACCATGTTTAATTATACAGGGCAGATCTGGACAAAGCAACACAGACTGCAACTTCTAATTTACTCCCAAGCATTACCTGGCATTTCTGGAGGAGGGATATATTATTTGAAAGAGTTGCGTCGTTAGCAGTGGAGTGCTGGTGTTTCTGCATCTGGAGCGAGCCTCATGACTTGTCAAAGAAGCTTAACTAGAAGCTAAGCTGCTAATGACAGCAAGTTTACTCTGGAAATGAGCTGCACCAGGTTGTAGGGGGATATGCCAATACCAATCATGTCAGCTGACAGGTGATGGCAGCATAGGATTTGACAGTGGAAACCTATCCATAGATTCCTGACATAACAAAGCAGACCTGAAACAGATTCCTTACAGAGAATAAAATCCTTCAGAAGCATTGAAGACATTGATGGCATGGTGCCAACTCTTGGATTCACAAAAAGCCAGAAAATTCAAGATGCATTACAGCTTGTTTCCACAAGGCTCAGTCTGGAAGAGCAAATAGCAGGGAGAGGAGTACCAGATTCGGTTTTGGCAGTGGCACCTGCTGTGGTGTGAGAACCATTACTCTGTAAAGATGATTGTTCCACAACAAGCTGAAACCTTGTGCTATAGGAATGTTGGTTGCAGGTGTCACATATCTTGCAAGGTATTACTGTATGGTCAGCACATGAAAACAGTAGTAAACACAGAAAAACACACCTAGAAAGTTGCAGCCAAAATGCTATCATTTCCAAAAGTATTTTCATGCCAGCTCTAGAAACTGAGCCCTTGGAAAAGCACTTCCCTACCAACCATCCCATGGAGGAAACTTGGACTTACATAATTTAATTTTATTTGAGAAAAAAAACCCCTCAACTCATATTCTGTTTTTTATTCAAATATTTTGTTGTATCTGCACATTAGGCACATTAAGTCTGTTCTGAGCAACTGGTCATGGGTAAGGAGGAGGCTGTGCTACGTGTCATGGGCAACGTTACCACTTCTTTTTTTGTTAAGGCTTTTGTACTTTCTTCCCTTTTTTTAACGTTTCTGTGTCCTGTCTTTGCCACCATGTGTAAAAAGACCTTAGCAACAACCTTCTGGTGCAGAACAACAAACTGTCAATCTACCAAGATAAAAAGAGATAGGTAAAGTCTTCCGTAGTTTGAGGATCTTTATTTTTCAGCAGAATTCCTCAGGGCTTGTTTCTTGACTTGGTAGGCATTTTTCCTTAAGGATGGTTTTGGTTGGTTGGGGTTCCTTTTTTTTGGGGAGTGGGGGGGGGGAGGTGTCTGGTTTTCTCTTTCTCCTCAGCAGTAACATGTACCTAGAGTTCTTTGAAGTTTTGTTTTCAATCTTCCAGCATCAACCTGTTTTTTCTCCTAAAAGAACAACTTTCCCCAAGCACACAGAGGAATTCAAATTTCTAGCTTGCTTGGTTTTTTTTTTTTTTTTTTTGCTGTTGTTTGGTTGGTTTTTTAAATAAACATGGAAGTCTTAGAAGACATTTTTACTCTCTGATGTACTGTAGGTTTTCACATATCTTCTAACCATTTTACAAAAAATAGTCTGATGTCTACATATACTGTCTTGTGTAGTCTGCTGTAGTTTTTGTTACTACCTCTGTTTCTTTGTTGCAATTGTATTTGTATCTTGCCCTAAGATTGTTTATCGACTAGAGTGCAATAATTCATGTTTCCCAAGGCCCTGTGGAAAAACTGACTAGATTAACTATATTCATGTTTGTTTTTCTCAACAAGAAGAATGTTGCAATGATCTGGGAACTCAGCTATTGGAAAAAACAGAGAAGGATAAAGACCTGTGTATTGGCTGATCAGGACACAAGTGGACTTATACAACCCATACACTTGAAGAGCTGAGAAAGATTAATGCTGTCTTTAAGTCACTGTTAGGTCACTGTTCTGATCATTCTTATTCAGAGAAAAATGAATTCACAACAGGAGCAGAAAAGGCTATGAAGGTCATCAGTGAACTGAAATCTCAGTTTCAGAGGAGACTGGCAGAGCGTGATTTGTCTAGCGTGACAAAGGCAGGAAATCACAGTGTTCTGTAAATTTAGTTTGAGGGTAGGAAAGGTGTCCCTGCCCATGGTGGAGGTGCTGGAACTACATGATCTTTAAGGTCCCTTCCAAGCCAGGCCATTCTGTGATTCTATGAAAGGAGATGAACACCTAGAAGGAAGGAATATTTGCCCTAAGAGACAGAGTTAGTGCAGGCAGTTACAAACAAACAGTCAAAGCACAGCTTTATGGCTTTTAAGCCCAATCTGAAACAGATTTATTGCCCATTGATGAGAGACAGTTGCCACTCACCCCAGCTCCTTTGGGAAGGCTATTTATGCTTCCCAAAGCCATCAGGCTAGAATTTAACTGGTTGAATTGCTTAGCAATTTCATCCATTACTCAAGCAGTTTTAGCCACGGATGGAAAGGTATATGCTGCCCTCCACAAACTCAGAGCACAGAGGACTTTCCAGATTTTTAACTACCAAGTTCACAAATATTCAGAACAATCATCTTGTTTCTCAACTCAGTATGCATTTCTTCTGCTGACCGAGCCCTGCTTAAATGTACCAAGACCTTTACTCACACAAGCATGCTGGAACCACCTGAGGGAGCAGCTTCATGTGAGGGCCTGCTTTGGATTTGCCACCAAATGCCTTGTCCCTAGAAAAAGGTATGTGACTTGTTTGAAGCCACAGTAGCTCCCTACACAAATGCTCTGGCAAACCGTTTTGAGGAAAAGTTTCCCTAGAGGTCAGCATACCAAAGAAGAAACCAGAAACTAAATTCACACTGCTTCTGCTGCAAGAAATCTGTCATCCCCCAGCTGCCCTCACAGACATTACTTCCGAGCTGCTGCTCTTGGGGCAGTTTTTAATTTTAAAAGTAAACTAAAATCATTTATGCCATTGCCCACTCAAACTTTGGGGTGAAAGCTAACATTTTTATCAACTTGATACTGCCTGGGAAGATGATACAATAACCCTAGACCTCAAGTAGAGAATTCTGTCTCAGAAATTGTGGGGGTTAACTTCTCAGAAGTGTCGAACAGAGCAGACAGCCTGTATGAGGTACAACAGACTGTCTCACTGCTTTATCTCTGCTTTTCCAGTAAGTGCATGAAACAATGTAATGTTTCACATGAGCAAGAGCCATTAAAGAAAACAAACAACAAAACAACACCCCGTCCCTTCCCGTCCCTTCCCTTCCCTTCCCTTCCCTTCCCTTCCCTTCCCTTCCCTTCCCTTCCCTTCCCTTCCCTTCCCTTCCCTTCCCTCCCTTTCATTTTCTCTTCCTCTTTGCTTTTCTCTTCCTCTTTCCCTACCACTGCACACTGGGGAAATCTCTGAAGACAATTCTTCCCAGCCGTGCACTAGCAGAAGGCACTGAATATCCAGAAACATCTCCCAGCCTAGGCACTGGCTCTGTCACTTTGTGGGAAGGAGGTGTGTACTGTCTGAGGGGGGCCAGAGCTGTGGATCATCTCAAGAGATGCACACAACACAGTGTGATGTGGTTTTTTTAAACTCATCAGTGTTCAGCTAAGGTTTTCACAGGATGGCAAAACACCACATCGATGACACTAGCAAGGCTCAAAGATCAAGCCTTCAGTTGGGTGAAGGATGTGCTTCTCATCTAAATGGTTGCAAACCATTTGGAAGTGAGCAATACCTGTTCATTTCCCCATTAATATTCTTTTTTGCTCCTTGTGCTCACTTTTAGAAATGTCTGGTCTGTTTTCTATGGAAGAACATACTAAAACCACAAGAGCCTGAGAACAGCAGCACAATCTCACAGGGAAGGTCCATCTGGCCCAATAGTCTGTCTCCAAAGTGTCCAACCACCAGTGTCTGAGGAAAAGCACATGAGCACTGAAGTCTAGTCCTGCCAGGACGTGGGGGTGCTCACAGGCCTCAGTGGCTGGGACTGGCCTCTCCTGGGACCCACACCCCCACCATCTCCTGCCAAGGGCCCAGGGGAGGTGTCCCAGCTCTGCCTGGGACCTTCAGTCCCTGCCTGAGCCCTGCTGTAGGTGTGCCCATCTCTGTTCCGTTCTCCTGGGTGGGCCTGGGACCTGCACTGCAGAGCTGCTCTCTGGGGTGGAGCCCTCAGACCTGGGTCGAACCTTGTCATGCAGCGCTCTGGGTTTAACATGGCATAACTGCTCTGTTCTATTCTATTCCCTGCACTCACCATGAGCCAAATAATGATGAGACTGCTATTTGTGTGAAGTTCCAGGGAGTTGATTCAAAACCACATTTAAGAACACATGATACACAGGTGTCTTGGGGTGACTTTATGATGTGTATCCCCAATCGCTGCTCTATGCCCAGAAATTAATTTTGTGCCTTTCTGTGCCTTTAAACTGAGCCTGAGAGGGGGGAGAGGGAAAAAAAAAACCGAGCAGACTTTTCAAGCGGTTGCTCAAGGACACACATACACACTCCTCTGCATTCTTCTAACAGCAGCAAGAGCGGAGGAAGCAGCTTGCTTGCTTTTCAGCCAGCTTTCGGCCCTTTTCCTCCGGAGAGAGACGGAGAGTTGAACTTTGTTTTTCCTGGGACTTTGGTTTTTTCCCTTCCTCTTTTTCGGACTGTTTCAACATCAGAACACATCAGGAGAGTTCTCCACCGAGGCCCGGAGGTGGGCCCACCATGACCCAGCTCCAAGGAGGGGGAGAGAGACTACAGAAGGACTCTGAAATTTTCCCAGGTTTCTCTCCACAGCGAGAGGTTTTATTATTTAGAATTATTATCCTTTTCCTGTGTGTTTGTTAAATAAATAGTTTTTATCTCTTTCACTTTCCTTCAAAGAAAATTTCTTTTTTTCCCGAACCTGGTGGGGGAGGGCTGGTTGTAACCTGCCTTCTATAAGAGGATATTTTCCTCCAAATTTCTCCAAACCGGCACAACAGTTTACAACTGGAAATAGGATATTATTTTAATGTTTGTTTTTCTGAATCAGTTTCAGAACTGATGCTCACAACCACTACCACAATGTGCATGTGTAGCCAGGAGCAGGCTGATGTGTTCTTCAGTTTAGCTTGAAAAATCCTTTGTAGTCTGGAAAAGGCAAGTGACAGAGCTACGGAATGCAGCAGCAGGAATACAGGCCCAGCAGGTCCTGTTTCCTGGAGGGTGAGAGCATGAAGAATGAGAATCAGAAGCAACAACACAAAAGGTGTGTACTACCATGGCTATGTTCCAAAGTGTAACACATATCAATTACAAACACAGTTTTTGCCTTCCAAGATTTGCTTCACTGCTATGCTCCCAGGCCAGGGATGCATGAAAAGCACTCTCATGTCTGTCCTGTGCTTGTGTTGCAGGCAGGAGAACAGAAAAAGGCAGCTCTGGATGGATGCAAGAACCCCATAGGAAATGGAGCCAAGGGAAGAGCAGAGCTCAGCCCCACTCCAAACTTGCAGTGGGCAAGAGAGCCAGAGAGAGCCAGGGCATGACTGGCGCCTTGGAGGTGTGAGGGCAGCAGGCAAGAAAGGAGCCGCAGGGGCCCAGAGGAGCCCTGACAAGGGGCTGTGCCCAGTGCTATGGAGGACAAGAAGCAACCCCCAGACCACCCTTGGGGCCCACCCTGGGAGTCTGGAAAGCTTCCTGCCCAGTGCAGGGCATGAAAGGCTAGCTTCATGGGGCATGAGCAGCAGGCAGCAACCCAGCCAGAAGGGCCTGAAGGAGCTGTGAACAGGGGTCATGCTCAGTGCTGCAGAGGAAGGCAAAACTCCCCAGGAAGTGCCAATCTGCCCTGGGGAAAAATTCCTTCCTGACCCCAGTGCTACTGATTGGCCATCCTGAGCATGGGCTCTGTAATTAACGGACCCAGTGGAAACACAAATCTCCTTAGAGAACCACATCCCATCCTGCTTGCTAACCAGAGACACCTGGACAGGACAACCCAGGGTCAGCCAGGCCAACTGCCAGTGGTACAATAGATAGAGTCTCCAAGGATGCTCAGGTAAGTCCCTGATCCAAAGAGATAGATGATTGGTTGGGTTTTTTTAACCTTTCCCTCTCATAATAAACCAGAACTCTTCTAGGGATCCTTAAAAGATCCTGCCCTTAAAAATGACAATGGCCTGGGCCCAGGGAGGGGCCAGGGGACAGTTTGGTGCTGTCCTCAGCACTGAAGGGGGTCAATGCAGGGAAAGAACCAAGAAAAAGGTCAGACCAACACACACATCTACCTTCCCCCAACAGAGAACCGTGGATACTGGCCTCATTCATCCAGGCACCAGGAACTTGGCTTGTAGAAGTTTCACTTCACACTGAACAGGAACGAAATTCCTGCTCAGCTGGCACTGATCGAGGTTATGTATTTTTAGGGTTCAAGAAGGTAGGGAGGATCCTGTGTTGTGCCTAGGGCTTTTTCCCTAGAAGATACTCCTGAGAAGATGGTAAAGATGAGGCAGGAAAACTCTTCTAAAAATCCTCTTCTTTCCCAGGCTGGTTTTAAGCTGTAACTCACTTGATCACTTCCCACTAGTTTTAGTAAAACATCCTAAGGAGGCAGAAAATGCCCAGCTGCAAGGCTGGCTGGAGTGACTTACAGCTCCCTGAAAGCTGCAGGCGAAGCAGCTTGGGAAGCACAGCAAGAAGAACAGACAGACCTGCCCTTGCTTGGGTGGCCCAATCTGTGGCAAGCACTACCACAAGGGGGAGAGATTAAAACTCAATGACAGTATAGATTTTCTCTACATTTTTGACTGGTTTGCCCAAAATTGTGCTTGATGCTTATTTTTCAGTTACCTGCCCATTTTCAACTTCATTTTTGAATGGGATGAGAGCAACAGAGGGTTTTAATGGTCACTGAGCTAATGACCATACCATTGTGCCCATCAACCACAATCCAGTGGGCTGTAGGGAGGAAAAAAAATCTGAATTTAAAAACAACCGTGCAAGAAGTTTGTGGAGACTGGCATGAAATGTCAGGTTGTGCTTGCCTCTGCCAGTGGTGTAGACAAGCAGTACTGTGAAGAGAGAATATGGGCTGTCATCTCACAAGATTTAAAAAGGCCAACCCATGTGCCCGATGTACACAGCACCCTCCCGTCACAAAAATGTAAAACTAACAGATAACGTGTTTCTAAAGAAGAAGTGCTTGGACTAATGACTTGAAATGATTATAAAAGCCAGAGGCATGAACAAATGATGGCACAGCATGGCCCACGCACCCCATTTTTTCTCCCGATGCCGTGTACCTGCAGGGGAGAAAGGCCTGCTATGGCAGGTTTGGAAGGCAGTCAAGGCTGTCTGCACAGTACAGCGGACTGTGACATCAGCAGTCCAAAGACTCCATGGATGGCAACCTCGGTGACCTCACATCCCTCACTGCTTATGTTTGGGCATGGGCAGAGCCTGGCCCCGACTCACTCGCGCCTGGACCTCTGGCAAGCGTGCCTGGGAGGACTGGACTCCTGCAAGGTTGTTGGGAGCTGCTGTCAGCAATTCTCAGTTCTCATTTGCGAGACATTGCCTGTTTCCTCAACCCTACCTGGTTCAGGAAGCCAAGTACTGTGGGTGGTGCTTGCAGCAGCACAGGTGAGCAGTGCAGGAAATGTGCCCATGGGGCGGCCCTGGGGTGGGCGATGGCGTTTGGGGAGCTGTGAGTGTGTCCTTCTTGAGGGGCCTAGGCATTTCTTCTACCCGCCCATCTCCCTGGGACAGCAAGTGACCATTTTGCAGCGTGTCACGCCAGCAAGAGGGAGCAGCTGCTGTCCCCAGCTCTGCTGCAACACGCAAACATGGCCACGGAGACAGAGTGGAACTGCCCCATCTGCCGTGACACTCAAGGTGAAATCGCTTCTGTAACGCCCTGTGTCCATATGTTCTGCCTGGGCTGCATTGTGCGGTGGGCCAAGAGGAAACCATCGTGCCCCCTGTGCAGGCAGGCTATCAACAGCATCATCTACTCTGTTCGGTCAGAGGAAGACTTTCTGGAGATAGTTCTTCCAAGCCCCTCGGATTCATCAGCTGCTGGCCACCAGGATGAGCAGGGGGCTGCGGAGCTGATGCCCAGGACTTATGTAGCTGGCTTCCCACCTGAGGTCTGGGCAGGCTTTTTCCAGGACTGCTCAGAAATCCTCGAGCCCCTGCTGCCCTGGCTGAACCAGGAAATATCGGAGCTGTTCAGAGCCAGCTGGTGGGAGGTGGCTCTGGCCCAGAGCGCCATCGTAGTAAATTTATGCCGCTATGGGCTGAGTGAGGAGGCCTTGGTCCAGGAGCTGCACCCCTTGCTGCAGGAGGAGACGGTGGCATTTGTGCGCCGGCTCATCGACATTGCCGCTGACCGGTGCAGTGATGTGATCCTGCGGCAGATGAACCTCCTGAACTCCCACGCTGATGAGGAGGAGGAGGAGGAGGAGGAGGAGGAGGAGGGAGAAGAGGAGGGTCGCACAGCCATCCCTGGTCCCTCTGCCTCCTGCCAGGGGACTCCCACCCCCATCCTGCTGGCCTCCTCCTGCAGCCCTGCAGTCTCCAACGTGGAAGCGGACAGCGGCACGTTGGAAGCCACTCTCCACGGGGGGCCCGTCCGCTCTCCATCCGCGCCTGACCCTGCAGAGCGGGAGCAGCCCCAGGAGGAGCCGGGCGGGGCAGCAGCAGTAGCAGGCCCCTCTGCCCAGGGCTGCAGCCGCAGCCCTTCCTCTCCCGGCCGGGACAGGGACTGCTTGCCCGAGGGGCCCCGGCGCCCTGCAAAGAGGAGGGCTTCTGGCCCTCACGACTCTCCCCAACCCCCAAAGAGGCCGTCCCGCCGGCGGTGGCACAAGCCAAGAACCCTTGTTCGTAGAAGAAGGAAATAAATTGTTGGTTTTTTGACACAGTCTCTGAGGGTTACTTTCTCCCCCTTCTCCTGGTGTCTTTTTCCTCTCCCCTCACGCCCCACTGTGGGTGGTAACTGCCTTGTTTTGGGCTTTTGGGCACGGCCATGGGCCTCTGGAGTCGCAAGGCCATATCCGCGCCATCTTCTCCTCCAACAAATCCCGCTGCAGCTGAGGGCAGAGGGGGCAGCAGGGACCGCTGGTTTATCAGAGGAACGATGGCCTCAGCCTGCACCCAGTTCTCCTCCCTGTCCACCGACCGTCACTTTCTGCTCTGCTTTCTCGACGTTAGCCAGCGCACCCTCGCTCCCCGAAGGGCTGCCAGGGAGGCACAGAAAATGAGCAGGGACATCTGAGCCAGAGACAAGACTTGGAGTAACAGGATTTGGGGGAAGGGAAGGGAAGGGAAGGGAAGGGAAGGGAAGGGAAGGGAAGGGAAGGGAAGGGAAGGGAAGGGAAGGGAAGGGAAGGGAAGGGAAGGGAAGGGAAGGGAAGGGAAGGGAAGGGAAGGGAAGGGAAGGGAAGGGAAGGGAAGGGAAGGGAAGGGAAGGGAAGGGAAGATGGGGGGGGTGAACAGGGCTGATGGTGATGCAAAGATCTAGAACATCTGAAGGTGCCCAAGGCTCTCAGCCCTTATCTGCTGAAGAGCACTGGCAAGACCACAGGGATCCCTTCAGGAGGAGCATTGCAGAGCTTTCTGCTCTCATGCTCTGCAGAGATGGGGCAGCAGCTGTAAAATACAGGGTGCAGAGATGCCACAAGAGATTCCAGTGCTTTGGAGCACCCAGTGGTGTCCTGCCAGACATGGGAAGGAATGTTGTGTGCAAGGTCTGTTAGGCTGGGGGCCTGTAGCTATTCTCACAAGCCCCTGAGATGCCTCTATGTTGAGTCAGAATATGGACATCTCCAGGATGGTTTACCAGCCTATGAGACAAGGAAGTGAAAGGTCTCACTCAAGTGCTCAGGGAATAGCTGGTCACCAGCACTGAGGTCAGGAAGGAATTTTCTCCTGGGACAGATTGGTAATGGGACCCAGGGTTATTTTACCTCCCTCTGCTGCACTGAGCCTGACCACTGCTTAGGGCTTCTTCAGTCTCTTTTGGCTGGGCTGCTGCCTGCTGCTCATGCCCCATGAAGATGGCCTCTCACACCCTGCAGCTTGGGGGAGAATCGCTTTTTTTTTCCCCCATGGTGGACTATCAAGTGTCCTCAGGTGTTTTTTTACCTTCCTCTACAGCACTGAGCATGACCTGTTGTCAGGGCTCCTTTGGGCCATTTTGGCCAGATACTGCTGCTCATGCTCCACAAGGTGGCCCTTGTGGCCCACATCTGGAGGGAAGAGGCTTCCCAGACTTCCTGGGTGGGCCCCAAAAGTGGCGGTACCAGTCTACCTTGCCCATCTTTCCCAACTCTCAACACTGTCCTAAATCAGTCCAGCTCAATAGCAAGGGATGGCCAGGGATGGTGCTGTGCAGGGTTTAGAAAGAACTCTGTGGCAGCTCCCCAGGGCCCCCCCAGCAAGTTCTGTCACTTGGCACCAGGGCACTCTTCTGTGCACATGCTGGGGTCTCCAAGGGCATTATTCCCCACGGGGATGAGACACCAGAGCAAGCTCATCACCAATGCCAGCACTAGCTGTCTCTTCTGGGCCATGAACAATTCCTTGTAGACTGTGTTTCCCAGAGAAAGGGGAACCAAGTCATGCCTATTCCCACCTTTGTGGGTTTATCAGTGCTTTTTGACTCTACCACT
Organism: Corvus moneduloides; assembly: GCF_009650955.1. Lineage (NCBI taxonomy): Eukaryota > Metazoa > Chordata > Aves > Passeriformes > Corvidae > Corvus > Corvus moneduloides. The sequence goes on along the minus strand of NC_045476.1, from coordinate 28,223,868 downwards.
GTAGGTCCCTGGCTGAACCTCGGTGACTCCTGGGCTCCCACATCTGATGTCTACTGAAACAAAAGGGTCTTTTCTCTGTGTTTTAATTTTTCTGTCTTTTAATTTCTATGTGTTGCTTCTGGTGCTCCACTGGTCTTCTTTGGGAAACTTTTGGAAGGCCACCACATGAAGAAATTGAACACCAGTACACACTGAGAGATTGCCTCTGATGACATTTCTTCCCAGCACTGGACTAGCAGAAGGCACTAAATACCCAAAACCATCTCCCAGCCTAGGCATTGGCTGTGTCACCTTGTGGGAAGAAGACATGTACCTTCTGAGGGGAAGAAGAGCTGTGGATCATCTCAAGATAATGGAACCATCTGCACTAATTTGCAAAAAGTGTTTTTTGAAATTTTGCTGGGTTTATCCAGTTTTGCTGGGTTTCCACAGGACAACAAACCCCCACACCTCTAACATTATCAAGGCTCAAAGATCAAGCCTTCAGTCTGGTGCAGGCTGTGCTCCTCAACTACACACTATCTAGCAGCTACCTCCTCAAGCCAGCTCTGACACTCACAGGAGTTATAACCCACAGCAAAGTGTTATCTATAGACACAGTACGTTATTTTTAACCCCTGTTTTGACACTTCCCTGGTCTATTTCAGTAGGCATTTTGGCAGTTATCAGATAAAACAGAAGGATTATTGTTCTAGACTCATTCTTTAGAGATGACTAATATTTAACACATTAGTCTGGCAGCATTTTAGCTAATAGGTCTGCTTTGTTGCACTAAAAAAACCCCAACCCTATCTCGTAAGTTTTCCTTCATAAAAGAAGCAAAAACGCAAAACTAACTCTTACAGAAACATACCAAGCATGCTGAGCTCAGTTGAAAGTAAACCTCAACTCACTACTTTCAGGACCTCATCCAGTGTTTAAAATACAGCATTTAAACTGCTGATTATCATCATGCCTTCACTCTTAGCAAGGACATCCATGAAGCACAAGCTCAATCTTACCAGATCCTCTCCTTCATGCCTAGGATACTGACAAACAGTAATCTGTCACAGCACCAATCAAGAACAAAAGGGTGGAAAATGGACAACCCATAAGAAGCACAGAGAGAAGAGTAACACTACGCTACCTCAAAATCCCAGATCCTCCTTCAGACTTGCCATGGAAAAAAGAGTGCAAGACTGCTGTCACAACTGTGGTCATGGCTGCAGTGGTCTGTGGATGAGGCTTCTTCCTACCTGCCTCCAACCTCCTTTTACTCTATGCTCACAGCACAAGTACGGGAGGCAACATTAACCAGATCAGTGGCTAACACTCTGTAACCATTTATTGCCTACTCCCTTTCAGAGAGGAATGAGAGTGTGGTCTGTGAAGAGGACAGCAGAGGAGCGGAGCAAATGTAGGTCCAACACTGCTGCAGGTGGTATCTCACCTGTTACTCAGATAGCAAAAAAATACCTGAAAATTAGTACTAATACTGCCAGGAAGAGGAAACAAAGAGAAAGCATGTATCTGGCTTGCAGTTTGGAACTGTCAGCCTCGTGGGCCTCACTGGCTGTTTGTCCCACCTTGCTTTTGGCACCAGGAGCATGCCAGTGCTTTGTGCCTCTCCCTGGTACGCAGAGTTTTAGTTCCTGATCCTCATCTTACCTCCCAAAGCATTGTAAAGACCCACTGAGCTTTCCTCTGAGCTGGACACTTCTTGATTTCTCCCTTTGCCCACTCTGTGCTTCCACAGCTGCCCATGGATGATGGCCACTTGCCCTCAGGTGGTGCAGATATCAGCTTCCCCAGCTCTGCCTTGCTCTTCTGCCATAAATATGGCCAAATCAAATAGGAATGGACTAGGAACAAAATGTAATTGCTTCCAAGCTCATTAAGTGTGAATCAATATGTATTTTTAAATCAACATTCTGCACAGCATGTGTCTTAGTTTAAGATAAATTATGGGGTGGAGCCTGAGAAATGAGCTCCCTCCCTTTTAGTTTTAACCACTTGCCTTTCACCAATAAGGAGAGGTGAATGCAAGAAGGTATAAGTGAAAGAATAACAGTTTACTAAAAAATACAATAGCCACAACCAAGATAAGAGTAGTAAGCACAAGGTACAAAGGTACTGAATCCTGTGGACTCCCCAGGAACAAAGAAAACAAGATGGTGGAGAAGCCCCATCCCAATATGGAAGCCTCCAAAGAAGACCACGTGGCCCAGGGGACAAAGACAGGATGGTGGAGATGCCCCACTTGGCTCAGCCTTCCCCCTGCAGTGTCAGTTCCCTGGGACTGGCACTGCCTGGGGCAGCTCCCAACCTGCGGTGTCAATTCCTCTGCTTCTCTTTGGCTGGCTGGACCCAGTTGCTTTGGGCACTGCAGTTCTGAGTTGCTGCTGCTTTGTGGGGAAAGAAAACCGACTCGCTGGGCACCGAAACCCACAGCCCTGGCCCCAACAGCTCCAGCTCAGCACTGTGGCTGCACATTGAAACAGTTTTTGGATTGAAAAAACGCAGTTTCTTGGAGACCTGTGCTCAACAACTTCCTTGGCATCTCAGCAAGAAACAAGAAAGACGACTCTGTGTGCATGTTCCCTGTCTCTTAAAGGGATCCTCTGAACCTCCTTCCTCCACAGGAACCTACCCCTCCAGGGTAAAACACTCCAGGTCCACTTCTGGCCCCCAGGTCTTAAAGGGACATTAACACAAACTGCATGGATTGATGTAGAGGAAAAATGGAATACAATACACATTTTTTGGGTTGCCCAGGTAAAAAAAAGAAAATACCTTAGCACACACAAACCAAATTATATCCGAAACGGATTGTACCAGTTAAACAGATGGTTAGATCTACTCAGGGTCTTTCGAAAATGAGAAGAGCCTTGGCATATGTCCAATCCCAGGCAGATCTCAAGTGGTATGCATTTTAGCATTTCTTTGACAATGAAGCTTCAACCAAAATATTCCAGTCTGGTCAATGTATTTAGATCAGAGATTAACTTATGCTCCAGTAATAGCAACACTGGCACATTTCCTACCACTCAATTTTAGTAACAAGCTGAAGTTACCACAAAAATATACAAGGAGAAGTTTCTTTCATGATTCAGTTCTTAAAAACATACCCATTTATTTAAATCAGTTAAAGCCAAAAATTGGTAGGAGTGAATCTGGATAGAAAAATTTTATGTACGTGACTGACTGTGCATCCACATGGCTGCCAACATGTCTAACAGCAATGAGAAAGTTTAGAAATTAAGGCGAGTTATTAGTTTTTCCTCTTCAATTCTCAGTTATCATAGGCTCAAGTCTCACCTTCTGATCCAGTTCTGACACAGCTAAATGTATTGTATGCACTCATGTGATATTGGCCATTGCTCTGCTGCTCCACAGTTTGCATTGAACTATGATCAAGTAGAAGACACCTCTCCTCTAAAGACCTCATTGCACTGTTCAACATCCTCACGAGGGAAAGCAGGGGAGGTACTGGTTCTTCTCTCATGATCAGTGACAGGACCCAAGCAAATGGCATGAAGTTGTGTCAGGGAGGCAGAGGTTGGACATTAGAAAAAGATTCTTCACCCAGAAGAATCTGCCCAGGTGGTTGGGCACTGGAACAGGCTCCCCAGGGAAGTGGTCACAGCACCAAGCCCAGCAGAGTTCAAGAAGTATTTGGACAATGCTCTCAGGCACATGGTGTGACTTGGGATGTCCTGTGCAGGGCCAGGAGTTGGAGTCGATGATCCTTGTGGGTCCTGTCCAACTCAGGATATTCTGATTCCGTAGTTTCATAGAGGCACTGCGAACCTTTGGTGTCCCAAAATGGAGCCCAGGATTTTCAGCAAGCCCATTTCACATATAAATAGATAAAATATTTGGCTCCTACCTATTAATATAGTGAGCATAAGTCTCAGATATGGAGTGTATTTTACTGCATCATGGTTGCCACTGGAATTGCCAGAAGGGTCATTATGCATGCTACTGTGATGTTAACAAGGTCTCTATGCATGGGAAAAGACTTCCTGCATACTGGGAATGTCATGCTGTTGCGGAATAGTCAGAGAACTGCTAGACACCACTAGTGTTAAGCTACTGTATATTCACCAGGAGGCTACCAAATACACCACAGATTTTTTAGCCAACATTGTTGAAAGTCAACTGAGTTTTTAAAGCTACGAAAAGCTGCAGAATAAAATGAAGTTAGCATAAAAATTCAACAGAAATTCAACATTGGTTTCATACATGACAGAAGACTCAACTTTATAGCTTTTTACAAATTAAGGTATCTCTCTCTGGTCAGCAGTTTTACCATATATTGCATTTCACAAAAGGGAGCAACACTACTGCCAGCATTAGGCTAACCTGGAGGGAACTACCATGGAAGGCTTTGATCTTGCCAGTGAAGAGAGTATCTCCAGCTTCTTGAAGAAACAGGGGATAAAAAGTGCCCTCAGGCACAGAAGGATTCTGAGCAGCTAGACCTAGGAATTTCAGATACTCAAGTATGCTAAACAAAACACTCCTCTATGATTCAAATGTAACATGCACTTTGGATGACTCAAGATATATCCAAATCCTATAATACATGATGCAAGCTATATTCCCTGCAGATTGAGGAAGCACACTTAGGTTCTCCTTGAGTGTGCCAACAGAAAATTACTTAGAATGTATTTTTATTTTATTAAAACTTATGTAGCTTGTCCTTTCTTTGGTTTGGGGTTTTGTTTGTTTGGAGTTTTTAGTTGTTGCTCATTTGTTTGTTTTTTAAATCTCACTTTCCATTGTTATGGAAAAGTAATTCTGGAACAAGCTTACCTCAGTTTATTGCTTGTTTTGAGGTAGTCTTGTAGCAACTAAGCACATTACCAGTGGATAAAAAGTAGCACATACTTAATCTCAGCTTTTACAAAGTGGCTTTTTATCAGACTAATTGGGTTTAATGTACAATTTTCTTCATGCACACAAACCAGCCTTCTAGAGTACTTAGGTTTAACTGCTAGACAATTGGCATCAGCAATGTTTATGAATAATGTTGTTATCAATTAACACTGCACAAGTATTTTAGAAAAATGGAAGTTTATTCATCTTTCAATGGCTCAAATAGCAAATAAAAGGACAGGATAAGGCATCAGCCAAGACAAGTTTTGTGTGTCCAGTGGCTTCATAACACCTCGGTTCCCAGTATGCAGGTTCCAAAGCAAAGTCACAATGTTAGTGGTTAGACTCCCTGGCTAAATAGACCCAAATGAGTACACAGTAAAATGAAGACTGGCTTATATTTGCCAGTTACATGAGTAACTTTTATTCTGCCCTTGGCAGTGTACTAAATGCACATACAAAATTCCTACTGATAAATATTTAACATGACAAATACAACTCCTAAGACTTGAGTCCCTAAAATGTCTGGTAGCATGAAAGTTAAGTATTTGTTACCTAGTTTGCTTGAGCACATTTTAAATTGTCAGTTAGAGGCTTATACATGTATAAAAAGTGTAACACTTTGTGGAATTGATCTAGCCTGTCTCACCCCAGAGGAGTCCAAAACCCTCAAACATTCTGGTATATTTTTAGTTAAGATGTAGCACACTAACCATGTGCTAGGTATTCTTGTTGTTCTGAAGCAACTGAGGCAGTATGCTTTGTTTGGGGATTTTGGATGTGCATGTTAAAGGTTTCTGTGTTGCAAAGCACATTTGATTGTTTGATATCAACTTCAACTAGAAAAAGTAGCTACACTGTTCCCCATTTGAAAATCAACATAGACTAAACAATACAAAACCTGCAAAGAGCTTCAGCATAACACCATGTTCCCATAGCTAAGTATTAGGAACACAAAATAAATTAACCAGAATTTCCCAGACAACATCTTAAAACACATAAGCGCTACTAGATCAGCCCCACTCCACCCAATTCCAGGGAGTTAAAACCCAAGGAACAGCTAGACAAAAATCTATGCGCAAAAGTTTCAAGGTACCAGCACGTTAAATTTTAAACAACCATTCCAGGCTTAGATGTGCCATAGGCTTATGACTTCAGTCTTATGTGTGTTCTGACCTTCTAGTTTCAAGATACCATATTCTCTACCAAGTTATACATGACAGAATATGCTCTGTATCATTCACAATACCAGAGTATGGCACACATTTAAAGAACAGACACTGCTAGCAGACAGCTAGTGAGTGAAATCATCCATGTAACTGCACTCCACAGAGAGGGCAGTCTCGCACTGATGCGCAGGGACAGTCTCCATGCAACAGAGTTGAAAATACACCCTTGATTAAGCAACCTACTATGTTTGGGTTTTAAAATTAAGGCATATTCAAATGTTTCAATGTAAAAGATTACATCGCTCTTCTAAGTTAATCAGGTAATGCAGAACCACATATAGTTTTCCTCAACATAGCTGTTCGCATATACATTATTCTTTTCTAATTTGCATAACTCCATGGCAAAACAGCTGCGTACTGCTTTGTTAGGTATTGTGTTCACAATTGTAATTTTCAAGGCAACAGAAGACAAGATGAATTGACAAATACCAGTGATAAAAAAGTATGCTTTATAAGAATCCACAAAGTAATACTTTGCTCCTCTGTTCACTATTAAAGAAAAGACTACCTATGAAACACTACATTCAGAAGAAATGTGAGAAGGTAGGCAATTATGAAATGGACTCAACTTTGCTTCTCTTGAAGCCACATAATTTGTTTTCAGTGAATTTGACTTTCAGGGCAGCTCCAAATCATGCTTTTAGTGGTACATTACATTTTCCAACATGTTAGGGTAATTTCAGTCACTTCAGCCTTCAATGGCATGCTTATAAATTATGGTTTTTATTAGTATGGTCAGGGTAGGAAAGGAATCCAAGCTTTTGTTTATAAAATGCAACATCTTTCTCTGATCCTCTTAGCTAGGCTTTTTCTTTTCTTCTTCCCATTCTTTTCTTTGCTGTCTTCCATTTTTCTGGCTCTAATTTCTCTCATTAAATCAAAAAACACCTAAAAAAGATGTAAGAAGATAAATGCAAAAACAATCACAGACATGAGTTAATTCAAGCTATCACTGATACCCACTTCAGTCGTTTAGAATAGAATCAATTATATGCAACCAGTTTGAGCAAACAAATATTAATCCAACAAATCTGACACTGGTTTTGAAGGCCAAGTTGATATGATGCAATCCTGCTTGTTTCATGGCACCATAACATTCCCCTGTCTTCTGATATTTGCTTATGAATCCTGTCAGACAATTTTAAACAAGAATTGAAACAAGGGTCTCATCACCAGCAAAGATTTTCAGATGTTGTATGTACATACTACTGAGGAGACTTAAGGAAATCAGTTTACCTCTTGAGTACTTTAAGTGATGAACTGCAAAGGTTGAAAAAGTGCAACATCCAATTTTAGAAACATACTAATGGAGCAGTAGCAATACACTGAAATGTATGTATCGTATGCTGCATGATGCAAGTCTAAGCACAAAGTGACTAGGAAAAAAAAACAACCCAGCATTTCCTTTAAAGCCAAGTTCTCAATCATACAACTACATAAGCAATTTCTTATATCAGGTAATCTTGGCTGCAGCTGCCATATTACAATCTTAAAGTACACATGAAGTTCACTTTCATCAAATGGTCTAGTAGGAAACGAATGTGACAAAGTTGGAGATACACCACTGACTTACGTGAGACAATCCTACTGACAGACAGTTAAGGCTTTATGATTGGACTGCTTAAAGCTACTTTACTAATTTGAACAGCAGATTTTGACTTTACTTACAGAAGGTTACAGCAAATAATATATATACATCTTTATAATTTTACTGTATGAAATCAGCTGAGCAATTCTATAACTTCTCCCTCAGGAGAGAGTCTCTAGATACCCTACCACCCTGAGAACGCCCAGTCTCTCAGAAGCTAAGCAGGATCACACGTGGTTAGTACTTGAATTTTGAATGGGAGACTCCCTGGGAATATCAGGTGCTTTAGGCTTCTTTTTTCAGCCCTGAGATGAGCTCAGCTGGTCAGAGCATGGTGCTGATAATGCCAAGGTCATGGGTTTGATCCCTATATGGGCCATTCACTTAAGAGTTGCACTCAATGATCCTTGTGGGTCCCTTCCAACTCAGAATATTCTGTGATACTTTGAAATTTGAACTAAGCAATACCTCTATGTCAAGGGACTTGATCCATTTCTGTGAAACATGGACAGTGCAGGGGCTGAAAAGCTCCTCTGCAGAGCTCAGTAGGTTTTTATGACATTAATCTCATATTGACTGTACGAAAAGTATCAACCTTCATCACATGAAATCCAAAGAAAATCAATGGAACTAAACATTTCCATCAAGAAATGAACTTGCCTCTAGATTTTTAAATGTGTGCTAAGTTTCTTGTATTTAAATCTGTGCTAATGGCAAGATGCAACTGTCAACTTGCTTAAGTTATATCAGCTATAACTGATACGGTACAACAGTAGCTGTCTGGGATACATAACCTGAGAAAATGTTTAGTGGGTCATTGCTGCCAAATTGAGTGGAGGCTGGCTGTGTTTTTCTCAAGTGAGTAAAATCACTATTCTGGAATTCAGAGAGGCCAGATTTCTTATACAATAGCAACCCAAATTTGTGTAACAAACTCCAAAACTTCATATGCTTCAAGTAACTAAGAATACCCAGTATTCACTTGTGCCAACAAGGCCTCATTTATGGGCTGTCAAACCTTAAATCTATACAACACATGCAAATCTGGATCCACTATGCCATCAGCTCCGAAAAGAAACCTGGAGCTCTCTGGTAGCTTACCATGTATGTGCAAAGGCTATTGACCCAAGAGCTATTGAAAAAATATATTACATGCACTTTTTTCCCCAGCTTCTAAACAATAATGAAGTGGATTTGAAGAGCTGCAAATTTTTGCAACTGTAATAGATAGCTGTTAACTGCAATTACTAACCAAAACTAAAAGATGTGTTAGTTCTTACAACAACAAAAAAATCAGAGCTGTATTCAACAATGAGGATAAGTTCTGCTGTATTTGACTGACTTAAGAACTCAGTGCTGTTCTGTAGGGTAAATTACTATAGTACTGAACCATCAGTTTCTTCAGTAAGATAACTGACAGGATTCAACCAACAGTTGAGTTTAAGTTATTGCAGAAGAGAACTTGCATTACAGCTCTCATACTGCAATTGACAGCTCATACATACAGATTTATATTAGAAAATTTTTCACCAAGTGCAGGTGCAGCATCTGGATCAGGGCAACCCCGGACATGAGTACAGACGGGGAGATGAACTTGTTGAGAACAGCCCTGTAGACAAGGACTTGGGGGCTTTCATGGGTGAAAAGCTGGACATGACGTGGCAGTGTGGACTCACAGCCCAGAAGGCCAATGGTATCCCGGGCTGCAGCAAAAGAAGATTGGCCAACAGGTCAAGGTAGGTGATTGTCCCCTTCTACCCTGATCACATGAGACCCCATCTGCAGTGCTGTGCCCAGGTGTGGGGTCCTCAGCACAAGAAAAAACGCGGACCTTTTGGAGTGGGTCCAGAGGATGCCACAAAGATGCTCAGTGGGCTGGAGTAGCTCTGCTATGAAGACAAACTAAGAAAGCTGGGATTATTCATACTAAAGAGGAGAATGCTCCGGGGAGATCTTATTGCAGCCTTTCAGTTTTTAAAGGAGGCTTATAAAAAAATAAAGACAGAAAAATACATCTTTTTACATGGGCAGCTTGTGATTGTTCTTGGGGTAACAATTTTGATCTAAAAGGGGAGAGATTTAAATGATTAACTGTAAAAAAATTCTTTATTGTGAGGGCAGTGAGGCACTGGAAAGGGCTGCCCCTTCCAGAGATGTTGTGGATGCCTGAGCTCTGGATGTGTTCAAAGCCTGGTTGGATGGCGCCCTGAGCAACCTGATTGAGTAGTGAGTATCCTTGCCCATGGCACGGGGGTTGGAACTAGATGATCTTTAAAGTCTCTTTCAACTCAGACCAGTGATTCAATATGGGATCAACTTTGTCAACAGCTCTGAAAGGTTGGCACATTGCACTAAACCTACTTATTTCTTTTGCCACACATCTGTTACTCTTACAGTCTACCAGGCTGACAGTTATTCTGAATTGCAAGAACTCACATTCTTGCTGAAGCACTTACAACTAATCAGCATTTTCTTTTCTTGAAGACAAATATTCTCTTTATCTTATGAGCTTCTGAACCAGGTCTTATCTCTGAAAACTTATGAGGCACTTCTAGGCTTCTCATGGCTTTTTGGGTTCATCCACTCTTCATTGAGACAACATACAAAGAGGCAGATAGTTAAATGAGGGTAGGGAAGGCTCAAATCTCTCCCTTATTTGCTTTTATAAGGTGATTTATTCTGACTGAGGATCAGAAAGTATTCTTCACTGTTCAGAAGCAGACTGTCCTCTAGTTACAGAAAATGCAGTATGAAGTCCAGGCCAAAAAAGCTGACCCAAGAAAATTTTATCAGGTCTTGTGTCATGTCTTGGATAATAATAATGATTCCTTGAAGTTTAGAATGGAATAAATGTGTTATGCCTAACATTTTCACTGTTCTACAAGGAGTCACCAAGTCATGTACTCCTTGCAAGCTAAGGAAGAAAAGTATTTGATTAAAATTCCACGAAATTAATGCTAAAATTAAGAACATAAGGAGTATGACCCATGAAAAAGAGGGATAAAGTAAAAACTGATGGACAGATTGTTTAAGAGGCCAGTTATTACCTTGTCAACATTAGCTCGTGTTTTTGCAGAGGTTTCCACATAATTAACATTCCACTGATCAGCTCTGTTTTTTGCTTCCTCTACAGAAACTTGCCTTTTATCTTCCAAATCTGATTTATTACCAACTAGCAAAAAAGGAACATTCTCATCTTCTTTTACTCTTAAGATTTGTTCCCTGGAGAAGAAAAAAAAAAAAAAAAAAAGGCAGCTTTGCATAGAGTACCATTCTTAGAACACAGAAAGAAGAACTCAGACGAAATACTTTTACATCTTCCAGTGAAAAGCCACTTATTTCTTTTATGTAGTTTATATAACAGGAAATTCTTAAACTTAATTATGACATTATACACAATGAAGACAGAGACAGACAACTAGTCCTCCAGGAAGGAAGGAGCTGAGTCAGTAAGAAATGAAAAAAATAGAACAGGATTGGTTTAGGTGAGAATTTATATTAATAATTCATTCCCTTTAACAGTGTTACTTGAGAGCATTTACCTTTGTCTTTACATTACTATTTTTGATGGCCATTTTTAAGTTATTCAAGCTTCAGTTTTACAGCTGATTCTTTCCTAACAAAATGTGCCATTTAAAGCTGATAAAATGGTCCATAGCATATCAAGAGAAAAATCTCTTCCTTTCAGGAATCTTTCTCAAGTCAATTATATTCAGTCTTTCCAGAGATCTTCCTTCAATTATAAGTCAGTATACAGACACAAGCTGTATATGCATCAGATTTTTAAGGATAGACCCTTCTACTGTACTTACTCCTAGGATGAAAGGTTTAAAACTATAAATAAAACTCAATACTACAAATAGTTTGGCATGTAAGTCCTCAATACTTTAAAAAATAATGGAAGTTTTCTTCTAATTGAAAATGCATTAATACTATCAGGAAAAAGAGTTGTCTCAGAAAAGATTATTCTGTATTTTGTCTATGAAAAAGTGAGTATAAAGTTAGTTGTGAAATGTAGCTCTTTATCATGGAGCAATTTCTGAAAGATTGACAAAAAGCACAGAGAAATAGATTTCTTTTGCTGGCTGAGGTGAAACCAAATTTAAAGTTGAAGGGAGAGAAGCTGAAGACAGTTAAGTAATTGCTATTCTTAAGGGCCTTGATTTGGTATATGGCAGGATGCTCACATTATAAAAAGCTCTGAATAGCATGTAGTCTTTGGAGGAGGCCTACTCACAGAGCTGAGAAACTGCAGATAGTCCATAATTTTTTTAAAAACTGTACATTTGAGGCAGACTGTGACACCACATTTATGTAGGAGGTAGAATTAAAAAGCAACATTTCTCCTCTTCCACACAAATATCAGTGCAAATGTTTTAAAAGAGTAAAAGTAGTTTGAATAGCCAGGGGATTAGGAAGGTGGCCAGAAGAAAACTCAGGGCATCATGGCAGTACCTGTAAATAACTACCTGTGTAAATAAGACTTCTGGTAAAAACTAGTAGTTTTCAACACTAGTTATCCAGGCAATGCTATACTGGGTTAGTGTGACAAGGCTTTGTTTGTGGTGGGTCTATAGGTGTGGCTTCTGTGAGAAGCTGCCAGGAGATTCTCCCATGTCCGTTACTGGCAGAGCCAATGCCAGCCGGCTCTGGGACAGACCCACCACTGGCCAAGGCCAAGCCAATGGTAGTAACACCTCTGTGAAAACTTATTTAAAAAGGAAAGAAGTTACTGCAGAGATACAATTGCACTCAAAAAGGAAAGGAGTGAGAGTATGTGAGAGGAACAACTATATACATAGTACTAAGGTCAGTGAAGAAGGGGGAGGAAGTGCTCCAGGCACCAGAGCTGGGATTCCCCTTCAGTCCATGGAGGACACCCCATGCTGGGGTACACTCCTGGCAGGGAACTGTGGGACCCTAGAGAGACAGGTCCATGCTAAAGTAGGTTTACTGGCAGGAATTGTGACCCTGTGGGGGACCTATACTGGAGCAGTCTGTTCCTGAAGGACTGCAGCCCATGGAAAGGGACCTATGCTTGAGCAGTTAGTGAGCTGCAGCTTGTGGGAAGGACTCACACTGGAAAAGTTCATGGATAACTGTCTCCCATGGGAGGGACTCCCCAGTGGAGCAGGGGAAGGACTCATCTCCCTGAGGAAGGTGCAACAGCAGGAACAATGATGAACTGACTGTAATCCCCATTCCCTGTCTCCCTGCACTACTGGGAGGGAGAAGTTAGAGCCTGGGAAGTAGGGAGGGGTGAGGTGGAAGGTATTTTTAAGGCTAGTTTTACTTCTCATTATCCTGCTCTGATTTTGATTGGAAATAAATTCAATTCGTTTCCCCAAGTTGTGTCTGTTTTGCCTGTGATGGTAATCAGTAAGTGATCTTTTCTTGTCCTAAACTCCTCAGCCTTTCACTGTATTTTCTCTTCCCTGTCCAGCTGAGGAGGGAAGAGATACAGGGGCTTTGATGGGTACCTGGGATAAATGCCAGATCAAACCACCACAGATGCCAAACAATTTCACCATGTAAAAAGTTAATCTGACAGTAATCCAGATGACGATACTCATATTCTCCTTTGAGCCCCTTCTGAAGACTAAACAAGAAATGATGTGCCAGCTTAAAATGTAGAACTTAAAAAAACCCCACGCCATGAGAGCCAGACCAATTCTACTCAAAGCAAGGCCAGATTTTATCAAACTACCGATAGTCATTGCAGGTCTGTATGCTATTGAAAAAAATTACTTGGAGCAATGGCATTTCAGAGTATACCAGGAACCCCATTGAATAGCAGCAAAGAGCGCTCCTATTGGAGGTCTGCCATGCCAGCAGAACGAAACTCCACGAAAACAAACATCCAAGTTCTTCTTCTCACTTTCTTTAATATTTGGCTCTTAAGTAGTATGCCCTTAGACTACTCAACAGTGATAAAGATACTTTAACTGTACCTTCAAGAGATCCAGATTACTTTTACATAGAGCAGAAAAGTATATTTTTCTGAGTTACATTTCAGCATTTAGTCCTCTACAGTTCACTTTCATATTTGGATTGGGGAGAATTTTAATATCTTTACTTGAAGGGATTTTTTCTTTAATTTTTCCTGTATCAACATGTATACTGTTAACTTACATCTTTATTGGAAGGTAGGACTTTTTCTAAGGCCAAAGATCATGTACTTTGAAGCAATGGCATGATTTCAAACAGATCTGAATAGGTAATTTTGCACTGGGAGCAAACTATACTAAAGTTACAGTTCAGGGGAGCTGAACTATACTAAACTGTCCTCCATGATTGACAGTACCCAGCATAAGCGTGCAAACAAACAAGGCCTGCTCCTCCCTCTCTCAAAATATATAAACACAGACATATAGAGACACAAATTTTTAAAAAATCACCAGAAGATAAAAAATTCACTTTCTCCCCTCTCCATACCTCTTCCTTCTCCCTTAGAGATATTAAACATATTCTGCTACTTAGTGCTATTTAAGTTGAATTGTGACAGCATCTCCAAAAAGACTAATTTCAATGGGATGCAGATAACTCCTTCTTGTATTTGTTTACTTAATTTTCTTTCAAATATTATGGCCTTTCCTATTTCACTACACTTTGAACTGGTAAAACTGTTTTCTGATATCCTTTGTCTTTTTCTAAAAATACAGTAATGAGTGATTTAAATGTTTTCTCTCCCAACTGAAATTAAACAGCTATAATATGCTGCCGCCTGTATAATATTCTATTACTATCATAAGAGTTTTAATATGACTCAGTCTGTGATTGAGACTGTGGTGAGCCAGCTGTCTTCTGAATGTTGCTGTGTATCTGCTCTGTGGCAATAGCCTTTCTGGTATTCAGAGAAACACAGCAGCTAAGACATCTGAAGTGGTACAGATAGCAAAGGCCTGGCTAGGCATCTGTTCAAAACATTATGTGACAACAGTAAGAGCTGCCATCCAATCTGGACCATCAAAAGGATATTACAAAACACACACAAAAAAAATCACTTTCAATCATCTCAGTGTAATTAGAATGATTATCTTGCCTTGTAACTTACCTGAAGTCTGCAGTTGCTGCAAAGGATTCCAGCTCTGTAATAGAGAAGACACAAAGAAAACCTTCTCCACTTCGGAAGTAGTTGTCTCTAATTGCAGCATAGTCCTCCTGCCCTGCTGTATCCAATATATCAATTTGGACTTCTTCCCCATCCAGAACCACCTTTTTCCTGTAGCTATCTGCTTTGGTGGGCTCATAGTCTTCAACAAACTAGAAAAAAAACCTTCATGATGTAAAATGCCTGTACAAGGCAATGGCTTCTGTTTGCACATAAGGATATAGCAAACATCTTAAATGGGTACTGTAATTAATAACAAAGCATTATGCATTTAGGCCCTGTGAAGTACATAAACAACTCGTAGTTAAAGCAGACTTCATCAGCCCAAACAGTTTTCAGGTTTTTGCTTTCCTCAGCCATTATAAGGAAACATAGAGGTAATTTCAAAACATCACTGTCTGTGCACTACCCAAACCTCTACTTCTGGTTCAAGCACAACATCTGGCTGTGTTCCATTAAGAAATCAGGTAGTCCTGACTTTGGTTATATTTGGTATCAACTTTTAAAGTACACTGAATGCTTAACTTCTGACTTTTAATAAAAAAGGATGACTTCCACTGGAAAAAAAACACGAAAAGAGAAACTGATTTTCTTTCCTCTCTTCAACAGCAGCAAAAAAAAAACCATGGAAGGAATTGATTGTTTCAGGCATAATGCAACTCAACTAAGTGAAGAAGCTTTGAGCTATAACCAAGTTCCGATAGGTCTAGTGAGCAATGAAAAAATATTCCAGTAATATGACAGAGTATCTAACAGCTGAGAAGTCTGAAAAAGGTCAAATATTCTCTTCACAGGTACCTCTAAAGGGAAAATCAGTAATCTCAAAACATTTTTTTTGTTCCACTTAACTGCTGAATTTCATACCACATCACATACACTTTGACCCTTTCAGAAAATAATTGTACAAATGTAACTTAAACAACATCATGTAGCAGGCACCTCCTGAGATACTTTCCACTACAGACTCTTACCTCATCATACATAAACTGTAGTGTTAAAGCAGATTTTCCTACACCACCGCTTCCCACCATGATGACTTTGTGTAAAGCCAATGAATTCTGTCCTTTAGGTTTATTTGCTGCCATCTTTGGACTGCAGAAAATTCACAGGTATCAAATGAAAAAAATCTAGAAGAAAAATATTTCTTCATTAGTTTCTTTTCCTTCTCCCATATGAACTGATAAAGTAGATTTTTTTCAAATCTCTACATATTTAATGACTTAATTTCAGTTCTGCTTTAGTGAAATCTAGCCGCTCTTTCACTGGAAATCATTCCACAAATTATATTGAGCTCATCTTTTTTTTTAATTAAGCAAAGAAATCCTTCACCATATGGAAACAGCATTTTGGTATGTAGTATTTTCTTTTAGTGGCCCAGTAGGTGTCAAGATTTCTTGTTTACTACACAAGAATTGAAAAAGGAAGCCACAGTGAGTCAACACTATATAAGAAAACATGATATGACAGCTGCAGGGGAAGAAAACAAACTTTTGAAGGGATTTCGAGTTTAAATGGCATGCACTAAGACACAGCAGCAAGGATTAGCTAGAGTACTTTTACAGGAAAAGCAAGCAAACTTAACATCTAAAAATATCCAGTTTCAGTAAGTCAGAAACCAAAATAACCATCTAGTTTATACAGAGTAGAAAGATTCAACTTGCCTACAAATGTATTTATTTTGTATATTTGGAGTATTTGTCTCAGTCCTGTGACTGCTTGTTTAAACACAAATCTCTGCATCTCACCAACACCAAAGGCCTCTATAACAGCTGATTCACACAGTTTAATGTACATGTGCACAAGCACAAAAAGTAACAATTCCATTAACTTTAAAAAAAAATCATCCATGCTACAGTTTTAGTGGATCTCTATTTTCCCACACCTTTGTTTCATTCCCTACCTATCCCAATAGTAATAAAACTGTATTTGTGAATGCTTGCACCATTCTTAAAACACAGGAAAGTCCCTGTACAGTGACAGAATGCGCTCTCCTCCAGAGACTTAAGGTCAAAACAAGGTCTGAACTCCAAAAGAGACAGTGACATCTACATTATATATATAAATAAAGATTTATGGTAGCAATTAAAAACCAAATGTAACTTAGATCTTTTTTATTAGAAAACTCAAAAAGAGCACGTTCACAGGGCAGCACAGCTCAGTTATATACAGAACTATCAGATAATAACACAGTATAGTAACTTGGCATGATTACCTCATTACCTTTAGCCATCATGATTATTTGACAATGTCACAATAAAATTACACCCTACTGCATAATGAATCATCCTTCTGTGCAGATTAAACAAGCAGAATGTGAAGCATGACAACTTCCTTAAAACTTGTATCAAAATCCCCAGTTGAGGCCATGCACTAAGGATTTGTTGGCAGTGATGCAGGTAGTATAAAAGCACAATGACTAAAGCTTCATTGGAGATTAAGCCAATCCTTCCTAGAAGTAAAAATAAATAAATACATGCCATCAAGGTTCTCACACTGCCATGCCAGCAAGCAGGCTGGGGATGAGCAAGCAGCTAGGAGAGACGCAGCCGGACCAGCTGACCAAAGGGATAACACCATGCCATGGTTTAGCAATAAATGTTGGCAGAGAGGTTTGAAATTTGTCAGCACTGCCGTTGCTCAGGAACTGGCTGGGCATTGGTCAGCTAGCAGTGAGCAAATTTTCTTTTAATCGCTCTTCTTGGGTTTGTTTTAGTTTTTAAAAAAGACTTATGAAGTTATCATTATCTCAACCCACAATTTTTCTTACTTTTACCCTTTCAATTCTCTCCCCCCTCCCACCAGTGGCAGGGGGAGCAAGCAAGCAGTGGTACTTAGCTGCCTACCAAGATCAACCCACAACTTATGTGAAAAGCTCTTGAGATCACATCAGCACCACTACCCATTCTGCCATCAAAGAATTCTGAAAATGCAACTGAAAATTAAGTCAAATTATTTTCCCCAGAAAGATTATCTAAGCAAAATAAGCATAAGTAAGCTGCTACACTCATTACAGAGATATAACAGACAAATATAACTAATATCATGCTACAAGTTATTTTAAAAATGAGATGGAAAAGAGCAAACACACATTTCTGTTTTGGCTTAAAAAGAACCATTGCATTCTTTTTACTCAAGAGGGAGTACGAGAACATGAAAATAGTTCCAAGCTATGTGCATGCTTTCAACCTACTACACTGTTTTGTCTATGAACACTTTTCTCTTAAAGGAAAAACATATACTGAAAGTCATGCTTCTTAGTATGTATGTCAGACAAGTAAGAAAGAAAATTCATCTGAATTCCATTATCAATTGACAACAGCTCAGTCTGCAAAGCTTAGATTACAGCATCTACCTGGATATGGCCTACTCTAAGATTACTGAGCAAGAAAACAGACTATTCTTCTGTAAGTACTTCAATACAAGTCCAAATGAATTCAGCAGAACCTCACTCAGGTGAGTTTGGGCTAACAATACTACAATATGAAAAAATTCAATACACAGTAGCAGTATTTCACTGTAATATTTGTTGTAAATTAATCTCCAGTCTTTAAGTAGATTGAGCAATGTGAAAATTCAAATTTTACTTCAACTTGCAATTCAAAAAGTAGTGTCCCAGTGTGACAAACAAGTTGCCACTTTTTGTACTCTCTGAAGCAGCTGACCCATAAAAAAACCCAACACATTTCCAATTTGATCCCGACAAATAATTGTCAGTAAACAACATTCCATTAAGATACTGAAAACAGCAAAACTTCATACTACCACAGACTTCAAATCTTCAAGATAAGCTTGTCATAAACACTATGCCACATTTTGTAGGAGGAGGGCGGCTCAGGGATGTCAGTTTGCTCCCAAGTTCTTCACAATCCAATAAAGATATAATGCTGGCAAAACTCAGGCCTGCTGAGTAGTAGACAATGTGGAAAGAGAGAGAAATAAGTTACTAACAATGCAAGTACAATACAATTATGATACTGTGCCAACAACACTTAATCCAAAGAGACTGCTTCAGAGCAAATACTCCGCCAGAGAGAAGACAGATCTTGAAAGTGGTAAGTTCTAAGCTACTGCCACAATCCTACCTGTTTCAGTGTGTTTTGAAAAACAAAGAGGAACCTAGATTCCAACTTTAACAGTAAAGCACCTGAGATGAAGTCTCATGCAAAGTCTTTCTGCCTGTAATTTATGTAGCCTGTTTCATGAGAAGTATTAATTTGGGTCATATCTAGTTACTGAACTGTCCTACTTCATAATTATGATAAAACAGACAGAGAATATGACAAGAACCCTGTTGTACGAAGCTCAAAAAGCATACTTCCTTATTATGCATACCATGGGATTTATTATTATTATTTTAATCTTCCCAGTGCAAAATTATTTGCAGGTCAGAAGAGAAACACTGGATTACCCTACAGTCAAATCCGATGTCACCTACAGCAGAAAGATGTTCACAAAGAGTCAAGCACAGTGTTGTCAATATCTATATCATCCATTTATACAGGTCAGCTTTTTACCACACCATTTGGAAATCCCATAGCATCAATTCAGCTGTCAACACATACAGAAATTTATTCTTAAACAGTTTTTCATGTAGTTCAACAAGCTGGAAGGGAAGGAAAAGCTTAACTGGCTCAGCAATGTACTGCAGTATCTTCACTCAGAAGGGCAAGAGCATTGTCTAACCACCATGCTACAGATCAGTCATCACCTCCACTGCAGATAAACTCCTAAGAAGCTGCCCTTTTCCAACATATTTGAGCAGATAAAGACACAAACAAATGAATCTCTGAGTGCTCAGACAAAGTAAGCAGTTCTCAAAGCTCCTACAGCTGTTTTAGTGCCTGCTTGCAGATAAACACACCCATGATTCTGTGCTCCATTTAATGGCAGGCTTCCAGTTGGAGCTAGGATCTTTTTTTTTTTTTGAGCTAGGCTAGGGAGCAATTAGATTAACTAATAACTGCAGGGGTAGGAATTATAATTCAAGTTAGCATCAGTAATAGCATCTTGTCCAACAATCTAGAAATCTGATCAAAGAAGAGTAGGTAGCTAAATAATAATGTAAAAATAACATAAAAGTTAAGATCATCATGAAACTTCTATCTGGAGTTGTAAAGCTGTTGCTCGTCTTGAGTGACTGGCTTCTACCTGTATCAAAACTTATCATTAGTTTCACACATTACAGCCTGCATATGTCGTCTGCACAAAAATTACAATGTTACCTTTAGTCCCCCGTGGATTTACACATAACATGCAACTCCACCCACTACAGGGGTGAGCTGGACAGTGCTTCTGTAACACAACTTGGACACAGTATCATGTTAACATCCGCATAAAGTCTGATAACAGAATGGTTATCTCCAGATCCAGAAGAGTAAGACAGGTAATCAAGTGCCAGCACAAAAAGTAGTTTTCATCTTCAGGGACAATATTTCCAGGGAGAAATCTTTGCAAATACAAGTTAGGAAAGAAAAAAACAAAAAGCAGGAATCTTTGATCTCCCTTTATTAGTCTTTATTTTATCCTCCTGATTAAACTGAGATGACTCTTCTTAAGCTGTCCTGTTCCTCAGTTGGCTTTTTCTTACGGAGTAACTTGCTCCAAACCAATCAAAGCATTCTTCCTTCTACATCCCTCCCCAATGCAATAATTCTAAGGTTCATACATTAAGGGAGAGCAAAAAAGTGGCCAACAGAATAGCTGTGTACCATCCAAAGAGGGCAAGAGACACCCAATTTAGATTACTTCTTTGCCTTCACAGGGAACACCGTGGATCACAGGGTACAGACTTCCCCATATTTAGCCAGCAGCAAATATTGAAGAAATTTATAGAAACAATCATATCTGACATCTACATCTCTGTCAAAATGTACCCCAAAGCTGGCCAAAAACTAACAAAGAACAGAGTATATGATCAGCCCCTCATTTTCTTAGAGAAGGTGACCAAAAGAAGTCAAGAAGCTATTCCGCCCATTTTAATTCTTTGGAGTCTCATAAATGCAACACAAATGAGAACCAGGAAAAAAAAAAAACATTACACCAAAGTCACATCATTACAAGCAAAAATTCAGCTGGCATTTTCTGCACTACTATACATAAAGCTGAATGCAGGCCTTGTGAATATGCAGTTGTCCTTAACAGGAGGACTTTGATTTGCTGAAGACATTTGTTTGAAAGGGACTAGTTTAAACATCATTTTTTATTTACAGATAGCTGGTACAGTTAGTATAGTTGATTCTAGTTAATAAGTAGAGATAGTGGTACCCTTCTTCAATTTGCAAGACAATTTTTTATTGTCAATTTTATAGCCTACATAAAACTAATACATCAAAAACTGAATCCTCGTTCTTTTGTTTCCTTTCCTTTAAGAGAAGATTACATAAAGATTTGAAAGTCTTGTCATATTAACCTCATTACCCACTCACTTTTATGATGAGCAACTTCC
The DNA here is from genome assembly GCF_009650955.1 of Corvus moneduloides. NCBI lineage: Eukaryota > Metazoa > Chordata > Aves > Passeriformes > Corvidae > Corvus > Corvus moneduloides. Next base: position 28,202,635 of record NC_045476.1, on the reverse strand, counting down.
TCCCCTGAAGACTGTTTTATATAACAAGCATCACTTACAACTGCTAGCTTATACATTACAGCACCCACCTTTACTCTGTTTAAGAGAGCTAGAACTTGATACATTTGAAGGAACACGAATAATTTAACTGCAGTATGTGAGCTGCCTGCACAATATCAAGAACTAGGTAGTATGCTTTGACCAAAATACTTCCAGAGAGGCAAAATTATCACTTACTGGACAATTAAAGGAAATTTAGCAATGGAAACTCATATTGCTCTAAACAAATAACCTTTTTTTACCTGAAGAAATTAATGCCTGCACTACTCTGCACTTTACACTTAGTACAATCTATCACCTCCAGAAACATTAGCCACAACTTATTTCACTCTGAAGTGAAAATGTATGGTAATTATTTGACAGTATTTTCTAAAGTGAGTTTAAAAACTCTCCAAAGTTTCGTAATTCCCCAAAGTGAATCAAAACTCCGTTGCCTCACATGACCTACAAATTACAAGTTCAATTTTCTAAGAAAAAGTACAGGAACAAGAATTTGAAAAATGGCAACATATTTCACATCCCCAAGGACCATGAAGCAATATAATCTTATCTGTTATGAAAACATCACAGATTCAACCAGTTACTTAATTGTTTATTGAGTCCCATAGTTTCAGTTTGGTTAACAAGAGCAAAAGTATACTTGAGAATGTATTGTTTGAAAATAGCACTAGCATACTAGGCGCCAAACATCTGGAAGACACCTCACAAATGATTCAGGTATTTCTGCAATAAAAGCATTCCTGGAAAAGGAGGGAGGCAACTCCAGGCAAGCAGAATCTAACCCTCCCATCATCTGGTTCCAATTACAACATTCAAACCAGATCAGCAGAAACACCCCATGACCAGAAATTGATAGGATACAGGAGGACACAGCATGGGACATGATACCTGCTGTTTTAAGAACTGGAGAATAAGGAAGTTTTAAAAGTTAGATCAGCATTATTGTTGTGTCATTGAGTTTGACTGGTGTTTTATTACAGTTTAAATACACAACATCTGCCAAACTGCACGAAGTAACATCAGTATTTTATTAAGGTAGAACAAGTATTTCAGATGTTAAATAATCACCAGAAACTTTAAGTAGTAAACTAGAGAAAGAGAAGAATGAACCCAAATGTTCAAACCTATCTTAGAAATGACTAATTTCATTAGATAATGAAACATGCCTCCTGAAACTCAGCCTCATAACAAGTTAGAAACTTTCACAGCAAGTATTTCCCTATGTCCTGAAAATAATCGTTTGAGACAAACATGTTTAACCACAAATTAGGATTTGGAGCTTCCCATGAGTTTAACAAGCAGTTAAATTACATTCAAGGTTTCATAAGAACCCTTCTTTCCAAAGCCTTCTAGGGCACACCTTAGAAGGTGCTTGTGCCTCCCACACCCACAAAACAAATTTACTACAGTGACTGACTACACATATACTAACAAAAGTAAAGGGTAGAAGACTGACTTCAGTTCTATCTCTCAACAGAAGCAAATCTCCTCAGGCAAAAGACCTACATTTCCCAGCCCCTTGAGACAAGTACTTCAAATCAAAACCATATCTAGGCACTTGAACTGGAAAAGTCAACCAGTGAACTCTTCACCCAGTAAGAGGCCCATCCACCCCATAAATTACATTGTGTTGTTATAAAGAATAGTGGTTCCCACATGCCCACAGCTTTATACTCTTAAGACAGCATCAAAAGAATTGAGATGCCTCCAACAAGAAGTCACTAAAACAAGGGAAACAAGTTCACAGAGTTCTAGCAGTCTCCCAGAGGCTCCACAAGACCTTAGTGCCAACTGCTGGGCATGGCCATGAACTAGACAGCACCTTCTGAAGTGAGAACAGATACGTATTTCATACGTTTTAAGTCATCATTTCAGCATTTTCTTACCAAAAGGCCTCTTTGGCATCCTGCAAGATGACTTCTGGAGAGGCACTTCCATAAGGAAATTTCTTGAAACCCACACGGAACAGCACATGAAAACCCTGACAAACTGAACAACAGAAACAGTCTAGAACAAAATCAAGGTCTTAAGATTTCAAACCCTGTAGTGTACTGAAAAGAAAACAAAACAGCTACATCACTGTCCACATAAATGGCTGACAAAACACACGCTTGAGCCCAACTGTGTGTGTCTGCAAGGCCGATATAAACTGAACCTGCAACAGTCTGATATCCCCATATCCTTTCTCCCAATAGTACTGGTGTTTGCAACAATTAGGTGGCAAAGCACTTAAGAAGTTGCTCTGGACAAAAATTAACCTATATTGTTTTTTGAACAGATTAGTTACCTACACAAGTCTGCTGGTACCAAAGACAGCCCAGAACAACACAGAGCTGAGCATGGGGAAAGCAAAACTACAGCACTTCCAGCCCATAAACACTGTGGCAAAACAGTGCAAGTGTTTTAGGGTTTCTAAACCATAATCTGACACCTGTTGAAGATTCCTCACTTTTTGCAAGTTATGTGATGGCTATTACAAAACATCGGTAAGAATTCTAGAGACTTGCAATGGTTTACCTGGACCGATCCAGAGATCGGTGGGAAGAGCAGCACCTCAAGCCCACCACCAAGGTTAACACAAGGTTAAAGCTTGCTTTCATAGTTCAATGGACTAAAGTTACACTGTATAATAATTTTAGTAATATACACATTTACGTGAGAGTCTAGAATACTGTTCCTGCTTCTACAAGTTCAATACATGGCTGGTGCCCTCTCTCAGTCTATTCTAATCATTGAGGGAACTTAGCTTTCTGAGGCTGATGGTGCTGAAGTGCTTTAACACAAAGTGTAAGGGTCACGTCTTCTTTCATATTCAATTAGTAAACATGAAGATCTGTAATCTAGCATATTACAGAAGGCATTCATTTTGTATTGATTTAAGATTATACATCATGAGGAGAGAATTAACAGTCACAGCAGACACGACAGAATAATGAACAATTACAATTACATGCCACTAGCCTGTCAAAGCTATCCACAGACTTGCATGGATTCAGAGGGAAGGCAGACAAACCGGTACTATGGTACTACAGCTGATTTTCTACCATAAGCAAAACTAATGAAAGGCTGAAACAGATGAGGGGGATATCTGTGGAAGAGCGTCCCACATCAGTTACCCATAATCAAAAGTCAAGTTACATTCATGGGAGATGCATTTGGTATAGAACAAAGACAGTCTCCCAACCCCCATTCCCCCAAAAATATAAGAGTCAACATATAGCCTACAAAGATGAATTTTAATAATGCAGAATCAACAGCTCAGGGTCTTAACTAGTGCTATTCTACTAAGAACTCAGTGAAACATTTCAAGAACACATTTAAGTTAGTGTCACCTAAGACATACGAGACACAGCCATTTTTATCCTGTGTTTCAAGTACAAGAAAGCACATCTGGAAGCTAACTTTTGATTGACGATAAGCTAGGCTTCACTGACACTTGCACACAGCTGCTGCTTCCAGCTGTTCTAGAAAGCAACAAGAATGGAGTTCTCTTGAAGGCACTATGCCACAGCTTGCAGTATGAGCTTCAGTAGTGCACTTTCAAAAGCAGTTCAAGAGCACTGCATTCAAAACTTCAATATACACCACAGAACTTTCAGGAAGATTTAAATGAAAGCATGTTGACTTCGCTTGATGAAGTAAATTCTTTGAGCAAAGTCTGAAGGTGGCTTCCAAAAGACATACTTGAAAAAATATAGATTGTCCTCTAACACAGATATCTTTTTAATTGTTAAAAACCCTAGTCTACCTTTAGAAGTTCAGAATGTCAGATGTGTGTTTTCTAGAAGCCACAAATATTTGCATGGTCATTTTTACAGCCAGAAAGAATGACAATCAAGATCCACATTGACTAAACCCAAAACTGCACCCAGATAGTTTCACTGCTCTACAGGCAGGAAAGTTAACTTGTGACAGAGAAATCTAGAAATAAATGGTATCTGCAAAGCAAAACAGTTATCACACTCATGGCAGGCTGCACCCAACAGTCTTATGAAATTTATAGAAGGGATGCAGACAGCATCTCTTCTATAGCTTAGGGCTCCGCCTGGTAGAAGCAGTCTTGCTGTTTTGCAGGCACCTCTTGTCACACAAGTTCTGATGCTGATAGCTCAGAGAATTTATCCTGCTCAAAACAACTATTTTTCCCTGTTAGCCAGTCATAATAGTACTATGGTGAAAACTCACATGAACACCCTTAAATTCTTTCAAGCATTAGTACAGACAGAATGAACACAGGAGCCTTGTTTAAGTAACACTCCTATGAAATTATTGACAAAGTCTAAGCTTTCAAATAAAGCATTTTTGAGGGAGGCACTGCCTCCTTCCAAAAGTCAGTGCCTAGCTGAATGAAGTTTCAGCAAAAGCAGAGCAGGAATACCACAATACATTATCCTTCACATCTCATGCTAATAAAACGACTTCTAACAATGAAGGATGCAGGAAACGAGTTCTCCAGCAGTTGCAAGCACATTTACATCAAAGGCCACAGCACAAATGATGCAAGCACACAGGACTGAATGCAGGGCTTTAACAAGAGATACCAAGAAGCAGGTACCAAGTTCTCCGTCTCCTCTTCACAAACACAGGCAAGCGTTCTCTCTCCCCACAGGCAGACTGCATCAATACACCAGCCAAATGGAACCTAATGAAATATGAGCATGTTGGATTTTGCATTTCAAAAAGTTCCTTTTATTCCTCTAAGGAATCATGCAGCTGCAGCAAATTTCTTTAGTGAAATCTGACTTGGCAAAGTAAGTTACTTCATACATTTTATGACTTTGCCATCTGTTTTACCACCTAATTAGAAATGCACAAGTACTTTTTTGTAGTGTTATTGCAAGAGCATTACTTTTGTAGCCATATTTTGTTCTGGTAATGTCTCCTTCAGTTTATATTCTATACAGTGCAAATTTCTTCTCCTAAAATCATAATAATTTTTCTGTTTTATTCAGGGAACATGGATTTCATATGCACGACTCAATGAATGACACTGGTTTGCAAATACACAAAAATCTTTTGAATTGGTGATTCAAGAACACAAGTGGTTATAGACCCGATGTTGCATAGTAATACAGGACTCATAAAGCTGAAACACTGTTAGGCGGATCCCTCCCCATTCTTAGATGCCATTTATTCTAAAACTGTTAGATATATGATTTGAAAAATTGATAGAGTTAATCTAATAGACCTAAAAGACCCAATCAGGCAATGAATTGTCTTTTAGTTCAATATATGCTTGCCAATCATATGATACATGATAGACTTTCATGGCTGTTTCACATATAATGGGCACTAAACTTGCAATGGCTAGAAACAGAGGGCATTCAGTTCATTAAATTATTATGAAATTATTAATATTCACACAAATTCATCAATTTTCACAGTAAGTGCCAGTCAAAGGTGGTTTTCATCTTGTCCTACTTAAAATACTGATCACACTTTTCCTGAAGTACCACAGAAGGCATTTTCAAATTGAATGTTCTCAAACTGTAGAGTAGTAACTTTTAAAAATTGCTTTTTGCTCTTGTTTCAATTCTTACAACTCTTACAATGCACAAAGTAACCCGGAACTGTTAAATGACTTTACAAGAATGTAAGTGTTTAAGTTCCAAGTTTTAACAGAACAAACTATCTAAGAAAAGTTCTTTGCAAAGCAACCTATGTTAAAATCATAGATCAATTTCAGAACACAGAAGCAAGCATAACATTAATTTCTGGCTATCTGGGGAACCAAGTGAAGCAGTTATCAAAAACTTCTGATAAAAAACCTAAAAATTAATTTTTAAATCATACTCCAAAGGCAAAAACTCTTGGAAAAGGCACCGTTAAGGATGGTGTACTATTGCACATCACTAGATGGGTTGCAAGTGTGTCTCTCTTCCTCTGACCTGACCCGCAATGCAAAAGCTAAAGGCATTCCAGCAGTGGTCACAGACCAAACTCAGTTTATTTTAAAGGCCAGTCTCCCCATGGAAAAACTACTACAGAAGTCTGTCTATGGTGAAATCCAATATCTTTATCAACATTTAACTGATTCAATTCTACATACATTGCAATACTAAACAGTACCAAGTGTGAGCTGTTTTCCTTTCTGTACACACAACCTTTTAAATTCCAGTGAGAAGTATGTGACCTAATACCTTTACAATGTTGCATGGTTTTCTCTGGCCTAAGAAACCTTCATTACCTCTGACTTACGAAAACATTTTCTTTTCAGCTGGTCACTTGCAAGCTTTCAATTCAGTGGCAGTACTTCTATTACCATCAGTTCACCACAGAGTCAGAAGCTAATTTTACTGCTTTTCTCCTCGAGGGGTTTATTTCTTTTACCTTAATGCAGTCAGAGTCCTGCATAAAGTATGGAAAAGTTAGTGTTATTAAAACCCATTCCTGTTGCTCATAGATGATAGCATGACCAGTCTCAGTTTGCTGTAAAACAAGAATTACATTCCTGAAAATATCTCCTTCAAACCCCTGACTATCTAACTATGCCATTCTGAGTGGGCTAGTTATGACCGTTTCACTACTTTATCATATTGTATTTCATTGTTCATACTATCTTAAATCCTAGTACTTGACTACAAGATTGTTTCTGTTTCAGTTTTCCCTCAGAAAAACGTATTTCCCCCCATATTTGTAAAAAAAGTCTTCTCTCCTAAAACTGTAGTAAATCTTACTAGAAAGATTATAATATAAAACTTCACTACTCAAACAACAGACTGTTTTCCTCAAATTATCCAAACTACTCTTAAGATCACTAGACCTTAAGACTGCTTTTGCAATGCTCTTCAAAATACTCCAGTCTGAAGAAACTCACAAACTCTGCATGTTACAAACATGGTCTCAGTTTTAACTTGTGCATCTTGCAGAGAATATTTTTCTTAGTTCACTTCATTCCTCTATCTGCTTTGACTGCAAGGGCTATAAAATTCAACCTCTGCAAGACATAAAATGCAACAGATATAGCTTAACTGTCACTTAAGGTTTAGAAAAAGATGCTCTTCTACTAAAGTTCAACATGTGCTAAACCAAGTTACCCAAAAAGAAACAACTTTTTCATTAAGATCCAATGAAAAACATTAAAGAGGCATGACATTAAAGAAGTTTCTCAAAAATCAGGACCTCCTAAGGTTTCAGAATTATTCCAAACCGAAACATTTCATATCTCATTCTGGTTCTTGGGCAAAGACGAACTGAGAAATTCCAGCATTTTCTTGAGCAGCTGCACTATACAATCTTTAATTGTAACTGTAAGCCTATCAGTAAACTAGTAACTATGTGCCCAAAATTAGTGATCGACAGGGAGACAGCTGCATGGGTGTACACATACAGACTTTCCTAAAATATTTTGTGGATCAGCTACTGGCCTCTTCAACCCCATCAATCTACAAATTATAACCTCCCACGCTCTCAACACAACAAAAACCAGCTGGCAGTGCCTGCAATGGGATTTCTTAACAAAGCACAAAGGCATTTAAGATGTGGAATATATATTGGTCAAAAGTGAGTATTTTCCCCTAAAAGCAGAAGGGTAAAAAAGTTGAAATCATGACTTAAGATGCAAGTTATTATCAAAACAAGATGCGAGAAAGAGGACAGTGGCATATTTTGGATTAAGATTTAGAATTTAACTCCTTTAAGTCCAAACGGCAGCAACAGCTCCTGCTTAATTATAAAACCACACCTGAGACAAGTTCCTCACAGAAAGAATGCTGCACCCAGAAGAACACTTGGTTAAGTCTCTTTAATATTTCTGAAACAAATGCATCTGTATTTCTTCAGTTATTTTTTCTAAAAACAGTCCTTTATGTTACACTATACACTAAAACGAGTACTGATGCAAACCAAATTAAGTCAGATGAGCAGCTTTCTTGTTCTTTATCATTACCTTAACTTCTCCTTATTGTTCTTATCACAGTCTTCATTAAACAGGGAAAAACAATCAAGTACTGGAATTTCACACATCTCAATTTAGTGGGTCTCTTCCTACAGGGTACTCCGAGATGTTGCAGAATAACTGGAATTAATTACGAATGTTACCTGTAACTATATTTTCTTCCTTATGACACTAACCATTTAATAACATTTTAGATGGCAAACTTGCTGTGAAAGCAGTTTCTGACATTTAGTCTAATGCATTTGCTCCTTAAATTCTGAATGACAATGCTGGACTGTATAGAGAAGGAGTCCAGTTTCCTTTCTAGGTTAAGCTTTCCTGGTTTATTACATACTTTATTTGCACTGAATATGGGTTAACTGGAACCTCAAAGCCATCAAGTCTAATCAGCAGCGGACAAAAAATACATAATCTGGACCAGTAAAGAAAGACACTTTAATAAATCACACTCATACAGGCCTGTGCTGTATCATTGACTTCCATGAACTATATCAGTGTAAAACAAATTTCACTTTCATTTTCAAATCAACTTCAAAAATGTAAACTTATTAGAAATCACAGAATTCAAGTTGTGATAAGGTGCACTGAGCTACCAGTCATTACTGGATCAGTCACTGAAGCATTGCAGTGAACTATTAATTTGGACAATATAGATTTTGACCTTACAAAAATCAGTTCTTATGAGTGTGCAGTGTTATTTCTTAAAATATAAGTGTTCTGAGGATTGGAATGAAGCTTATTTGCATGTTACACTACATAAGTGAAATTAATTTAGGTGTTAAAGTGTGCAAGAACTTTATGATTAAGTGGTGTCATTCCAAAATAGCTCTTCTACACAACGGTCACTTGGATTCAGTATCTGATTTTGCTTACTTTGATCTCCATGGGTAACAGTGGCAGATGGCTGATGATGAGCTGCTACCAGCCTTGCCTTGAGTAGGGCCTTCGGGTCCATCTACTCAAGCATCCTCCATTGTGTGACCTCACACACTGCATGTGGGTTTTGTGACCGACACAGCATGCCTGCAGACATCTGTCACACTAACACTGTTTTCCTGTCTGTATAATTTCTTTTATTTTGAAGTCTGAAATAAATCCCACTGGGCAAAGTGCTGCTGGTATTAACTACTTCCATGTTAAAAGCCTTGTCAGGAAACAACAAGCTATACCAACAGGACTACACTGCTACATCTTGAAATGACAGACTTCCTTTACTCTGCACTGTCTGACAGGCTTGAATGCGAGTACTAGCAAAGAGAAGGACTGTACCACACATAGTTCGCTTTTTATTTTCTTCACAGATGTTTCATTTTTGCAAGACTTCCATGTTTACTGCAATCTGTTTAATGTTGACAGAAACATTTCTGCCTGTCTGTATGTGGGTGCTATATGTAGAGCATTCTCAGACTCCCAAAACAAGGATCAGAGTTAAAGATCAAGTCTAATAGTAACACAGAAGGCTATTAAATTAGTATTTCAGAGACTAAGATGAAACAGGTACCAAGGCCTGAATGTATGGCTACCCACCTACTAAGCACAGGTGCAAAGCACCTTCGTAAATAGCATTTTCCATAATTTGCAGAAATACTTGTTTGGTCATACAGTATATTCACATGCCAATTTTTAATAAAACCTTGTGGGCCACTGCACCAGACATTCCCACACTCTTGTATCAAATGATGTAGTAAACTTACTGTTACAGAGAAAAATACAATGCATTAAACGAACTTTACTGGTAGGAATTCAACATACATTATAATTACTTCAACTAAGGAGCCAGTATCACAAAACAAGCATCATCAATTCCACTAAAGTAACAATTGCAGAGTTACTGTGCAACCAACTCTACATCTCTTGTTCTGCCTTCTTCTTCCATTCTTGGCTCCTCTCCATTATAAACTGATTACAGCATAGCTTACTTCAAATTCTCTATAGTAACTCTCTATGTCATCTAACATCTTCAGCACACCTTTCTCCATTATTCCCCTTCTGTGCAAAGCCTGGATACTTCAGTGTTACCAATCTATTCTCTCAAAGGTGTTGGGAATTTTGATAGAGACAAATCGAATTCTAAAAAAGATATGACTAGTAAATACTAAGCCCCCCTCTGGGCAAAGGCAATGAATTCTCTCATTGGTGCATTCTAAGGCTGCATTACTTAATCTATACTAGATTCCTTTCCAATTTCTTCCTACCTTTCAATCCAATACTGTTTTTTCTGTGGGAATTTCAGATTTTTTTTTTCTTCTGTAAGTAGTTCCTAAGGCTCCAGAGCATAAGCCTAATCTGATGGTTATGGCTTGCACAACAACCCATAATTCAACATTCAACAAGCAGCTGTAACCACTGATAAATCCTTCGGCCTTAGGTGCTGACTCTGACTCACTATAGTTAAGAAAACAGAATGAGAAGCAAAACAGGATTTAATAATCCCCTGGTCTGCAAGGTACATTTGCTATGAAGTGACTGTAAGTTATTTATATCCACAAGGACTATAACCAATTTCAGATTCTGCAGACAGTAAGACTTAAAAATAACTTTTTAATAACTATTCTGACAGCTGATTTTAAGTACCGTAATGGACTAATAAAATATAACCATTTCTTCCCTACTTAACAATTTATGAAATGCAAAATATTTTGCAGAACATTTAGTGGACATACATAATACCAACTGTTCTATTTACTTGGTTCCTCACATAAATTCTTTTTAAGGTAGAATGGAGGCTTAACACAGTTGTCCTGTAATTGCGTGTTTGAGGCAGGCAGGCTACAATATGTTCACAAGAATGCTGTCACTAGCCTACCAAACTACCTTGCTCACATAAAATAGATTTCAATTTAGATGCAAAGTAATTTCAATAGCTTGGAGCCATTAGAAGTTTACAGGAAGCTGGCTATAAGCACTCAAGGGGGCAGGGAGTTCCCTGTCTAGAAGACATGTTATCAACCACTGATTCCTAGGACCACTATATCCTATAGCACTCACTAGGGTGGCAAAGTAACCAAATCTAATCACAAAAGTTAAAAGATTTTTCTCATATAATTATTTGTTCTTCAGTTGTAAAACTGCAGCAAAAATAATGCTATTGTCAGTTGGCTGAAATGCAGTGCCTAAACAACTTTTTACATAAGACACAATATCTACAGTATCCTTTGATATCAGAGACTGCCATATATCAGTTTCAAAGACAGCAACATCTTTTGCCTCAGCAGTTGTCTTTTTCCAAGTCAGATACACTTGAAATTTAATAGGAGCAAAACCACTTCTTAGATGGAACACCTCTGTTTCAGGGTAATCCCTCAAAAAAGTAGATACAGGGATGTCAGTGTGTGACTTAGTATCTGAGGTTAAGAACACAACTGTTCTTACGGAAACTAGAAGTCAGTCTGAATACAGAAGACACATGGACCACTGCAATGTCTCCAACTACACTTATTTAACAGTCTTGTGCTCCTCCTCGGTTGCCTTTATCCAGCACTGCCTTATCCTCACAGTCACATCTCTCCCTGCCCCATTTCCCCACGCCCATACCTTCCCCTCAATAGCCTACTATTTCTATGGGTTATTTATCTAAAGGGTACATGACCACAGGTGACAAGATTACGACAAACGCACAGCTAGGACACATTCCAGTTTTCACTTTCATGGCTAAAGATCCTCTCCTTAAGGTCCAGAAAACATAAAGACAACATTATTACAACATTATCAAAGAACACACAACTCAAAATCCTTCACTTTAAAATGTTTGTAATCTTTCCCTTCCTCAAATTCAGAAGAGCACTAAAAAGTGAAGACTGAGATCAACGAATTTGCAATAGTGAAGGAGTACTTTCACTATTCAGCATCACAGCTTATTTAAGCTTACAGCTGACCTCTCATGCAGTGGACTGAAGGCTTTTTTTTGATCTTTTTATGCAACACTACATCATATTCTCGTATTTCTACAGAAAAGAATAAAGGGTAAACATGACTAGCACTATCAATCCCTAAAATTTCTACCATTTAGAGGCTTCCACTAAAAGTGTTTGACAAACTGTTGCGCAAGCACAGCCTGAAAGATTTAAATCTACATTAGATATTGACATATCAAACAGTTGTTCTTCATTCTATTAGGAATCACAGTTTCCCCGGACTCAAATGTTTAGGCACATGCTATTAGAGTAATAAATCAGCTGAAAAGAAGAGGATTTTTAATTAAGAATCCAGTTATAATAACTATTAATTATCCTGAAAACTAGCAGAATAGCAGTATCTTCTCCCAGTCCAGCCCCCTCTCAGGAGCTCCTCTCTTTTCAGTTTAACTTTCAGTGGAAAAGACAAAGAACAACTGATAGGTTATGGAGAGATCTGAGCGTAAAACTATCTCCAGACACTGAAAAGCCAGCAGAGGCACGTATCTTACACTTGTGGAAGTGTAATGTTTTGCAGTGCAGAAGGCAAGTCTCTTTCCAACAAGAACTGAAAATACAAGCGTGAAACAAAACATTAGGGTCATTTTGAGCCTGAAAATACACATTTTGGCAATCTTTCTGCCAGGACGGTTTGGGGGTGCTACAAAACAAACACACATAGCGCCCTTCAGGTGACTCTTGGGATACGTATGGCCCACTTAAGATTTTCATTTTAAGGACTCAATTAAGGGGAAGGAGCTGAAGCTATTAACTTCCATTTAAAAGAAACCCAAAAGCAAACACCAAATTGCTTACCTAACCAAACAGGTGAGCACCGAAAGGCTCTTTTTTTATTTGGGGAAATTAATAGCATACTTCGTACTTCTCCCTTGTGTTACAAGCAAACACAAGCTCTAGTTACTGCTAACTACAGAAAAGCCCAGCACAGGGAAGCAGGCAGCAATTAAATGTTACAGAAACCCTGCTCTTACTCACCCTAGAACCGCAGCGCCCACATACACGCACAGGGTCTCCGGCACCCAGCCGGGGCAGGAGTCGCCGCCGCAGCCGCCGCCGCTCGGTCCCGCCGAGCCGGCGGATGAGCGCCCCGACCCCCTTCCCCGCCAGCCCCGGGGCGCGGCCCCTTTGTTCGGGGTGCCGCCGCTGCTGCGCCCCGCCCTCCGCAGGTACGGGAGGCGCCGGCCGCCGCCCCGCCGCCTCGGGGACCCGCACCCGCCCCCCGCCGCAACAGGCGGCCAGATCCCGCCGCGGCCCCACTGCCCCCTCCCCGCTGTTCCCCGCGCCCGGGCGGGCTGCGGCCGGAGGTCGCCAAGGTCGACGCCCGTAACCTTCAGGGAGCGGCCGCCGGGCCCCCGCAGGAGGTTCGGGGCGCCGCCCGTTTGTCCCCACACCCCGGGGTGGGGCCGGCAGGCGCACACCGCCGGCCGGGGGCGGCGGGACGGCAGCCGCACCCCGACACCAGTCCCCGGGCGGCGCAGAGCGGCGGGCGCGGAGCCGCCGGAAGCCCCCGCCCGCACGCCACCCTCCCCCACACCGGAGAGCTCCCCCGGCGCGGGCCAGGCCGGTTCCCTACGCTCCCTCCGGCCCCGGCCCCAGCAGCGGCGGCGGCCTCACCCCGGCCCAGCCCGCGCGCCCCCGGCTCACCTGCCGCGGCGGTACCGGCGGCGCGCGCTCCGCTGCCCGCCCGAGGAGCGCGCGGGGAGGGGCGGGGCGCGCGAGGTGAGGCCCTGGCACCGCCCCCGCGCGCACGGCCGGCGGCGCGCGCGGCCCGGGGCGGAGGGCGGGCCCGGCTGGCGCGGGGCGGGGCGGGGCGGGGCGGGGCGGGGCGGGGCGGGGCGGGGCGGGGCGGGGCGGGGCGGGGCGGGGCGGGGCGGGGAGCGCCGCCGCAGGGGTCAGAGTGCCGTCACCGGGGGGCGGGGTCAGGCGCCGAGGGGCGCCGGCGCAGTGCCGGCCGAGGCTGAGCGGGGCGGCGCGGCGCGGCAGGGGCCGGTCCCGGAAGGGGGCGGTTGCTTCCGCCTGACGCGCGTGCGGGGCCGGGCCAGGCGGGGCGCGGCGGGGGCGGGTAATGGGCAGGGTGGGGTCGGCGCCTTCCCCGGGCGGGTCGTCCCGGTGTGGGGCCGTGTCCCGCTTGTCCCACGGCACCGTAATTCCGAGCCTCAAATGGCACCTGCTTTCCTTTCCTGCTTCTCCTCCTTTGTTTCAGGCGAAACTCTTAAGGGAGACGGTGAGAAAACATTGTAGCTCGATGTCCGTCCCTCCTTTCCCCCAGCTAATCCCCGATCTGGAGAATAGAGGAGGCGTGTCCTGCCATGGTAAGGAGATAAATTCCCGACATCTGTCGCTAGGTTTATAAACACAATTATTTTCAGTGGAGCTTTCCTTAGGCCACAAGTATAATCTGAGAAAGAATTTGATATACTGAATTTAGGGAAAATTATCACTGGCAGAAAGGAACATGAAGCAGTGAGACTCTTAAGAGTTTTGTTGGGGTTTTTTTTTATAGTAATGGACCACTCCATGCATGGAGGATTTTATAGATGCCAAACAGGGAGATAGGAGAGTTTCCACGTTAATTACAATCATTCAAATAATAATAGCAACAGTGCCTTAACAACTGTATCTTTTACTGCTACATTGTGGACATAAAGGGGAGCTTTTGCAAACAAAACATGATTTAAACTCATTATCTAAGTGATGTAATGAAACCTAAGCATAATATCAAAATTGACTGCTCAGTGTGCATCTTTGTTTTTCACACTGTAACCATTCACAGACAATACAAATGGTTTTGAAGGATCCCCTCTTCCACATATTGCTTGGCCAAAGGTAGTTTCCAAGTCTGCAAATTCCAGATTTCATCACCTCAGATGAAAAACTTTCACATCGGTGTTCACTTCATGGAGCCATTCCACTTCGCTTGCAAAGCAGGTGCACTTTAAAATTTTCATTGTTATTCTCTGTGCTCTGTTCTCTGAAATTTTTGACATCTTGACATTTTTGACATCATTTAGCCAGTGTTTAATACATATCCCTCTAGAATTTAATTTTGTTGGCCTTACATTCCAGTACGAGCTAGTTTTTGTAAATTCCATAGAGTGTGAGAAACTGATAGCAATCCAGATGCAATTCATTCTGATTAAAATATCAAAATACGTCCATTTACACAAAGAAATGTTGGATTCTGTTAAATGGTGCGGGGGGGGATTTGGGTTGGAAGAGACCTTAAAGACTGTCTAGTTCCAACCCCCCTGTCATGGGCAAGGATGACACCCACTAGACCAGGTTGCTAAGAGCCCCATCCAACCTGGCCTTGAACACTTCCAGGGATGGGGCATCCACAACATCTCTAGGCAACCTGTTCCAGTGCCTCACCACCTTCAAAATAAAGAATTTCTTCCTAAGATCTAATCTAAATCTCATTTTTTAGTTTATAACCATTTTCCCCTTGTCCTGTCCCTAATCTGCCCATATAAGACATTGCTCTTTTTACCCTTTAGGTACTGCAAGGCCTCAATGAGCTCTTGCCAGAACCTTCTCTTCTCCAGGCTGAACAACCTGAGCTCTCTCAGCCTGTCTTTGTGGGAGAGATGCTTCAGTCTTCTGACCATTTTTGTGGCCTCTTCTGGGCTCTCTCTAACAGGTGCACGTCTTTCTTATGCTAAGGACACAGCACTTCACATGGGGTCTCATGAGGGCAGAGTAGAGGGGGACAATCACCTACCTTGATTTGCTCGACACCCCTCTTTTGATAATGCCCAGGATACCATTGGCCTTCTGGGCTGCAAGTGAACTGTCCAAGTCCTTCTCAGCACAGTTGCTCTCAGCAAGTTCTTTTCCCAGTCTGGACTCATGTCTGGCATTGCTCCAACCCAGGTGCAGCACTTTTCACCTGGATTTATTGAACTTGAGGTTCCTATGGGCCCACTTCTCAAGTTTGAGATAGGATCTCTTCCTTCTGTTGTGCCAAGTGCACCACTCAGCTTCATGGATCTGCAAACTTGTTGAAGGTGCACTCGATCCCACTGATGTGTCATTGATAAAGGTATTAAACAGCCCTGGTACCAAGATGGACCCCTGAGGGACACAACTCATCACCAGCCTCCACCTGGACATAAGAGCACTGACCACAACTCTGGCTGCATCCATCCAGCCAATTCCTTATCCACCGAATAGTCCATCCATCAAATCCATGTCTTTTCAATTTGGAGATAAGGATGTCATGTGGGACTGCCTTACCGAAGGACTTACAGAAGTCTAGGTAGTTGACATCTGTCAACTTCCTAGTCTTCCCTTGTCAACTGTTGCTGTCACTCCATCGTGGAAGGCCACCAGATTGGTCAGGCATGATATGCCCTTAGTGAAGCCATGCTGGCTGTCTTGGATCATCTCATCCTCTTATATGGGCTTAACATTGTTTCCATGAGTATCTGCTCCACAGTCTTCCCAGGCAAGGGAAGGTCTCTGGTATGTAGTTCTGTGGATCTCTGGTATGTAGTTCCCTAGGTCTTCCTTTCTCCCCTTTTTAAAAATAGGAATGATGTTTCCCTTTTTCCAGTCACTGAGGACTTCACCTGACTGCCAGGGCTTTCCAAATACGGTGTAGAGTAGCTTGGCAACAACATCAGTCAGTTCCCTCAGGACCCTGGGATGCATCTCACCAGGCCCCATGGACTTGTGGCCATTCAGTTTCATCAGATGGTCTTGAACCTGCTCTTCACTTACAGTGGGAGGGGCTTCATCCCCATTTTGCACCATGCTGCTTGTTAATGAACGTGATCTTTGTCCTTTTGATCTCTCTTTAGCGCTATCTTAAGACAAAAAAAAAATTATTTTGAATTTTTGTTTCGTGGTCCAAACTGCATGTTATAATGCAATTAAAAACAGTTTATAGTATACCCTTCATTTTTATCTTGGATGTGTCCCCTGGCACCTTACCTAAACCTAGTGGAAAAAAAATGAACTCTTTAACCCAAAACTAAAAGAAGTATTTCCATGAAAATGCACTACATTAATAATTCCTATTCAATTGCTAACATGTGACCATAGTGAGAGCATCTCTGGATTACCTGGAATATTTTAGGGCATGATTCTGTCTCCTCAGTGTGAGAGCACACCTGGTCAGAGGAGAGCAACTACTTCACTCCATTGACTGTATAAAAACTTAGGGTTCACAGCCCAAGGCAGCAAGAGGTTTGAATTGCTCTCTGGTGTTTAAATGCTACAACAGGTACCTAAAACCATACAGGCAGTGTAGTAGACATTTGCAATGCGGTTACAAAGGGTGTAGGTAATGAATGTCCTTTGTTATGTATTAACATATGTGCCAGTACAGCTCTGCACATAAAATACTTCAAGGGAAAAATTATGTAGAATAATGAAGCAGAGATGTAATTAATTGTGTGCTAGTAGTACTTGCATTATGTACCTTAATACAACTAAGAAATCAACTGACAAAGATTTCATTTATTTTAAAAAGCTAAAGATACAGTGGACATGTCAGACAAAACATGTCCGAATCTTTGGGAAAAACATTGATGTGCAACTTTCATTCCCACAGAACAAAAAATACTTGTTCTCTCTACTTTAGCACACATTTAGTAGCACACAATTTATATTTAAAGTATGCATAATTTAACACTGTAATTTTATCTTAGATTTCTGTTGACATGAATAAATGAACCACATTCTTTGGAAAACCATCTCATCATGCATAAAACATCCATTCTTCCTTTAAGTGCTCAATAAATCTTTCAGGGTGAGAGAGACTTAATTTTTCGAAGGGACAAAAGAGACGAGGAACAAAACCACTTACTGGTTCTTGAGGGCACCCTCCTATTTCAGCCCAGAATTGATTACCCTGCTGTCTGCTGGGTCTGTGGGTGTGTGGGCCTTTGTGTTGTGAAGTATTGCTGAACTGAAACCGATACATGGAAGTAGGATTTCATGGTATTATGGTTAATTTCTTCTCTTTTAGGCTGGTGGCACAACTGTATTAAAACTCTTTAGACAACATTTTATTACCAATGCATAAGGATGCATAAAATGTATTTGTGATTTAATAGAGTTCCTAAGTAGCAGGACAGTTGAAAAGAAATTACCCTGCCCAAATTCACATGTATTCTGAGGAGAATCACCCCCCAATGAAAGGAAAGAGCTAGAAGCTTTTATCCACCTTCAGTTTGTACCAGTTGTGAGAAAACCTAAGTAACAATGAAGAATTACTTGGCTAATTATTAACATACTCCTACTCCTCAAGTTTAACTTTGTGTGCTTTTCTGTGCTTTTGTGTAAGGGATAGTAAGGTTTTAAGGACATCCTGCTCTTGAGATAAATAACTGGCATGCCCAAGAGCAGACTTGGGATGTAGCTCCCACTTCACACAACCAAGAGTGATGGCTGCCTTGAGACAGTGATGTATCTACTCGTGGGGGGTGGTCAGATCTCCTTCTAAGTGTGCCTGTTTCTCTCTGAAAACTAGCAGGAAAATCTGATGTGACAAAGCTTATTTTGGTGCCTGCTGTTAGGCAGTACAACTCCAGGCCTTAGGTGACAGACAACTGGATTGGAATTCATGTAATCTTAGTTCTACTCTGTGCTGGTATTGGCTGGGGTAGAGTTGATTTTCTTCACAATAGATAGTGTGGGGCTATGCTTGGGATTTATGCTGGAAACACTGTTGATAACACAGGAATGTTTTAGTTATTGCTGAGCAGCGCTTGTACAGCCTCAAGGCCTTTTCTCTTCTCACACTGCCTCACCAGGGAGGAGACTGGGGGTGCACAAGAAGTTGGGAGAGGACACAGCTGGGACAGCTGGCCACAACCGACCAAAGGGATGTGCTGTATGACCCATACCATACGGTGTCATGCTCAGCAATAAAAAGTGGGAGAAGCAAAAGGAAGAGTGGGGACATTTGGAGTGATGGCGTTTTTCTTCCCAAGTAACACATGGTGGAGCTCTGCTGTTCTGGAGGTGGCTGAACACCTGCCTGCCCATGGGAAGTGGTGAATTAATTCCTTGTTTTCCTTTGCTTGCACGCGTGGCTCTTGCTTTCCCTATTAAACTGTCTTTATCTCAACCCTTGAGCCTTTTCACCTTCTGGTTCTCCCCCCCTTCCCCCCACCCTACTGCAAGGGAGTAAGTGAGGGGCTGCAAGGTACTTAGTTGCCAGCTGGGGTTGAACTACATAATAACCTCACAGTGTCACTAATTTGCTCTGATCTTGGCCAGTCCCTCCATTTCCCATCCCAGCTTTTATCTCCCTTTTACAATTAGAGGTTAAGCTCTGTAGGCACAGTCTTTCTTTCTCTATGCTTTTTCAGCACATACAACCTGGGGAATGTTTTTGTGACGTGCACAGATAAATAAATATGCAATTCAGTACAGATTCTGAACGCTACAAATCAACAAACACACACAAAGGTTGTGTGGACAGTTGTTCCTTCTACTCTTGTTCAGTGCAAGGACATCTTAATCTGTCAGCTTCCCAGAAGCTTCACATCATTTGTGACTGCCTGCAAACCTGTCACCTGTGTATCCCTACACTTGCAAACAAACACATACACTCTAAAAAACCCATAGTGGGATGACTGTAATAAGATGTTGGGTAATGAGATACTTGAATTTCCTTAGCTCTTTTAGCTGTCCAAATGACAATATTCTCAGTATTCCATCTGAGCTAGTCATGGTTCTTAACACTTACAGCTTTCTTACCAGTTTGAAGAGATTCATCCCCAAATGCATCATCCCTATAAAGAAAGTAAGGTTAAGTGACTTGAATAACAAGGAATTCATGAGTAATGATGAGTTTGCAGTCATTCATCTTGTCATTCAATAGGACAAATTATATCATTCTAGTAGGTGACTAGGAACCTGAAAATCTGAAAGTTGAGGGTTACAGCGAAGTTGGTTCATAATATATAAGAATGGACAAAAAGATTTAAGAACATTTAAAAATTTTTAAGAACAGAATTAAGGAATTACCAAGTGTCTAAAAATATAAAAGCATTAAAATGTATAATTGAATGTGTATTGCATATATTTATAACAAGTCTTCATTGTTAAATTAGCTTCAGTTTTAAAACATAAGATATGAAAAGCAGTGTCAAATTGTTTAACCAACATAGAGTGATGTAAAATGTGTACTTTATGTGGAGTACCTATCTGCATGGCACTGGTGTAATATCTTTAACTGGCATTTGTTGGGATTGAGCTTTGGTACTGCCTTTCCTGAAAAATGTGTCCTTTCCACATGCTATTTTATTGAAATCAGTACTTGCCACTGAGTGCTGTTTCTTTTTTTATTCTGCATGTTATATAATCCATATCCTGATATATATTCAGCCAGAACACTTAAGCTGAACAATCATCTCCAAACCAATATTGGTTTAAAATAGCTCCAAGTAGACCTAAACTCATCTCATTTTTCTGTTATTAAAATAACACAAAATTTTGTATCATTTTCAAATTTTAGTGTTGTCTATGTAATTATTGAATCTTTTCCTATTTATGTATTTTCTGCTCTTCATGTTCTTCTTTTTCTGTTACTTCTGTTTTTCATATTTGATACGGTTTCATACTTACATCGCATTTTTTTCCATGTCTTTTTCTTGTGATTTTCTAGTCACTTTCTCCACCTCTTTCTTTCATTGCTGGTTTCATTCTTACTTCTAATGGGGATGTGCTAGAGTAGAGTCAGGTAAATTGCAGTCTGGTTCCTAGTTCTGTGGCCAGCCTTTCAGGAGTCACTTTCTCTCCCCATCTCTCTGCATCCCAGTCTGGAAAAACAAGATAATTAAAGCTGGCTCCTGTGTGGTTAGCTTTGAGACATACTGGTGGAGAGCTGCTTTAAGCACAATTATTCTCTTTCTGTATTACACCTCTTCGCTACAACAGTGATCTCCTCAGTGCTTATCATTATTTTCAGCTCCTCAACTAATTCTTAGCTCCCCTTTCTCCCTCCCTCCTCCTCCACCCCCCATCTTCTACCAGTAACATTTTCAATGTAGACCTTCAGCATAATTTTGCCCTGTTGTGCAGATTATGTGTCAGCTACATTCACTTTATCTCTCTCTTGAAGGAGAGCTGTGGCAGCTCTCAAGTGATGGGTTCCATTGATTTCATGCTGACTGATGTCAGTGAAGAACATGAAGGATGGTGCAACACCTGATTTTAGTTACAAAAATGATCAGAAGACTCTTAGGAAGATAAGAGATGTAGAAAAAGAAACAAATGTTCAGTTATGAATAGCAATCATGGTGTCCTATGAAACTGTCTAAAGAGAAAATGCACACACGTGAAGGCAGCCCTCACATGTTTGTTCATGAGGTTATTTAAATTGTGGTCACATGGATCCAGGGCCTTTGGGAAAATATTTAGACAAGAACTACTTGGAGATTATATTGCTAATGTCAAGCAGAAATCAAATGTTAGTCATATCTTGACTATGAGGAAAAGATATGCCCTGTCTGTGTCAATGTGTTTCTACATCCATGGTCATTTGCTATGAACCTATTTTTCTGATGTTTGTCTATACAGCCTTTGGCTTTGAAGGATCTTAATCACTTTCAGTGAAGGAGGAGGAAATAGTCAAAGCCTGCCAATGCTAAGTGTCTCAGACTAAGTGCCAGAAGTGCTATTCAGTAAGTAGTGAAGTAAAACTGGCTCAGTCTATATGGCTGTAGTGAAATAAAATGCACCCATCAACATTCTGATGTTACTCTCAGGAGCTAAATATTCACACTCTGTAACTGTGGACATGATGTAGAGACTGAAGGAAAGATAACAAAGCATACTGTAGTTTTTATGGGTTGTAAAGCCATAAACTATAGACCCTATCAGACTAAGCTATAGGTGATAAAAGTTAAGCAGCACTGGGTTTATTCTGCCTTAGATGGAACAGCACCTAGGATAGATAAAGGAATTGTTTGAATGCTCATCATTTTTTGTGAACATCAATTCATGTTCCAGTTATGTGCCCATTTTATAGTTCTGTCACTGCTGATCACTCTAAAATCCCATGGCACTTTGTGAAAGAACACACTTTTAGCTCTGACCTCATATTTACAGCAACATCTCTTACACATCCTGCAGTTCTAGCTGGAACCACTGGTTTTCAGAGACTGCCCCAGGCCCCAATTCTGTATTTAGACTTACTGTGGGCTGTTATGTAGCCACTGTTTTCTCTGGTCAGCAGTTCAGCTGAGGGCTTCTGGAAAGATGCAATTCCAATAAAGTGCTGGATGCAGGCCAGTAAAGATATATTGCTGGTGATTTATTTTGATTTTATTCTGTAGATGAAAAAGAATCAAGACTAGATATAGGATTAATAGAAAAAAAGCAACCCTCAGTATGCCAAAAGAAACCAGAAACAAAAAAAACCTACCAATGTTGCACTGATCATGAAATACCTGGAATATTTTCTGAAATGCTGTCACTAAAATGTATCAACAGTAAGCCAAGGTTTCTTATGTTCTATAATAAATCTAGAGTATCTTCACTGAAAAAAATAATTGAATTCATGCAATAATATGAATGAGAAATATGTTGACTCTTGCGGGAGCTTTGGGTGGGTCGGACGGTTGGGACGGACGGAGACGAGAGATCTCTGAAGTCAGATCTTGGAACATGCGGTTTATTGCAAAGGGCGTGGGTATAGGGGCACTGCTTAGAGCTGCCAGACGCAGCTTGGAGCAGGCCCAAGAGAGCAAGCGGGTAAGTAAAGAAAGAGAGAGAGAGAGAGAGAGAGGAATAAGAGTGTCTGTGAGAGAGAGTGTAGTAAGAGTGTGTGAAGTCCTGGTTACAATACAATAAATCATCTTCTGTATTGAATATTCTAATTGTCACTAACCAATCTAATACAAGATACAAATCCTATAGCATTTACATACAGCCTATAAGAGTTCTTATATTACCATAGAGTGTTACATCTTAACTTCTAAAAACTACTCTTTGGACCCCTTCTGCTGAGCTAGTAGGGTCTGCTCTGACCCTTGGACCTGTCTGCAAGCCGAGGGTATTGTTCCATCAAGAGTCCACCTTCAGTCGGCCATACCATTGTTTTCCAGTTGTTCAGTAACTAAGACTTGGTATTTCAAAAGTGGCTTTCATTTCGATGTCGCCTGTAGTTTTCATATTCCCAAAATCTTTTGTCAGGCAATCATATTTATAAGGCTTTCCTGTTTCATCTTCCCCAACAGACTCTTTCTCAGAAAAACAAATTACCATTCAATGAAATGGAAAAATCATCAGAAATGTTAGAACTATGAAATTACAAAATGTTATTTTTCATATGAAACACCATGTGCCCAGGCCATGCATTGTGAAGCATATTACAGAGTCAGGAATTTAGCAAGATGCAGACAACCATGACAAAAATAAACCAAGTAGTAATAATTTCTCAAAAGGTGCCTTAAGAAGCATGCCCTTTAAAAGGGAATAAGATAACCTGCAATTATTTGAGAGCCAAAGAGGATTTACTCTGGGGACAACTTATTTAGTAACTGGGCACATGAAGGATTCTTTCAGCAGCAGTTTTTGGTGAACAGTCAAAGAGAGATTAATCCAGAGCGGATGGGCATGCAGGATTCATGCGTTAATTCTGATTATTTTCTATGCTCATGATAATGCATGTCCAGTTGTTTTGTTGTTTTGGTTTTTTTTTTCCCCATGAACTGACCCAGTTAAACATTTGTGTATTTAATATGCCTGAGAAGCTATAATTAGAACATTTTTAATTATTCATTACTCTTAACTCATCTCTTGAGTGCAGTAATTTGATACGACAGTTCTGAATAGTGGAACAGCACCTTATTCTGAGGAACTTTCTGATAATGCATAAGCTTCTGTTTCTTATATGTGCTTTTTGCCAATCCTGCAATTTTAAGTGAAGGCTAATAATTATCTTGAAATATTTGTGTTATGAAAATTTGGCACAGTCTCTATCCTGGAAAAATGATGCAAATTCATTTACCTAAATACATATGTTTGAGCACAATGAAAAAGGCTTTTTTAATTTTTTTGTATTTTAGGCTTATCAGCCATACTGTACTGTGACTAATTAAACTTGAAGTCCTCTGTTTATTTGCAGAACAGCTATTATGCAGACAAGGTACGCTGTGGCATGTTTTCTTCCATTGTTTTGGAAGTGTTCTCTTCAAGACAGTCAGCAAATAATTTACTTTTCTGCTTATTCAGGACATGATCAAACCACTGGAGTTAGTATCAAGATCACAGAGACTCCAAAGAGCTCTGCACAAACATTTATGAAAAATGCCACAAAAATACTAAGCACTACCAGGCTGTGGTACGTCATATTTGCACATACCCGTTCCTATGATCTGGCCTGAGGCAACCTATTTTACATGGGCCATAGTACATGTTCTTGCTCAGCAGAAAACATTTTGATAGATTATTAAAACAAACCTAAGCTAAAATGATCCCCTAGAAATGCTGAAAACATGTTTTAAATTCATGCACCAATTCACAGGTAAAGCTCATGATTATAGCTATGGTCGCTGCTAATGTCAGGTTAAAAAGCAAATTAATATTTAATAGCATACACCAAACGAATAATTTTACAGAAATGTGATCTGCCACAAGTCTTGAATTACATCATCAATTTACTTTTGAAATCACAGTTCACCTCCTTTGTAAAAGCTGAAATGCAAATATATTTAACTCATTCAGCTGCAGTGGCTTTCTCTAACTAGTATGCTTGACATACACTTCTCCTGGGATTCCTAAGCCCATGCTTAGTTTTTTTCTGTAATCTTAGTGAGGCCAATGAACTATTTAGTTTCTACTCAGGTTTCTACAAACAAGTCAAAAATAATCTATTTTATATGCTATGAGACTTTCAGGTACTACAGCATGACAGATAACAGCTGAAAGCAGAAAGTTTGCTGTAAGGTGTCCTGAAACAGTGCCACCCAGGGTTTATGTAGGAGATGTGCTCTTCTTGCCTGTAGACCTTGACATTCCCCAGTAACCACATTTTGAGCTAGTGCCTGTACAAAGGTTCAGGATTAACCCTTGAACCTCACACTGCCATTGTGCACTGATTCCTATGTACAAGCAGACTGCAACCTAAGGTGGCCACAAAAGGATGCACATATACAATGCAAACATTATAGATACCTTTTTTTTAATTCCCTACACTAAAAAGCACCACTAAAAAGTCCCTTTTGGAGTGCTTTCCTGTTTTGCTGAGTGATTGTTGCTATCATACTTCCCGCTGCCTTTGTCCCCCAGTTAAATTCAGTCTCAGAATACTACACCATTTGAAAAGATAGGGATAGACATTATGCCTTCTCCTTAGGACTTAGATGTGGAAGAACATGGCCAACAGGGTACCCCTTGGAAAAAGTAGCAGAGATGATGTTGCTGTGCCTCAAGTTCAAATACTAACCCCTGGGGACCAGTTTTTTGAAGGAGCAAGACTTTTGCCTTGCACAGCACATATGGGTGCTGTGTTGCAGGTGCTACAAAAGGAGCCTTGGTTTCTTGCAGTGTGAATGGAGATACAGGGTGGGTTGCAGTCCTTCTATCAGCATGAAGGCATGGGTGAGTCGGGGCATGTTCCCAGCAAGTGTGCTTGCAAGAGCTGGTTGGGGTCCACTGCTTCCCCTTCCTCCAGCTGGCTGAAGTGGCCTGATCTATAGGGGACTGTGGTTGCTGCTCTGTCATCCTCCCTGCAGGAGGAAGTTGCTGCCAGCTCCTACTCACTATACCTCCTGGGTGTATGCAAAGGGTATAGATGTCCCTCTCCTAGTCCATCTCTCTTTCCCCATGCAGTGCCTCTGGCTCAAAGGGGACACATCTCTGTGGCTGTTGTGCCCACTAAGTCAAAGAAGCCCTTTGTAATATTTCTTCTGCTTCTGGGGCAGAGCAAAGTGGGTGGCATGTTGTGGGACTCAATTTCTTCTCATTAATAACTTTGGAGTCTTCCTACCCATCTCAGACTGATGTATTAGGAAATTCACTCCTGTTTTTTTCCTGATGGAAGTAATGATGATGGAAGTATCACATGTCAGCAAAAAACTTTCTTTGTACATCTGGATTCTGTGTAAGGCCAGAAAGAATATTTATAAGGAGACAGATGATGAACTGAATGTATTCCTTGTCCCAGCCCCATTCTCATTCCTTGCCATCCCAATGACCAAAAAACCAAAAAACCCCTGCACTGAGATTATCCTCTGCAAAATCACAGGATAGTTTGGGTTGGAAGGGATCCTTAAAGACCATCTACTCCAACCTTCTTGCAATAAGCAGGGACATCTTCAACTAGATCAGGTTGTTCAGAGCCCTGTCCAACGTGACCTTGAATGTTTGTAGGGATGGGGCATCTACCACTTCTTTGAGCAACTTGTTCCAATGTCTCAACACCCTCATCATAAAAATTGATCTCTAATTTTTTATTTCTAACTAAAGTGAACTTTAATGAGCTCTGGGTGGGTGTATCTGGATATCTTAAGTCCATGGCAAAGCCTTGGTATTTATTAAGAATACACATGAAATTGTGCATTGGTAAAGAAAGCCTAATTGTTTAACAAACTGAAGATCGGGCTGCATATCTGTATTTAATATTGAGAATACTTGCCTATAAAAATCTCCCCCTACCCTTTTTCTGTCCAAATCTTACAAAAATTAGATGTCTGTATGTGCAAAATTCAAGTAAAACATTTTTTTATTACTTCCTTCTTTGAAGCATAACATCTATGACCTTAGCAAAGTTTTACATTTGTCCTCTTCCAACATTTCTCGTTGCCAGTGTAAATACCTGCCATTATATTTAGAACATTTTGACATGTTTTTCAGGTGTTGTGACAGCTATTTCTACAAATGCTTTAATGGAACAGTTACGTTTAAAATACCAACAAAGGCCATGGACTGAAACTCTGAAACTTGTTTATTTTTGCATGGTAAGAATCACAGGTTAGGTGAGAGAAGGATATGTAGTATAAGAGTATGTTTCCAAGATAGTTAAAAAATTGTTTGACTTTCAAAAACAACAAGTGAAACCAACCAAACAAAAACCCCTATGCAATCCAAAACCAAACAAAAGATAACCCCAAGCAAAACTTGGTGCCTAGTGTAGCCTGGCTCCCCATTTTTCTTAGGACAATATATTTTAGAAATTTCCTGCCTAATTTTAACACTTTAGGGGTTGTTTCATGCATTATTTTAACTATTCAGGAGTTAGTACTGATTGTCTACTAGTTTAGGTTACCTTCCATTCATTATCGTTACCATATTCATGATATGTAAAGACAACTTATTGCCTATAGGACTGGGTGAAAACACTGTTTTTTAGAAACTGGTCTGAAATCTGCTATCTAGACTTTCTGCTGCTGTGATATACCATGCTTCCTGCCCTTCCAGTAGCTAATTTAACAATCATCTTTGTAAAGAGTAGATTAGCACAACTGCTGTGAGCTCAGTATAAAAATTCCCATTTGTTTTCATGCTTCTTTTTATTAATGCTTAACTGAAGCCTTACTTTGAAAACAATGTCCTGAATTTGAACAAAGTGAAAACTCTTCAGCAGTAAGTGTTCTTTATTAATTGAAGTGTGAAGTATGAGAAGTTTTCAGACAAGAGCTTGAAGAGAAACTGGGAGAGTTGGCTTGCTACTGAAGTGAATATCTTCAGCTGAAACTTGTATCCCAATCTAACAAAGTACTCCTGTGGCACTTACTGATCTATTTGCTCAGGCAGACTTTTTCTAAAATAAAAACACAAGTATTTTCTTAGCTTATCTCTAGCTGCACAGTGAAATTAGCTGACACATTTAGTGATCAGCTCAAAAGGAAAGGGAATGGAAAGCTGCTCCTTGCTCCAAAGGCATCTGGTATGTAATTACTGCACAACAGCATCTTCACAAATCCATTCAGTGCTGCCATTTCAGAGATAGCTCCAATCGTAGGTGACCTCTGTGTTTGAGAAAAACAAATAGCCAGTGTTTTGTTGTACAGGGCACCTGTGTGCTGTGTCTCTTAGCTAGTAATTTAAGGAATCCTTCTCTGTCTTTTGTTTTCACAAATGTGCTAGGATAACCCACTTCGGAGGCCTGTCAGTAATGCTCCAGATGGTCCATTGCTTTCTTGCATGGAGAAGATAGAGAAGACCTTAAATGGTAATGATCTGTTGGATAACTGAAAGTATATTTTTTAATATTCTGTGGAA
Source organism: Corvus moneduloides (assembly GCF_009650955.1). NCBI lineage: Eukaryota > Metazoa > Chordata > Aves > Passeriformes > Corvidae > Corvus > Corvus moneduloides. The sequence goes on along the minus strand of NC_045476.1, from coordinate 28,174,600 downwards.
TCTACCAATCCTTCTCTATTGATGTTCTTCACAAAGAGGTCAAATGTACAAACACCGAGGTGGACAAGAGACAAGAGACTTGCGACTTGTCTTTGGGCTAAGCCTTCAGGCTATAGCTGTTCTTAGAGCCTGAGAATATTCTCTACCCAGAACAGCACTTATTAATCATAGACTAATAGTTGTCATTAATAACAAGTCATTCAAGAGATACTATTTTCTCATTACGTAAATCATATCCTTTAAAGCAAGATAATACTGGTTCTACTTCTTGATCACTGCAGTTTCATTAAATTGCATTTCTGGTTTTTGCAGCTAAATCCATGTTTTCTGTGATGGACACACTGGAACTTTTATCCAGACAAAAAGGGTAAGTTTGTTTATGTATAAATGCAAATGAGCAAGCATGGCCTCAAGTCCAGAGAGGAATACCTGGATGGCTTGTCAAGAATGTTATTTTTTAGCTCAGTGTTCTAATGGAGTGTATTTGCCTATTTTGATTAGCCCTTTGTGGAGGAGGTTGTTGGGTAAAGAGAGGGCATAAATGCCTACATCCCAAAGCTGCAGGCTGAGGTTAATAGTTTTGAGCAGACCAACATGATAATGCAAAGAGCAGAGCATAAATACATGCCCAGTTGGATAGTTTTCAGAATCTGAGCCAAGGAAGAGTTATTTTTGAAGCATCCCTGGTGTCTCTTCCCACGACCAAGTGAACTATACTCATTTCCTTTCTTAAGTGACAGGATTTTTATATATACAAGCTTCTTTTTTTTTTTCCTTTTTCTCCTCAGACTTACTGTTCATGTTAGCCCCAGTGGGACTGCCTGCTACATAACATCAATGATGTTTTATGTAGAAATTCAGCTGGAGAAAGATGGAGATGTGATGGATGTAAAGTTGGCTCACTTTGAAGAAGCTCCTGTGGTAAAATTATTTTTCTCTGTCTCTCACCACCCTGCGGTCTCCCACCTCGCTTCCAGCTGCCATGTCAGAAAGGATTTGACTTCCTTTTGGTCTTGTCACACTTGCAAGCCTGTGCATGACACTAGCTACCTCTTTAGGCATCTGAATCTCTCACCTAAACTTACAACTCAGTTACAGATACTAAATACTCTAGTGCTAAGTATTACAGTAAAAGTCAGCTGACAGGCCCACCTTCCAAGTATGTTGTGGTATCATGCATAAATATTTTTTATTTTCATACTTCAATGTTACCAGTATATAGTAAATAACAGGGGCTTAAAATATTTTCCTACCAAGGCGTAGTGCAATATATATTCTCAATGGATGTCTTGGAGCTATTCTGTTTTTTCTTCTGACTTCTTTAGGAGTATATGTATTTCTACTAGTGGGGATGTTTTTCTAGCAAAATTTATATTAAATTATTTATACAATATCACCCTGAAGTTCACATATCATGTTCTGCAGTTGTTACAGGATTACAAACAATCCTTCAGATCAAAGGTATAACAACAAGCTGTTGTGGGGGGTTGGGGAACATAAACTCTGTTTTTTATCAGTAAGTATCCAAATTACTACATTACCTTGGAGTTAATTTTGTCCATTATTTTTAGCTGAAGTCAACCCTGGAATTTCAAATTGTTCATCTAACCAGCACAGGTCTGTTGATCAGTGAGTGCTGGGAAATATCATTAGAATGGAAATGCATATTCAGAGAATTCTAGCACTACCAACAAAAGGAAAACTGGCCAAGATGCAAATTTTTTTTTTCTGGAAAGAGTATTTCTGTTATTTTGTATTGTTACTGTTATAAAACAAACTATTTCTGTTAATTTTATCCTCTTTCACAGAGCCTTTGTTCTTCCAATTATTATAGTAATATTTTTTTTAACTATTGCACTGTTAGTCTTGTTTTTGAGTGTTGGGGGTTTTTTTATGCTAACCATTCAGCTACTTAAAAGTAATGGGGATCAAGCTTATCATTACTAATGAAATGCTTATAAAAGATGTGTCACAAAGGATGGCAAGAAAGATGAAACTCCTGTCTCTTATTCCTGTAGGTTTGTGATGACTTGGTGCAGCTTCTAAGGTAAAGAATCATGTGTAGGGTTTCATTTTGAATGGAAAGGAATTCCTGATGCTAGAACCATTCCAGTGTAAAAACTGAAGAGGAAAAAAAAAAAAAAAGAAGGAAAGAGAATCAGGAAAAATAATATGAATCCAGAAAACAACAGAAGAATTGACACCTTTTTGGATTCCATTATATGTGGGAAGTTGTAACTATTATTACCTGCTTCCAAGTTGTAAATTCAAGGCTAAAACTGTAGCAAATATAATTTTGAAAAGATACTCCAGGATTATTTATTTCTCAAGTCATTCCACTGAATCATCTGCTTCAGTGGAGCAACCGTAGAGAGTAATCCCCAATACACTGGCTCTAGTTGCCAAACACAGCCTTGTAATACTGGCCTTTGTCTTAATTGCAAGAATTATAGAACTACTTGGACCCATAGTTTTGGTAATGGACTGATGATGATAATTCAGAACTGGCAGATTTACAGATATGAACTAGGTATTACTTTTCCTCTCCTCCTTCCATCAAATACTAAACAGTCTTTGTACTGTCCTTATGCAAATACTTTAACTACATGTCCTTCAGGCTTCTCTCACAACAGTGAAAGCAAGGTGGTGTCACATGGCCTGAGTTTCTTTGCAAATATATAGGGAGAGATGTGACCCCAATTTTCTCATGTAGCAGTAGGGCACTATTTATTTATTTATTTATTTATTACCATGTTTTGTTCTGTCTGAATAGTTGCTGTTCCAGGTCAGGCCATCACTTTAAAAGTCTATTTAGAAGTTCTTCAGTGAATATGATCAAGGTTCCAGGTTTTAATAATAATGAGTGTATTTAGGAAATTGGATTCTTACTTAAATACTGTGGCAAAATAGTAGAAAGGGAAGGTAAAAAGAGAAACAATAATCATTGACCTTGAGTGTTTCACCTCTCTTTTATATTATTCATCATCAGTTTTTCCAGCCCTCTTTTTCCTCAGAAAGGAAGTTATATTAGCTTTATGGGTGTAAACATCTATGTCTTAAAGCTTGAACTTGTATTTTCCTATATTTTTGACTTCCAGTGATGTTAATGCCAGCAGTTTGGCTCTGAACATTGGCATATAGTTACCATTGGTACTGTGGGTGCTACTTCTCTGCTTTTCTGGTTTTGTTAAGATTTGTCACAAAGCACAAGTATCCCTTCTACACCTCTTGGTGTAGTATTTTATTTGGTTGGAAGGCAGTTTGTTATATGTGTAATGTTTCCCATGAGTCTCAAAGTAACTATAAAATCAAGATGAACCAGCCAGCTAATGCATAGGCTGGTGCTGTGTCTGTTTCTGCACCATGCATGCCTGCTTCCCTCCTTTTTCCCTGCTTCCCCACTAGTCTAGCTGGAAAGAGACAGTGGAGAGCTGAGTGACTTGTTTACGTTCCAGTTTTGAAAGGGTTTGTCCCAATGTCAAAGTCCAGGCAGGCTTATTTTGTCTCTGCTGATCCACATTGCAGCCACATCTGCATAGGAAGGGAAGGAAGGTCTTGTCTGTGTGACTGCAGCACCACAGAGTCTAGTAAGACTTGTAAACCTCATGTAAAATCTACTTAAGCAGGTGAGTAAATACCTGGTGGGTTAGTCTGAACAGAGGTCCAGGCTGTCACAGCAAGTTAGAATCCACAGGAATTCTGGGGTTTGAGCAGTCTGAACCATTCCTTTACAAACCAAGCCACCATTTTTTTTTTTTTTTAATTGATGTATCTATCAGTTGTATTTAAGGTCTGTCTCTCTCACATGGTGCTGTGAAGTGCAGCATTAATACAGTTTTGATATTTTAATGAAAAGAGCAATGTACACATGGATGGTATTAGGGAAGTAGTACTATATGACTAGCTTTATTGGAACATCCAGAAAAGCATTTTGCAGCTGATGAGCTGTCAAATTTGTGTTTCATGTACATTTATTGCTTTCAGTAGTGCCTACTTCAGTGCCAATTTCAGCTATAATTACAGTGCTTCTTGAAACAAAACCAAAGGTTCACATTTTTTGGTATCTTCTAAGAAAATTTAAAATCAGTACTGCTACTTGATCTGATAAGGAGGGGGCGTCTGTCACTCTGAAATGGTGTCTTTTCTAGCAAGTTACATATAAAAGAGTTATTTTCCATCTCATTTAGTAGTGTGATAGTCATTATTTCTTTTTGCTAGGATGAAGAACTATGATGCCTTTGGAAAGATTCTAGAAGACCTTTCAAATATGTATCGAATTCCAGGAAACAGGTTGCAGTTATTTTTTACTGAAAAACTTTTGAAATCCATAGCCTAACTTTTGTTCACTTACAAAAATAACAAATTGTCTCTTCTCTCTCCCAGCAAAATGAAAGCTAAGGGATATCTTGCTTTGCAGGCCCTTGAAAAAGACCTTTATTCAATGTCTCTTCTAGACAGGTAACATAATCTATGTCTTTGTCCCTTTACCTCTACCCACACCCCTTCATTTCACTAAAAACCGGATCTAATTATAGAGCAGGATGTGGAAGGCTAGTAAGTTTTCTCCCACTGGGAAGCTTGAAGCCTTTGTCAACCCCAGACATACCAAATGAGACGATCTACTGACCTCCTGTGCTTTATCTAAGGGACTTCCTGGGAAACTGGTTGGTTAGAGAGCTTGGGAGTGTGTGCATAGGACCACCCACTGGGAGCAAACAGTGCATCTGAAAGTCAGCAGTCATATTTAGATCTCCCTGTGGCAGAAGTAAAATAGACTTTTGGGGTTCTGTTGTTCAGGTATCTCATTTTGTCCTCAAGTTTTAGATCAGGAGTAGTAGATGCCAGCTCTCCTCCTTCCTTTTCTCATTTCTCCTTTCAAAGAGTAGGATTACAGATAGATGGGGAACAGAGTTTGCTAAACCTTCTGGTAATTGTACAAGGATTTTCATTATTTTCAGAAAATCAGAGTTGAGGGTAGTGCTTTCCTTCTGGATTTTTGAAATATCTTCTCTGATATTATGCCTGTTAAGTTACATACACATACCTTGGCAGGTATGGCCTTCTGTAACTTGAAACACACTCTTGGATTATTTTTGCAGTTTTTCCTTATGAAGCATAATAACACTATGAGCTAATATGCTGTATCCTGGCTGGTCACTGATATATCAGTAAATATTATTTATAAGTTAAATAGATTATATGTCCCATCTATGCTGTGAGTTAATGCACTGCAGAGTTAGTACACAGCTATGTAAATGTATGGCTGTATGTAATCAGCTATGAACACATTTGAGGTCAGAGACTGGTTCTGTTCGAGTTAGTATATCCAGGTTACGTCCTCATTCTTTGCACAACCAGTTGCCACTCTAATATTTTTGATCCCCTTAATTTCTGGTAAATAGCACACCAAAATGCAACATGAAACAGCTCAGATACAGGGGAAGTGGAAACCCAAGTCCTAGGAGTAATGCACATGTGGAAGTTGTGGTGTTTTGGTAACTGGACATACAATCTACTTCCAAGAAAGCATTGTCTCCTTTTGATTAAGGATAAAAATTACAAATTACATTAGCCTAGCTAGCACTGCAATGCAGGAAACACTAATTAAGATGTGTTTTGAACTAGAACACAGGATCTAAACAGAGTTACTGAAGTACTTAATGGAAAAGTAGGACACCTGGTGCCAAGAACTGGAGGTGATTTTTTTTTTCTTTTTCTCCCTTTTTTTTTCTTTTCCCTTTTCTGAATTCAAAGAATTGTAATCAAAAAACACTACTGAGTTGATCTTTGTGTACAGGAAAGATCCTCTACTATAAATAAAACCTGCTGTAGGGGCTTACTCTGCCTGTATTCTCAGATAACATACAGACATACAAAACATATATTGAACATGTATTGTAAGTAGAGATGTACTCTTACAAGGAATCCCCTCTGCCCATCTACAGTGTTGGTTTTTTCACCTTTGTGTCAGGGTACCCAACATATTTCCTCTATTGACCTGTGTAGTAACCATTATTTTTTTTATTCCTCAGGCACCCCAATGAACATTGAATTTTACATTTCTCCCTATCAAGTTTTGGAAGCAGAACTAAATCACGGTAAAGCTATTTCAGCTATTCTGCTATTTCAGCAGGAATAACTAACATGAAAAGTTTTTCAATAGTACCCATTTCATTAAGCAAAGTTAATGAATGAAAGCTCAGAAATAAAGTTTAAAATTCTAGTTTAGTAGAACAGTTTATGTGATGCACTTTAGCACAGTTTTAATGTCCATCAGGAAACTACTTTCCATTTCTTTGTTGTTGATTCAGCTATTGTTGCTATAATCTTTGGGCAACTTTGGCATTTTGGGTGTGGTCAGTGCAAGCTTCTCCTCACTGCCCACACCACTGTGGCTGTCAGTTGGACCTGACCTTCCAAGTCCTTACCATTGTATGTTTTGCATGCATGGATTAATATACACTAAAACAAGGAAAATAATGCCATTCTCATTCTCCCTCAGGTTCCCAGGTATGTGGAACAAAAACAGTTGTAACTATTGAAAGCACAGATGCACTCCACAAACTCCCTCTTTCTCCATTAATTGTAGATCCTCGAGCTGGAGAGGACAGGTGAGGCTCTGGATACTTGTCAATACAGAAATGAATTTACAAAACACTGGCACTAACTTCAGCATAACATATTTAGCCTCTGCTGAAACAGGAACCTCTGTTTTATTTATGCCTTTATGCTCCATAGCTGCACCCTCTATAATCTCTGGCTTTTATGGTTTTCCCAAATGGACTTCAAAGGTACTGTGTTCATATTTAAATGTGTCAGTTGCATTGAACTATGAATTTATTAATAGATTTGAAGCCAGAAAGAGCCACTGGAACAATATTACTTAACTTCCTAGTATTCAACAAACAAGTCCTTCATAGATTCACAGTAAAGAAAGCATATACTGAAAGATATTACACCTAAAATACACAAAATAGTTTGTCATCCTACTATGGGTACTGACACCTCATCTCTCTCTACCTCAGTGCTGTCTGGAGGGAAAGCCTGAAGTAACTTTCCAAAATAAAATACTTTAGAATTATTTGTAAAAAACATCACTCAGTTTCTGCGTCTCACTTTTTCTTTCTGTCAGTTTTCACATTAACCATGTTTTAAACTGTTAAAGTTGCATTTATAAAGCAAAAAATTTTTCAAGTCAGAAAATGTATGGAACATAATAAACTGCTAGGGACCTGATAGTGTCCTTGCACTAAGAGTCCTTGTTATGGCAATTTCTGTAAAAAGGTTTCATTCTGACAATTTTTTTTCCTAGCAATCCTGCTTTTTTGCAACTGACTGATGAACTCAGCATGGATTTGCCAGCTCTTTTTGTTCTGAAGTTTCATAAGCCTGTTCCAATGTCCTTATCCAGTATTGAAGAGATACAGAGGCTCACAGGCATGTTATAATTGTTTTTTAAGACTAAGTACTTGTGTGATTATGCATTGCTTATTTGCTTTTTACTTCCCAGTGTTAATGTTGCAAGAGGAAAAAGTTGTTTCTGGGCAGAACATAATTCTGTTCTATCAGTCCAAGTGTAACATTTAACAACCAGTGCAAAACAAAAGTTCTAAGACGATATGACAATTACAGGCAAAGTTAAACACTCTACCTCAAATTCCCAATAGCAAAAAAGGGGAATAAGAAAGAAAATCAGTATTTTTGTCTTTTCGAAACACTGGGTTTGATTTTAATAGTAGCTTTCATAACCTACTGTCATAACCGAATTGCTAATAAAAATGTGCTAATAAAAATAATGACCTGGTTTCAGGAATTCAGATTTCTGGCTTGAAACTAGCTCCACTGTATGAGCTAATTGTTCAGTCTACTCTTAAAGAAAAATGCAGTGAAGACTTGTCTACAAATAAATCTTGTTTCCTTGTGGTAAGTATAGCGTGCATTTGACACACACCATGCTGTTGCGCAAGATATATATACTGAATTACCATTTCCCCATAAGCAAGCAATGTAGGTTTCCCAGAATCCCAACAATATTTAAGTGCTCTTTAGGAAATAGTTCAATTTACGAAGCACTATTAGATCCTTTCAAGTAAGTGAGCTTCTCATCCTCATTAATGAAACACTGTGTGCTTGGCTGCTAAAGTCATACTAATTGGTCTGTATGTAACACAAATATTTACTCTTCCAAAAACTGCTCAGAACTTTACCATTAATGCCTCAAAAAGAAGGAAACTTAATGACTGGTGTGAGGAGCAAGTCCCAAGAAGGTACTTACCTAGATTTTTGAAGATCTTCATCATGCTGCATGTCACACTGTTTTAACAAAAGAGATTTCTTAATTAGGTAACACTGAGATTATTGACTCCTTTCAAAGGGACTGGCAGGAAAAAAAGTGTTAAAACAGTGATGCCAATTGCTATCTAGAGACAAGGTTGTTTAACTGAAGAAGGCTTTCCTTTTAATAACCACATTATTGAAATACAGTTACTTAGCCTGCATTAAGATGTAAAGTTTTAGAATATAAAATTGTAGCTAAGATGCTTTCTGCCAGACTTATGCACAGGACAACTACAAGACAAGCTTCAAAGATCTACTTGTTTTTGGTAGGAAACATTAATTTTGCAATTCATGGCAGCAAAAGAAGAGGGCACTTTTTTCTGTTCTACTATCAGTGTTTGTAGAGCCCATTGCCTGCTTAGTTCTTGGTCCTTGAGGTGGTGGTACAGAAGGTAGTAGTAAATTAAGACCATGCTAAAATAATGTTTGGCAAAGCTCTTCTGTAAAATGGAATTAAACTGTCAGTTCTATTAGATGCACATGAAAGGCTCTGTAATTTTTCAACAATTCCCTAAAATATTTGTACTTGGTGGGAAAAGATTTTACTTCTGAGTTTAAAGATTTTACTTCTAGAATTACTAAATTGCATTCTAACCTTGAAATGAATGTAGGGAAAATCCTTTTGGTCCATGAACACGCAAGAAAAAGCTATCCAGCTTTTGTTAATGTAGACCCTCCTAATTAACTGCCCTGCCCTGTTCTTAAGGGGACAGTTCCCATTTGGCATCCTGAAGTAGATAACACAATAGTGCACTTCTAATTTTGTCACAGATTCACTGTCACCATGGACAGGTGATAACTTTTTCTTACTATTTTCTCCTCCTCTTCAAGTGAATCATCAGGAGATACTCTAGCCAAACATACCTCTCCAAAGAAAGTAGTAGTGATCTGATGTCCAGAAGGGATTTCTGGCAAAACTGCTATCCTGTCTGTGCAACTGTCAAGCAGCATTACTATGATATTATTATCTTGGTCACTAACATTTCTATAGCCTGTAGGGCTCTTAAAAGTATTTGGAAGAATTGGTGATACTTGAACTCCTGACCATGTGGCTCTGGGTATATTTGCCTAATTTGGATGCATTTGGGAGGGAGAGTGGATCTCATGTAGCTTCCTCTAAGGATTATGTTTCTACTAGAAATGCAGAGATATGATGGACATGCTAGAAATGTACCTTTCAAAATTATTTTTGTTGTCAGATTGTACAATTGCCTGATAACATCAATCTTTACTTTCCTGTTTTCAGTCCTTGAAATATCACCAAATTTGTTGCTTAGTCTCTTCCAGATTGCCCAAAGCACTGTTACTTCATAAACAAGGGCTCAGAAAAATCTGATTTAGCAGGAGCCTTGGTCAGTAAAATCCCATTTAATCATCCAAAGTGCGTGCCTGACGTAATAGAGATTCTTCGACATCAAGTGGCATATAACACTCTTATTAGCAGCTGTGTCTCTGAGAAGCATATAAATGAAGGTAAATTGTGTGGTTGGAAGTGATGGCAAAGTATTAGGGACAAACTAGTTTCTAAGTTGGGTGTTAACAGATTTTATTGCTCCCTTGCCAAAACTGTCATTACTTGTGGAGTATCATAAAAGATTCTTAACACTGTATTGAATTTTTTTTTAACATCTCCTAGGCTTGGCATTTCTATAAGCATAAACTAAGTTGTCAAAGCAATGAATAATTAGACTGTCGTATCAGTATTTAAAAAATTCTGGCATGTAATTCAGCCAGAGTCCAACTTCAATGGTGGATATCACTAAACAGTAATTTTATTTCTAGATGATTCCGAACTGCTTTACTTTGAAGTGGTACCACACAAGAACAGCAGCTTTTCTGTCTTTTTCCTTCATCCTGTGAAAGAGAATTTAGCCTGTGGTATGTCTGGAACAATTGCTACTGTCCTCTTTACTGAGCTGACAAGGGACTTGGTTCTATCTAGGCTCTTCCACTATGCTTCTCAGTTACAAACATTCTACGGGCCACTCAACAGCATGCAGCCCATGAAAAACACAGAAGTAACAATTGTGTATAAACTACTTACTAAAATGTGTTCTGTATGCAGAGTAATACAGAAAGTAAATGCAAATATTCAAGTCCTGTTTTGTCTTGCCCTGCATTTAATTAATAAATAGAAGTAGTTACAATTTCTGATTTAAGTATATTAAGAAAAACCAAGTCATGCAAATATATTGCTGCAAACCTCTTTCCACTGACTTCAGTTTTACATCTCTTCAAGCATTAAAATGAAAGGATGGTTTTCAGTGTTTGTAAGTATTTCAAAACAAACATTTTTCTGTTCCGTTCCTTCTTAGTGGTAATTGATGTTATAACCTCTAGAGAAGTCCAATGTCACCTTCATTTAAATCCTCAAGATCCAACTCTAAATTCTAGTGATGACTTCATAGCAAGAGCTGTGAAACGGTAAGTAGTTTTATTTTATAACAGTTGGAATAAACATCAGATGTCCATTTAATGGAAATATCACGTGCATTCATAATGCCGTAAACTCAGCAACTGGAAAACTTCACCCTAGTAAAATGCTGTAATACAATAGTGGGAATAAGTTACTTCAGTGTATTAAGTATGTCTTTCAAAAATTTTAAACATTAATAGTGATGAAGAGCATGTGGAAGCAGGGAAAGACTACTGAATGAAGAGTTTTACCTTTTATAAAAAGATGTTTTTCTGAAGACTCTAGCTGATGACAGTCTCATGTCTAGCATAACTTAGAATAGCATAGAGAGGTCTTTTTTTACACATCTACCTAATAGCAATCAGTGCTTCTCTTCAGAAAGTGAGGTGTATATGGCATGTCTCCAAAACTGTCTCTGGCTTGTTTTCTGAACAAATTCCAAGAGAGCAAGTTGTTGCAATACATGAACATAGGCTAGACAAACTGATTCAGAGCATAGTCTGAGAGCACTAATTGGTTTGGTATAAGCTATTATACAACTATTAGCTGTTTGAGGACAACAAAATCAACGTAGCTTGGATTTTGAACCTGATTTCAAAGTAGGTACTATTTTTGGAACCAGGTTAAGAGTGGGAAAAAAACTCCTCCAGTACAGATAGTGTTTTAGAAAAGATATGATCTGTACCTGTACAAAACATGAAGGTTACAATTATAAAACTCAACAAGAAAGAATATATTTCAATATTCTTAGTTTTGGTCTTCACTAGAAGCACCCTTATGACTATTTTTTTTTTGACCAGACCCTCCCACACTTTCAGTCAAAGCTTCTTTGCACACCCAAGTTCAAAGATTCAGCACTACATTTCAGTGTATCAATGTATGTTTCTGGTACAGCACATGTAGTTTATACTGTGGTTACAATGTAACACGAGGCTGTACCAGACAAAAACATAAAGAGGTAATGCTGGTTTTCATTCAGGTGTCAGCCACAGTTTGAAAAACAGAAGTACTTTAAAGAACGGGTAAAGTCTGTAGTAGTGACTAATGTGTCATTTCTTTCTTCAGTTGCATGTCAGTCCCAGTTGTCATGAGAGCTGTTTTCAGGAACGCTGCCAAGGTGAAAGCTGACAGTGAAACACAAGACATGGACATGGAACAACAACCTGAACCACAACTGGAGCAAACTACAGATTCTAACAGTCTCAAAGAAAGCCTTTCTGGGGCTGGTCAGCAAGACTGGGTAGTGACAGATACGCCAAATAATACAGACAGCACAAAAGAAAATCTCTCTACAGCCAAACTGGAAGCTCTGGGTGATAACAGGGAAAAAAAGTAACCCCTCACTATGCACCGAAACTTTGTGGAGGAAGACAATTCCATAGTTAGTATAGAAGCTGATATGATAGACAAAAAACCTGATGGTTTTATAAGCAAAAATAAAGTCTACTTAGTAATTTGTGAATGGTGTCTCCTCTTTGCAGACTTTTAAATATGGAAAAGTAATTCACTTGAATCTGCATTTTTAAACATCCTAATCTGGAAAGTCTAACAGTATTCTATTAACCTTTATTTTGTCTTGTTACTGAAAACCTCCAAAATCATCGGGGCAAATAAGATTCCCTCTAACACTGTCTTTTTATTGTTAGAAGATAAGCCATTACTTTGTCAGCCACACACATCACTTTGTTCAAGAGATGTGTGTGGCTGACAAAGTTCCAGCCTCAATGCTGACCCCGATACAGAACTTTTTAACTTATTTATGCAGTTTTTGCAAACAAAGACATTCATGTTCATTGGTTTTAAGTTACATAATTCTCTTCATTAATTAGTGTTCGATCTCCTTTTCGTTATTGACTTCTTTCTCTTCATGCTAATCTGGTCCACATCCTTTATTCCTTTTTTTATCTTTTTCTCAAACAGAGAGTCTCCAACTTTCCAGGCCTTAATCTCCTCTATATCTTCTGGTTACTCCAGCATCCTTGAATGGCCATAAATTTAAGATCCCAGATGCCCAACCTTCAAATCCCTTTGGCTTTGTTTAGTGAAGATTGTCAGGCTTAATTTTAACAAACTTAAGGTTTCAGTGATTTAATAATCAAAGTAGTCTGTGAAGAAACTTAACTAGTGCTGGCTAAAAGTGGGCGCTGCTTACAATTAGTTAAAACAACTAATTAAAAATTAGTTAGGAAAGTTAAATGACTCCCAACACTGTCTGCCCCATATTCTACCAGCATACAGAGAAAATCTGTGTCTAACATACATGATACAGTCTATAACAGAACACAGGCATTTGAAGAAAATTACTGTTTATCCATGTTAACATTATGCGAACTAAATTGAGAAAAAGCTCCTTGAATGACTTTTGTATATACACAATAAATGCAGACACCCCTCTTTGTCCACTATTTCATAAATATGTTCAATGCAAGACTCTGAACTGCAAGACTGCTTACTCCTAAAGCAGAAATGCTACTGAAAGGAAACCAAACTTACAGTCTGCCAACTCTGACAGGACAACAGTCTTTAGTAAGAATGTGGTAAACTCAGGCTCTGAAAAACAAGGAATTTTTGCCTTAGATTTTTTCTGGCCTCCAAGTATGAAAAGGTTTTGTGATTTTTTTTTTTTTAAATTATAGTTGACTGTTCAAAATCTTACTATGTCTAGACTCCCTTTGTCTCCAATATAAAGGAGTTATGAGAAACTTCAAACAAGTAAACTGCTAACTTACTATAAATCAGTTTAATTAATGTAAAACAGAGGCACTCACAAAGAACAAACTTTGTGAACAGAGCAATTTACAGCTACAGTTAAGGGAAGCTACAAGAAAACAAGTCAAATATAGAATATTGGCACAGAAATACAAAGTAATCAGAAATAGGCATGTGTGGCTGATGTGTTTCTAAGAGGTGGTGAATAAGCTTGGTTTACTTGAAGAGTTTGAGAAAAACATTATTGGAATGTGGGAAAGAATTCAGGCTAGAGGGACTGCCAAAGTAAGTACAAAAATAACACAAGGATGTTCATTAGACTGGAAACATGTCTAGTGTGGTCTGACATGGTAAGAGTAGATGTCTAAAAGTAAACCAATGGAATTGTCAGCAATTCTGCATTTGAGGAAAATTATGTGTTTTCAGCAAAATTGACAAATAGAACTATATAAGGAGGCAAAAATTAGCTTTTAACAGTGAAAGTGCATTGTATCATGGTTACAAAAGATAAGATGAAGAATCTGACAAAAGGTGACTAGTCACAGCACTCTAGGAATCAGGAGCAAATCATGTTCTATTTTACACACAGCATATCATCAACAGCAGCTTATTCTGCAAAAACACTGACCATTTCCATAGCACTGAGCATTTATTCTTTAGATATTAGATGGGACCAATTTAGAGGGACCCACTTCATTTCCAAACTGCTGCCAAGAAAAAAATGAGGGTGGAATGGGAGCTCCTGACACAAAACAGAAACATGTTTAGTAACTCTTTGTAGAGCTTTGGTCATTGCCCCTTTCTGTGAATGTTACCTTAAAGACTGAAAGTGAGGGGTTTTGCCATGAGCCAAAATCACGGTGAAGATTTACAAAAATTACTTCTCCTGTAAAGCATCAAAATCAGATTTTCCTAAAAGAAAAGTGATGCATCAGCCTGTACATGGCCCACAAACTAAGAATCAAAACCAGCTGTGATAGTTTTAAGCACTCTGAGACAGAAAAACTAATGTTCCAGTTGCTGGACATGATAGAGTATATCCAGTGATAAACCCAGTTGTTCTACTAACCAAACAGTCTGCCTTTTAACCCAAGCAAGGGTTGACTTTTCAGGATCTGTGCAGAGGTTTGCCTTCCTGCACTCAGACTGCAAGGAACCCACCTCACCATTATTCCTACAAATGTTTTCACTGGAGCTGCCACAGTCTTCGTGTTTTCCATCTTTAACTTCCTTGTACTCTGTCCCAGCTGTGTGATTAAGGTCCATGTCCTGAACAGAGTCTAAAATGTGTCCAAGATGTGGCTGTTCTTCAGTAGAATTCAGATACTTAAGCACATCATCTTCATACTTTCCAACCACATCAAGAAGATTATTTATCGTACTTAAAGCAGAATCATGTCCATTAAAATGACACCAGGATAAGAGAGCACTGAAAAGTGAACAACAACAAAAGTGATTATATGCATCTACATCTCCAGTTGGTGGAGGTAGATAGCAATGTGACAAGGTACCTATGAATCATATGAATCATATGAAACATATGAATCATTTATGTATCATTCACGTTTTATGGAAAATTCAGGCAGTGGAACTAAATACTAAGCTTAAAGATGTAGATTCAGACAATTTTGGAAGAGCAACTGAAAGAGATTTTTTTTTAACTTCTACACCCACATAGACATTCCCTGTTTTCAAGATCTGGGAATTCTCAGGTTGCTCACTTTGTACAGTTTTACAATGTGGGGGGGGGGGGGGGGGGGGGGGGGGGGTTTGTGGGGTTTTTTTTGGTAGTTTTTGGGGTTTTTTGGTTGGTTGTTTTTTTAATTAAACCAAACAAAAAACTTCATGCATGTTCCCTTGTTACACACCCTCCACATACACTTAACCCTAAGGAGTTTGTAACCTACTTCAGGGTTCCTTTGAACTGGCCACATGTAATCATCAGCTCGGCACCATGTCTGTAACCTTGATTAAAGCCTGTCTGGAGTGCAAGTTCTTTCCCGGCCTCAATTCCATCCCTATAGCCTTCCTGTAACAAGAGCAGTGAAACAGGTTGTTCACAAGATGACAAAGTGGACCTATGACAAATGCATAACAACAATAAAAAAAGAAGTTTAAACAAGTATCACAAGTACTCAATCTCTTAAGTTACAGCTTCTATATCTGAACATCCTTCACAGCTACACCCTCACTGCCAAACCAAAACATGCTTGCTGCAGTGTATTATGATTTACTGACCTGTAGGATGCAGTTTTTTACTTTTCCCAAACGGATCCCCAGAAAGTCAGAAAATAGGGAAACTACTTTTAGAAAGATCAAAAAAGTAAGACAAATACGCAGGAAAACGTATTTCCTTTAATGATTACCAACTCCTTTGTGAGAAATGGATTTAGGAATATCACATATAGACTTCTTATTTCTATCTAAAAAGATATGCAGGCTTCCAAGCTTCCCCTTTAGGAGAGGTACTCTCCTATCTGTAATCCATCTACATGGAATCTTTTTATTTTCACAAAACTAACTGCTGAGTATTCCTCCTTTATTTGCTGGACCTCACTCCATTTAAGAGTTATACCAGAAAAAGAGACTGTGATTGACTGAGTCACATATAAATACACTTAACATTGGGGCTGCTTTCTTTAAGAAACAGCTAATGATTGTAATGCAAATTACTTTCTTTATATTATAACCACATTAAAAGATTACGCAGAATAATTCTTAACTTTTTTCACATCAAAATTTCAAGTTGTGAAAGTGAAAACTCCTATTTGCTCAGGGTGGCCTTGCTAGAAAAATAGTCTGGAACACAAATATTTATTTTGCCCAATATACAACTCTAACTTCAATAACACTTCATAATTTTGCAGTATCTACTCATAAATATCAGAGGGATTTGTGTAAGACCACTAAACAGTTCCTTAAGAAAACCAGTCCTTTCACGAAACTCAGATGAAGGAAACTACACCAGGTCTGCTGTAATACCCTTCCTCGTCAACTGCCTACACATCAGTTTCCATTCACGTTCTTCAGCCAAAAGCTGCTCAACTGTGAGCAGACAAGCCCTACTGGCCCCATTCTGACATGGTATCTGTCAAACTAACCTGTTTATGAACTTGTTTTGTTCCCTGTAGAACTGCAGAGAGGCAAAGGCTGTGGAAAGCAGCTTTCATAAAATATATTTTTCACTAGGAGAATAAACCAACCAAAGACCTACACAGACCACAACGCCCAGCTGTGGTTGCACATTCAGTCACACATCTTATAATCTGACTATTAACTCTATTCAAAACCCCAAACAGCTCACATTTCTTTATTAGCAGTGTTCAGCTCTGTTGCCCTACATTTACTAGGGGTACACCTACAAGTACATAGCAAGTAATTTGCATCACAACTCAGCACTACCTTTTATAAATGCACATGGTTGTGCAGAAGGAGCCAATGTCTTTTGGTAAAACAGTAGTTTGCTCTGGTGACTACTAAGAAACGTTTATGTAAATTTCTGCCACATTTTCCTGATATTCAGAAGAAAGTACACCACAATAACTTTTAAGCAGCTACTTTTACTTTTCCCTATAAATCATTCACATGTATATCAAGCTATGTGTCAGTAAATCTAAAATGGCTAAAAAAAAGTATTAAATCATTTTTATAGAAATACCTTCAATCTCTTTTTCATGGTGTTGTTCCATTCCTTCTTTAATAGATACATCTCATCTGCATCTTCATCAAATATATCCTCACTGGATTGGCTGACTGCAACTTGTACCCAGGACATAATAGCAGTGGCCTATGACCCCTGTTCACGTGGTAAAAAAACACTGAGAAACTCTCAAACTCTTCTCTGGTGAAGCGTCAAGATTAGAAGTATTGGCAAAAAACCATGAGTTCTGAAGAGAAGCCAGATATGGAGCTGATTATTCAAGCTGTACATGGGAACTCGGTGCTGTTCGCCATTGGGGTGCATCTGTCAAGAAAAGGCAGTCAGATCATCATTCTTACAGTAACTTCTGAGATATATTAGGGCAATTTATGATAGCTCTTTCCCATCTTATGGCACTGACACACATATGGATGCCAACGCAGCACTTCTGAATACTGCTTGTAAGGACAGCTGACAGAAACAACTTTATGACTTGATTCCAACAGCAGCTGACAAATAGTCCCACACAGCCTCCATGCGGTGCCCTAAGTTATACACACAGGTTATATGTATACACACAATTTTGTATATTTGTATATACACAATTTACTACACACAGGTTAACACCTGCAGAGTTAACTACTGGAAAGTACTTTCACCTTTGACTTCCAATTTTCTGGTTATGCCAAATACTTAAGAATCTTATACAACAGAAACAGTCCATTGTAATTTGAATAAAGTATTACAAGCGCTGGTGCAGTGGAAAGGAGAAATTTTCGGATTATTTAATCTTTTCCTATGACGAAAACTCTGAGAAGCATCTTACAACTAATTCGTTTACATCACTGTAAACTGTTAGAACCCACAGACACTGTTCCTTGCGAAGGCACTGGCGGCTCTCAGGGAACCCAGGGTGCTAAGACGCAACCGGCTGGGGTCCTGCAACCTGCGGCGGGCAAGCGGGACATCCCCCGGCCCCACAGCCGGCCCGGGCCGCAGGCAGCGGCCAGGCCCCGACCCGCCATTTCACGGCCGCGCACGTGCCCAGTCCCCCAGAAGGAGCCTTCCCTCTCCCCCGCCCGGCAACGGTCGCAGCCTCCCTTCGCCTCGCCTTTCCGCGCTGCTCGCACAGCCCCGCCGCCAGCCCGGCCCCGCACACTGATCCTCACCGCAGCCACCGGCACACCGCGCCCTCTCCGCACTGCGCTCGGCCATCTTCACTGAGGGCAAACAGACGCCGCTGCCGGCGGAAGCACTTGGGGAACAGCAGCCATGTTGGACAAGGGCAAGTTCCGCAGGTAAACAGCCGCCATCCTGACCAGCAGCGCTCTGACGTCATAGCCCGTCGGAGACACTGGAGGCGCCATCTTGAGTGAGGGCGCAGCCCCCTCCAGGGGCGGCCCGGCCCCGCCCTGGGGACGCCGGGCGCCAATGGGGCGGGAGCTGCTGCTGCAGTCGTGATCCCCTCGTCTCGTCATCCCCGCGCCCTTTCTCAGGAGGTAGCGGAATGTGGCTGCCTCGGGTTCACGCAGTGACCTCAGGACAACCCCAGGGAAAACGCGTTCCTCGGGGCACGAAGGTTTCATCCTCTTTTCAGTCATAAACGGTGGAATTAAAAAAAAAAATTCTGCCTTGTTGACTTCAGAATCGTCAAGCACTTTATGTGAAGCGTGCCCTTAAGCTATCCTCTACAAGACCCAGGTATTACAATGATAAATCCTTTTTAATATGAAAGGTGCCAGTGGGAGTCAAGTGTTTCATTGCTGACTTTGACTAGAGAAAACAGGGATATCCTGCTGACATAAATACATCTGTGTTGGTGCATGCTGCATTTGGCTTATGGGCATAAATTTAAGGCTGATTAATCTTCATGAACACACAATACATCAAGCTTGAATTCAAGCTGCATGTTTCTCAGAATTGCCAGAGCCTGTACAGTAAACGCCCCCGTGGGATGAGTGCCCTGCGGGCCCCTGGCAGCCGGAACATGGTCCCCCCAGCCACTGCCGGGTGTCCCGTCTCCTGTACCAGGGGTGACATTCCTCACAGCAGGGCTTGGGACACTGCACGGGCAGCAGCAGAGCCTGTCCGTACTCTGCAGGTACCAGGAGATGAACGAGCGTGTGCTGCAAACTGTGCAGCCACTGAGCTCCCTTTCCCTCCTCCCTTCTGCTCTGCAGACAGCCTGTCCTGTTTCTGGCCGATCTTGGATTCTCGCTGATGGTTGAATGCAGAGGTACAAGTAGCCAGGTAACCCAAATCTGTCTAGAAATTCATGTGTCAGGGGTCAAAATGACACTGATGCCTCTGGATGGCCACAACTGCATATCTGTTCCTCAGCGGTTACTATACATGTCAATGACTGCTGATTTCCTAGCCCACTTCTATCACTTCCAACTCTGGTCTGGCAGAATCTAGCTCTGCCATTTTTAAAAAACTGATAACAATACTGAATATAGCCTGCATGCACAAATGCACAGTCATGAAAAACCCTTCTGGCAACAGAAAATTTAACTGGTCATAATGACACTTAGCAAAAATTCACCAGGTGCAAACAATTCTTCATCTGGCAACAACACTATTAAACTTGGGTTAACCCTTTGCTTATCAACTTCCACTCTGTCTCCTCAGCCTCTTGCTCTTCTGGAAAAGATACACAGATCATGGCTCAGGGAAGCTGTGAGTTTCCCAGATTCATACTATCTCAGTTTAAATGTCTTAAATTAAACAAAGTTGATCATCCCACACAGATGTTTAAGAATGAGTCCTTATAATGTTGAGAAAAAATGAAGAAATCTTATATTCCCACCCCTTTCTCTTTTTAGTTGTGGGTGGATAACTAGGTGAATCATATTGTATACATAGAGCAACATTGTTGGGATATGAAGTACAGTTGCAACTTGAAGACAAGGTGATTCTATGTTGATGGCCTGGACAGGAGTGCTGGGATTGAGGGTGTGGTGCTTCGGGGTGTGGATGTTTTCCACACTTACATGTGTTCTAAATGGGGCAGTGTCTGTGTATTACAGTGACACTCTGTCAAGATACATACCAGAAGATCAAAACAGGAGAGCAATATTTCACTGGCTAAAAAACAGTTCTGATATTTTTGCACAATAAAGTTACCTGAAATTGTTAAAAACAAAGTAGTTGACTTGTGACCTGTTGTAAAGTTTGCCAATGCCGTATCTAAGTTTAAAACCGGGCTAATTTTAGGCTTAGGGTATCTGATATACCAAAGGTACTTCTGGAACATGAACATACGTATCTCAGGAGCTACTCCCTGCTTTCCTGGTGTACTGGGGAGAGGTTCTAGAGGGGTCGGTACACAGTCAGAGCTTAGTACTACCAAGTACTCCCAAGTTTTGGGAGATCATTACAAAGGAATTCTGTCAGCTTCATCTTAGCAGTAAGGTTTGCCATTAAGCAATCAGACATGAGTGATCTCCAAAAGTTAATATATGAGCATAGTGTCATAGGGACCATTTTTACTACATATAATGCTTCAGATAAAGCATTGTTCCTATTCAGATCATTGTAACACAACTTTGTCTCTCAAACAAAAATGGATGGGAGCATCCAATGGATTTTGTCATAATGCAGACACCTCAAGATTTCAAGCTTTTTTGAAGGGTGGTTGATTACCATGGCCAGGACTTGTATATGGGGCAAGTTCCTTTCATTCTCACTACAGCAATTTCTGTTGCTGTGTGCTGTTGTCTCTGGCAGAGTTGAGTTAAGCCTTGTGAAAGACCCAGGACAGAGGACTATTTACACTGTAAGTTGTTCTCCAGTCATGCAATGCTTATGGACTGACAAAACTGTGTTTCATTGACTCCAACTTGGGGAGTAATATAGTCCTTTTAAGAGATCACAGCTCTTAAATGGTATTTGGATAAATTTCAACATTTAAATCACTGTTTACGTGTCTTCTATAGTAAACAAGAGAAAAAAATAATGAAAAAGAACAAGCTATCAAAATGTGAGGAGAATGGAAACCATCAGTGTTTAATAAAGATGGTATATGCATTGTCACCAAATATCGGGCAATGTTTCCAAAGAGCCTTAAACCATAGTCTCTCCCAAAATATGTACATATTCTATGGTCAGGTCTGTAGGTTTTTCAAGACATGTGGCTCTACTGTCTGGTCAGATTCCAGGCTGTTTTCCATGAATATCATGAATAACAGGGCATTGCTAGGACTGCCTAAAACAGCATCAAGAAAGACATACTCACATGCAGTTGACGTCTCTGTCCTGATCTTCAATCTGTGTATCTTTTCCTCATGCACAGGGTGGCGGGGTTGTGTACTGCTGGCTGAATTTCAATAATAATACAGTGGCCTCCAGTGCATAAATCCTTTGCTGCCACAGAGAAGGAAACAGTGAGCAAACAGGTTAAGTGCAAGGTCATAGGCTTAATGAGGTTTTAAATATTGCAGCTCACAGCATAGGAGAATATAATGACCCTAAATTGAACAAGAGAGTTAAAATAGACTTCTAGGATCAATGATTATTACCAGGGCATGGTAATAAACACACATTTCTGTATTTTCCTATAATATCTCTCTTACAGGGTTTTAAGACAATTTACTAGTGAAGCCCTGTCACCCTCTTCTGATGAAGGTAACTAATACATATGAATTACTTCCCTGCTTTTGTGAATTCATTTCTCTCTTATTTAATAACATACAACAATATTGCAACAACAACTTTTTGGGTCAAAATGTCGCATTTAATCTGAGAAGAAAATGGAAGAATATGAAAAAGAGCTAGAAATTGATGAATATATTAAGGGTAAATGTCTAACATTCACTTCCAAACACCACAGGAGTCTTAATAGCCTTTTTGCCATTACTTCTTACACAAGTGTTTTCAAGGCAGAGGATACTTTTTTCTCCCTCTTCCTTCACCCGTATAACCAAAGCACAGAACTTTGATGGTTAAATATTACGACAGGACAGTTTTCTTATTTGCAGAATCATTACCATTTCAGACCCTGGCAAAGAAACCTTTCCTATTTCATGAACTGCCAGCAGTTGGGCTTAAACTGAATTGTAAGTGGAAGTGGCTAAGCAAAGGAATAATATTTTTTCTCCCAGCTTTCCTCAGGCTTTCTTTGAATGTCCTCAGGGCTTCCAGTCTGGAAAACTGTACTCTGCACTCCTGCATACTAAGAGCAAAAGGTACACTTTATTAACACCAAAACAATTCTCTTCTGTCATTTTCTTTAGTTTGCTCCGCAAATAAGAAGGATTTGTTGTCCTTAGAAGTAACCTATATTTTCATTCTGGAGCTTTGATAACAACTCTAACATTACAAAAAAGATGGTATGGCTGAGATCAAAATGAGCTGCATACACATCCCAGCTCAAAATTAATGTTGACAGAACAGAATGTAGTATGAGACTACACTACTATTTTTAGAATATACAACAGAGAAACAAGGAAGGAATATTCCTGATTGTCTTCAATCTGTTGACAATGAGCTTTTTACAGTGTGAAATTCCATGTGAACAAAAAGAGGTTATGTCAATAAGGGCAAGAAAATGTAATAAGTTCTACATTTTAGTTGTGTAACTGAATCATGTGTCTACTGAAATTGTAATATTAGAGATGAATCTCACTGGGTTTGTATCATCAATAAATCAGGACGTCAAAGCTTTCTGACTCAGATATGCTTAAATAAGATTTTTTTGATGCAGAGCTGCCTTTTTTGTTTGTGTAATACTTGATCATAATATGCAAATGTTTACTGTAAATGAAATTGATCCAAGGAAAATGCTGTATTCTGCTTATGGATTTCCCCAGCGAATTGCATCTCTATTCAAATTACAGACTTTTTATCACACTTGCATTTCTTCCACAGGAGAGAAATGCCAGCTTTTTTCTTTTGGCAAAGAGACAAATTGCTCTCTCTGTGTTATCCCTCGTATAAACTCAGGCAAATGCTGACAAACTGCGGAAATAGCAGCTGCACAATGCTGATCCAATTGTCTGAAGTGAATAGAACTGCTGGAAGGCATGGAACTTGTGGAGTGCACTGATTTTCTTGGTCCCTGAAGCCAGGAGAAAACAATTGTTTCAGTGGCAATGCGCAGTTTCAGGAAGGTTGAGGTTATGACAAGGGTGGTTAAATGGTGGCTTTTGAGTTACATGTGGATTGTGAACAATTCCAGTACAGCATGTATGCCATATCTGCAGCGTATAATTGGTTAGCTGACTGTGCTTGCACAAAGGCTGCTGGGCAACTCATATTCTCAGCTGAGGAAAAAAGGGAGCTGGCATTGCTGGGCCTCTTGGGACTCCCTTCCACAAGGAGCTACAGCTTCCTTCAGAGCCATTGTCACCTGTAAATGGCTACCTAAGCTCCCAGAGGGCAGCCCTGCTAGCTGAGACAAAACAATTGTCCAGGACAGTATAATACTGGGCATGGAAAATGTTTATGCCCCTTTTGCCCATTTTTACCTTAAAACTGCTGCAGCAGCCAAGTGGCATGTTAGACATTACTGCACCATCCCTGGCAGGGCAGTTGGGCAGTGACTTTTTCCTTCTCCTAGCTCCTTTTCTTCTCCTATTCTTAGTCCTATCCTCTTAACCAGTGCTGGGAGAGCAAGTATGCTTATGGCTTGTGCTCAACTACCTGAAGGTGATAGCATTCCGATAGTAGCTAAACAGTCAGGGATTTACTCTTCTACCTTCCCTTGAATGTGATTTTACCACTTCTGTGGGTTATTTTCTCAGACCTGCAAGTACAGGTATGCTCTTATCATTGGTGTCAGTGGAAGGTGCTATCTTGAAGAGCAAGTGCAGGTGCCATGCAGTCAACTGGACAGGGACTTTGTCATTAAACAAGATCATTACTCACTAATCTGGAAGAGACTGAGCAAGGTTTCTCACAGCTACTCCAAATTTATTTCACAGGACTTAACTATATGAATTTACATGCAGTTATGTGCCTAAACGTTGCCACAGTCTCTTGTTCAAGAACAAACAAGTGCAGTTAATTTGACCCAACAATCAACTGCCATGTAAACAAATAAAATTTGGTACTTTTTTTCATTGAATTGTTGTAGTCACTGTCTGTCACCCTGACTTACAATGAGAAGAACTATTGAGGCTAGGGAGGTAGTTGCTGATTTCTGTGGGTTTGCACTCAGGGTAACAGAGTTCTTAGTGTGCAGAATCACAGAGAAGGTGAACTTTCTCATCAAATACAGAGCTACCAGCAGACTTGATAGCTCTTTAAGAAAACTGAAATGTCAGTGCTCATGTTGAAAGCTCGGGCCCGAGTTTAGAGTAAATGTATGATACATTCAAAGCCTGAAGCTGCCTTTTTTTTGCTCATGCAAAAGCAGCAATGAGTGGGTCAGTGAGGTATGCCATGCAGGCTTGGATCATATTTTAAATAGCAATAAAGAGCTTCAAAGTTCTTCAAAGAACTAGAAAAAAGAATTAGGAACTATACTTGCCCTTTGTGAAATAAATGAGGTCACATCTGCAAAACTATGTATTGTATTTTACTACTGCCTCAATGCATCAATTGACTAATTGCAACTAAACAATTTTACAAGTAATGCAGCCATTACATAAGCAAAACCAGAATGAATTCAGCACCACGTGAAGGCAAGTAATCAAATTCCATTGTAACATGACAGGAACTCCGAGTAACCGGAGATGAAATGTAAGGGAAACTGATTTGAGGCAATTTGTACACAGAGATGGCAAAAAGCCCTCTATAGAAATTTTATTTCTTCCTCAACCCAGATTCCAGTCATTTCTCTTTCTAACTCACATACAGACGTCAATTTCTCTGAGAAACTTTGTTCAAATACGTCAATTCAGGTGAAAAATGCATCTCAAAACGGGAACTGTGTTATAATTTTAGTTATATAGCAATTGCAAACTGATCACATTGTGTATTGTAAGGCTTTAAAGTATTACCTGTCTGTGGAACACTAATATCAAGGTCCATTCCTGTTATTTATAAACATGGTATAAGCCTAAATTAACTGTCAGCTCTGTTCCCAGAACTCTATAAAAATTGCATATTTAGAATATTTTTCTGAGTAAAGTTACTAATTAGAACTTTTTTTTTGTGTATTACTGGATGCCATTGAGAAGCACCCTTTATCACAATGTTTGGCAAAGTAAATTCCAGTTTATTAAAGAGATTGTTATTTAGTAATTTGGCCAAGGAAAATCTACAGGTCTTCTGAGAAACATCTTAGCACAGGTAGAATAGTTCCCTTTTTTTTCCTAGCAAGCGAGAGTATGTAGTGCTGAGAGTTACATTGTATCCTCATGCAATATTAGCTTCTCAAGAAAGTTCTCAGAATATATTAAGACATAAGATGGTATAGCTGTGATTACTTGAGACCATAAAACCTTGTCTTGTTTGTCATTCCTACTCCTATATTCCTGTGCAATGCTTCCAGCTTCCTTTCAGAAGCTAAAACAACAGAGACAAAGCTTGCGTCCTGATTGACTGATGGGGTACTGAAAATTATTAGTAGGCCTTACAAACACCATTGATTTTTTTAAAAAACTCCTCAAATACTAGCACCTCATCTTTGTATTTGAAACAAGCATTTGTCTGTTTGTTGTGTTAAATGTAGGTAGGCATCTACACACTGATATCAGCAGACTCTGAGGAGCTCACAAGTGTATTTCAAATTCACTTCAACAAGGGCACCAGGCACTGTTATAAGGATTTCGTAAAAATCCGTCCTTTAGAATCTTGTAAGTAATCTCTTGGATGTCCTACAGGCTTGCCTTCATAAAGCTTTCAACATTGAGTTGAGTGGGCTGCATGTGTGTGAAGCTGCCTTGATTGAAACGCCAATATTCTCTCTTTCTCTGGGCTCTGAAATTTACTACTGCAATAAAACAGAAGCATTCCCTTGCATACAAACTGAAGTGGCTATGAAGAACAACTACTGAAGTCCCTCATTTATTTCATGGTTTCAGTGTAATTGACATCAGCATTCAATCCTTTCTACTGGCCTATTCATTGTCTCCCTCTCCTGGAGATTCGGTCTGGTTTCAGTGTGTGGATACAATATGCCAGCTAGCAAGAATTTCTCCTGCTTCTTTGCAGTCCCATGAGATATTTTTCTCTCTCATAGAAGATATTAGCAGAATTCTATGAGCTATGAACACCTGCGACCTTGCAAAGCTTTGTTTATGGTACAGTAGAAAAATGTTTTGACAATGGATGTTTTAGGATTTCAGCCAATCACCCCAAGGGGTGGCTTATCCTTTTTTCCAATTAGACTATGAAGAAAAAAGTCTATAAAAGAGTTTGTAAAATAATTAAATAAAGGGATCTTGCTGCACAATTCCTGCCTGTTGGATGTCTCTTCTCCCTATCACTGTGGGACACTGTGATATCAGTGTACTACAAATTCATTACTGAACTGCAGCACCTTCCCTCTCTAAAAGGAAGGGGAAAGAAGAAATCACCCTGTAATTACAAGAAAAGCATCTTTTACTTTTTTTTAGCTCTTAGTTATTTCCAGTAATACTTACAGCAAGCAACCAACACCACCTCCCACATCTCCCAGTCCAAGACTCTATGTTAAGAGGATATTTATCTTTCTTTCTGACCCCAAAGAACCAGTGCCAGAGACACCCTAATACAAATATTTCTTAATAATTCATGGAATGATTGATGGGCAAAAAATATTGCAAATTATGTATTTTTGGTGTATTATTTAATCAGCAGGAATACAAATGCTCTTTTTATAGAGGACATGAATAATTTATTTTAGTACTAAAGGCTGAGAATTCCTGTAATGCATAATTTGCAAGAATGATGCAATGAGCTCTAACCAGAGACTGGGAAACAATGAGAGGAAAATGATGAAGGGCCACTGGTACCCACTGGTCCTTGCATAAGAATGGGGACCAAAAAGTGTTTGAAATTAATACAGAAGAGCTGGTGTGGCATAAAATAAAGAGAGAAAGAGGGCAGATTGGGAAAAATCTTGCTTCACTTGGGGAAATAACAGCAAATATTACCTGTAGAGATTATGAAGAATTACATGGGAGGGCACATGGAACATGGAATGTAGCCACCAGATGAATGCAATTTTATGGGGAAAAGTGTTAGGAGAAGGATGTGGTAACATTTTTCTGTAGTACAGGCAGTATTTTTTAATATTGAATACACAACGGAAGGCTCTTTTTAGCATAGTGCAGACTGTGTGGGAAAATGGTCCCCCAAAACCTGGCATTTTGATATCTCTCTCCTGTTCACAGGACACATCCTCTTCTTTAGCTATCTGTGGCATTTATAAGATAGTAATTATTACTTGTGGGGACCACATAGCCTTAGAGCTCAGCTGAGGTACGGATGGTATTGTGGAATAAGATGATTATGAACTCTAGGATAAACACTAAGAAACCAGTAATTTATTCCACAGTTGCAGCTTACCACATTTCTAAAATGCATCAAAAATGTGGTAAAAGCTAGGGGATTCTGCCAGCAGGTTTTCACAGCAGATGCCACATATGATGTGGCTTTGACAGATGCTATAGAGCATGGGGACTTCTGGTGAGAGCAGAACCATTTGTAAGATAAAACGTTTATTGTGACTTCTGTAGCTGAGAACTTAGAAAACGCCTAATTCCCCACATTACCACTGGCTGAGAGGAAAAACAGTCTCAATCACCACTGTGGACTTGGATCCCATGTTGCCATATGGCTAGAAGTCAGTAGATTCGAAGTAGCTGAACCCAATCAAAAAAGTGAGGGATATCGTAGATGTTCTGTTTCTACTCCATTCAGTGGACATTTCCTAAGTATTCGAGGGGGGAAAAAGTAAGTAGAGGTACTATGTGAAAATATCTACAGAATCTAAAGCTGTGCAAAAGAACACTCTGCTACTAAATTATATAATAGTGTGTATCACTCATTCATTAAATATCAAGAAATAATTTAAAGTTTTCTGCAATTTGGCATGCTCCTGAAATTATATCCATTCCCCTGTTTTTTGTTGTATACACCTGTAAGGATAGTTTTATAGGCTTTCTTTGGTTTAAACTCTTGATGTAAAAATTTTTCTTAGCGCTGATTAACTTTAAGAGAAAATGGAAGATCAGTGGATGGACCATAATTTGACATGATTATCAGGAATGGAAACCAGAAAGATTTTTAAAAGTGAGAATAAACTCTTTCTTTGACAGATTAGCTGCTGGTTTCTAAATCTTATTTCTGAGAGAAGAGTACACATGAGGGTAACATGAGGTCCTCTCTTCACCTAGCTGTTAGCAGACTTGCAAAAAGTCCAGTCATCCCTTCACTAGCTCTCCTGCCCTGTTTTTGAGCTGCAAGGTGTAGTAGGGAGACATGGGCTTTGGATGCAACTTTGCTGATGTTGATTGAACACTAACTCAGTAGGCAGGATTTCAACCCATGTGACCCAGTCAAGTGCTGGACATGGGGTAGTCCTCGATGTTAAGGTGGAGATTGCTCAGTAGCATTTTATGTCTGCAACAAAAAAAAACCTTCCATCAAATTTTTATGGGTAATTGATGTGTTACTCCTTCTTTGCTGGGTCAGAAGTAGTGGCCTGACCTTAAATATATCACTGTCCTCTTGCTGTATGCATTTTCCCGCTCTAACAGAAAGCAAGGAGCTTTTCAGATTCTGAACCTAAAATAATGAGAATATGTTTAGGCTTATGAAACATGTTCCCTAGTATAGTGTCATTAATAAAAATCAGAACAAATGTACTTTAGAATAAATGAACGAATGAAATTTAAGACTGATACTGCAAAATAAATTTGAACTGTTTTTTTTTTTTGGTGGGGGAATTCATTGGGCTGTGAAAATTAATCACACTGTGCATAGTATCCAACTGGTACGCATTACTCACTCCAAAATAATTCTGTTGTTTTGAACTTTGCATGTATACTGGATTGATTCAGTGTTTATTGATATTTTTGGTTTGCATCTCCTTTATGTTTATGCCTACCAGATGGTCTTTATTTGTCATAGTATTTCTTAGGATTTTGTTTTCTATCTCAGATTTGAGTGTCTGCATGATGAAGATGTGAAAGAAGAAACTGAGCGATATTGAACATCACAGGTGAGATTGATAAGGGTAAAGAAAGCACATTATGATTACAAATAATAGTGTAAGAGAAAAGCCTGAACTGATCTGTATTTTGGCTCTAGGGATAAGATTCTCAAGCAAAATGTATATCTTAGGGTGTTCCTAGTGTTGAATTTGGGGATTTAAAGTTAAAAGAAGCTAAAGTAGATCCTTTTCTAAGATTTTTTTTTAGTAGCACAACTTTTTTTCTTCTTCACAAGCCTTTAAAATCTCATTGCCCAAGACATTTACACAGAGAAGCCCTATGTGCCTAACACTGGATTATAAGCATAATACAGGAGCTGTATAAGAACCAATATCTGCCTAACCCTTTCAGTCTCTCCACCTCAGAAGAGTAGACTGGTTTGTATCAGATCCACTGAGCCAAGGTTCAGTGCTCACTGTTGAGGTGAGGACTGGTTGAGGCAAGGGGGCTTCTTGTATGGGAAACAAATTCCACCCCTTCATTTGCAGGAGGGGACACTGATGTCTATAGTATGGTTTCCTTTGGCAATATTGATCTTTCCTCCCCACCCCCTCCCCCTTCCTTTCCCAATCCCTTCCTGAAATAGCAAGGACACACAAAAATTTTGGAATCCATGAGAAATCTTTCATCATTTCAGATAATGGAATAGTCTTTTCCAGTCTTTAATGGCTGAAGCTTTATGAAGAGAAGCTAGGTCATATGTCCTCAAAAATATTTTTCCCACAGAGGATACTGGAAGAGCTTTTGGCAAATTTCCAGCAAAAGAACACCTTGCTAGAAGTGATAATCCTTCCATGGACAGACATAGAAACTGGCATGAAAACTCCTGGGTCTGTTAATCTTGCAAAATTTAGCTAATAGTCAGAGATATGCTCTTCATGCAAAGTCAACCAAATATAGTGAACACAGTTCCATAAATATATATAGTGAGCATAAAAGCAAATAATAGCCTTAGATAAACCCGGGACACAAAAATACAAGCTCCAAAAGTCCTTTGTTTCTGTCTTAAAGCTAACTGAATTATTTTCCTTTAACTGTGAATCAGTAAATCTCAAGACAAGATGCGCGAGGAAAGCTAAAATAAATTGAGTTTGAGACCATAGACCATTGTCTCAAAAAGACACAATGTGAACAGGAATTAGTTATATCTATATATATAGCAATTTGTTAAAGTTTAACAGTGAATAAAAGGAGGCTGTGATACCAATTACTTGGTGTAGACTAGAAGAGGAAAATTGTTTTCTGGTAAACCAAATTAAATCCAGAGTGACCAGAGAAGATGGTAGATGAAGTTGGTGGTGAAAGATATCCAATAATTAAATCTGTCTTTTGGTAATGGCAATATTAACAGCAGTCATGTTTAGAAGTCTCTCACTGTAATAAACAGAGTTTTGACTGTAGTCTTCACTTCTTTCACAGAGTAGATTGAAATAAACTTCTTATTTTCTCACCCAGAATATGGCTCTTACCATTGGGAAGTATTTAGGGGTACTGAAGAAGGATCAGAAATTGTTCTATGAAAGGAAGAAGGGAGGACAAAGCAAAGACTGGAAGATTTGGAAACCCTGAAAACAGACACCAGATATTTGCCATGCACAACAAAAAGAGCAAAAGGGTTGGGCAGCAGCTCTGATGCCTGATTAAGGCTGTTGTATGTCTATACTGTACATTATGAAGAGCTGATAACCATATATTAGTGACTGGTGTTAAGTTGATCTTTTGCATGTAATATGTTATTCAAGCAGTTTCCCCAATAATGTGACACATGTTTAAGGAGACCACAGGAAAAAGAAGACTAGTGACCTTTCTGTCCTTCAGCAGATAAAAATTTTATCATACCTTTTCTATTTCTTTATTCTATATTGACAGCTTGCCTCCCCATGTGGTCAAGTTCTCCTGAAGGAATTTTGATTTTGTAGAGTTACTACCAAAGCTGTAATCACAGCTGGGTTGAACACCATGCCTCACCAGCCCAAGGCAACTCAAATTCATTGTTTCGTGGGACCCAGTGGCAAACATAATTTACAGCATCCCTGACCCTGTTGAAAACACTCCTTTTTTCCTGACCTCTTTCAGTTTGAAGAAGATAAAAGCTGTCACAGTTCTCTTCAGGCAGTAACTTTTCAATAGCCATTGGTGAACAGCACTATATTTAAAGTTCTGTGCTTTCTTATATGGAACAACGTAGACTTTTGGGGAATTACACAATCCTTTTGTAAAGTTCTTTCTCACTAATCTACAGCTCTGCTATTAAAGGTATCCTTGGAGAGATTTAGGAAAGCAATTGTTTGCTCCACTTCAAATTAAAAGAAATAAAGGAAAGGACGTGAATTCAGCACTGTTATTATCTCAATAACAGGAGTGGTATATACTTTGTCATAAATATATTTTCTTGTGTTGGAGTGGGCAACAATTTTTTTTCTCCTAAAAATAACCTTCACTCTTTTGCACAGCTCTCCTCTGGCCTGTAGGTGTCATAGTCAGAATATGGATGAAATAGATAAATATTAGTCTACTTACATGAAATAACTTTCTGAAAAGCAATGTTGTTGTTAGATAAGCACTGTTATTTATTGAAACTTTGTAAGTGGAGAAACAACTCTAGTATGTAGACAATATAATGGATTTCACTGCATATTCTCTATCTACGAAGATGAAGTTTCTCATGTTTCTTGGGTAAAAAACCATTTTTCTCAAAATTCTTAACTTGATGCCTCCAGCTCTGAACTTGCCTGTCTTGATGCCGCTCTTTGTCCATTTTTCCTTTCACCCTTGCTTCTTAATATCTAACTCAGATAAGACCCAGAGAAGTGACTGAAAATATTAAAGAGCAGCAAGTTCCTATGCTAGGAGTAGAGTGTTGGACTGTAGGTGTAATAAAGCCACAGGATGAAGCACCAGTGAATGCTTGGGAAAGCTGCCTGGCCAGTATGGTGGTCAGGACCAATTCCATGATGGAGTGATGGCAACAGTCAGCAATGGAAGACCGACAGATGTCATCTATCAAGACTTCTGTAAGGCCTTTGACATGGTACCACAAGATATCCTTATCTCCAAATTGGAGGGACATGGATTTGATGGATGGACTCTCCAGTGGATAAGGAATTGGCTGGATGGACGTAGCCAGAAAGTTGTGGTCAATGGCTCTATGTCCAGGGAGAGGTCAGTGATCAGTGGTGTTCCTCAGGGCTCTGTCTTGGGATGGTGCTCTTTATCAATGAAATAGTGAGATCAAGTGCACGCTCAGCAAGTTTAGAGATCTGTGAACCTGAGCAGTGCAGTTGGCACAATAGAAAGATGGGCATCCATGGAACATGGACAAACTTGATAAGTGGGCCCATAGAAATCCCATTAAGTTCAACAAATCCAGGTACAAAGTGCTGCCCCTGGGTTGGGGCAATCCCAGACAAGAGTCCAGACTGGGAGAAGAACTTGCTGAGAGCAGCCCTGCTGAGAAGGACTTGGAGGTTCTGGTGGATGAAAAGCTGGACACAAGTCAAGGAATCCACTTGCAGCCCAGAAGGCCAATGGTATCCTGGGCATTATCAAAAGAGGGGTGGCCAGCAAATCAAGGTAGTTGATTGTCCCCCTCTACTCTGCCCTCATGGGACCCCACTTCACCATGCACTTTACTCCTGACTGTTACCCATTAATCAGCTCTAACACATAGAGCACCATGTGCTGGGAGATTATGAGAGTTTTGCTTGTTTTCTAAGACACCTCCATCCCAGACACTAGATATGTCTGCCAGACACTATATGCTATTAGGAGGAAACTGGAAGGGGGGTTGCCTTGTGGTCTCTTATTTCAGTCTGTTGGTGGGCAGTCTGGTAAGAAAGTGGTGCTGAAACTTACTGTGTACCTTGCCACTGGTACCGTGCTTGAATTGCTGTTGAAGGTAAAGGTGCTCAAAGTCAGCTATTTAATTGTGAAAGAGCAGGACATAAGGCTACTACCCATCATTTACAATGGAAAGAATATTAGTTTAAGTTTTGGAAATCTGGGGTTAGTTCTGGATATACCCACAAAGCTCGCAAATTGTTCTGATATACACAAGTGTGAGTTTTGTAGAGAGTTTTATTTTTCTTATTGCTCAAACTAATATTGGCTGAATAAAGAGGTCCTGCCTGTCCATCTGCTGTAGAAGTGTGTTTGACTTTGTTATGCAAAGTTTCACTCTGGCTAAACTAGAAGTGTGAGTGGCATTAGGAATCATAGTATGCTCTGCCTATGTTTGAAGGCTACATCTAAGGCATGTTTCTTATTCTGCCCTTCGGAAGATCTCCATGTTTTTCAGAGTGACAGGGACACGATACGGCTCACTTCATACAACTTTATGTTTCTTTTGTATAGATATTTACACATCTGAAGAAGTCATACTCTGCTCCCCTTATAGATATTGGGTATAAATAAGACAATTTAAAGGCATGATTTTTGACACAGATATTTGTTTCAAAATTTTGTCTGTTTTTCCTCCATGACTCTAAAGGTGCTCAAGACTATTAACTCACAGGTAAACCTGCATTTGCTCACATATACCGAACGGAAAAGTCTGAGCACAAGCAATGAAAGAACTAGGAACAGTTACTTCAGGGAAGTCTGAATGCATAAAAAAATAAAGTTGGATGATGGGAATCTTACTGTATGTTTGTGTACTTAAAAGTGTAACTGACTTCTGCAAGAATTACAACAGCCTTGTTAGAGTAGGCCAGGTAACGGATTAAATTGCAGTAAGAGCAACCAAGGACAGATTACTTAAAAAATGTAACAAAACCAATCATTTATATCAGGATGAAAAACATCCCTATCATCTAATTAGATCCTACTAAGTGGGGTTTACGGAAATTCTTCTTTAGGATTGAGATGTTACTTGTGAAAAGGGAAGGCTTTCTTCACAAGGTGCTGGGAGAACAAGTGGAATGAAAAGGGCTTGGAAAAAGCTTGTAGAAAATAAAGCTTGAATTTTTTTTTCTTCTTTAGAAACCTTGAAGATTTTTTTTCTTTCTTTCTGAATCTAGGGATTTCTTGTGCCCTTGTAACTGCTTTAGTTTACCTTTTTTATAGCTAGTCAGCACACAAGTCACTATTTCTTTTGGAGACACAGAAACTTAACTGTCACAACTAAAAAGAGATGCACCAAAGACTTTCTGACAGAGACAAGGTTTCCCAGCCCCCAGGATAGTTTATTAAAGCAATAGTATCAATGTTTAGACAAATTCATAACTTTTTCTTCCTTTTATTAAAGGCAAGGAAAACAATAAACAAAAAATAAACAAGAAAAACCTTTCCCAACCCTATATGAGGTTAACATTATAAGACTTCCATCATCTTCTTCAGAAAAAAATGTATCAGGAACAAGTTCACAGCCTTACTCAGTAACTTTACCTGTATGGGCAAAAGTATTAATGCATATAAATTACATTGGTGACAGGACTATTCTCATGAGTATAACTGCACTTATTCCTGATGTTTCCTTTTAAAAATAAGAAGTAACCCCTCAATATATCTCAATAATACTTTAATGCCTGTGGTTCAGAGGCACATGTCACTTCGACTTGCCTAATCCCATCACTTTTAACTCTGATAAGTAAATAGAATCTAATTTATTAACACTTCATATCAGGAAAGGAATCTGAATTTGTTCAAAAGAGTCCTTGTCAAGAAGTTTTCCTTAAGCAAAATTTTACAAAGTGTCTTTGCAACCAATATTTCTCAATTCTATGAAGAGGAAAAAAAGCCTGTATAGCTCTTTCAAGTCCCAGGTAACTTTAGAATGATTTTTGTTGTTGTTGTTTGTGGGTTGGGTTTTTTGGGTAGTTTTTCTGGGTTTTGTTTATTTTAATGTTTCTTTGAGGAAGAATTATTAGTTGCAGCACATCTCAATCATCCTTTGACTTGGTATATTTTTGTATAACATTCTGGCAAGCAATGAGAACTCTGGGTTTGGTTTTTTGTTTGTTTGTTTTCTTGCTTGCTTTTATTGTGGGTTTTTTGGCATGTGTGTGTAAAATTATTATTTATTTAAGGGTTTTCTATGAGTTAGTGATATTCCCATTCTTCTGGGGAATCTGCTGTTTCAATGTGCTACGGTATGTCAGAGCTTCTGCTCTCAAGTATATAATATTGTAACGTTAACTAAATAAAAATAATAGGAGCTGTTATGAGGGAGCTGCTGCGAGCTGGCTATTCTGTGTGCTCCTTAGTATAAATACAGGTATAAAAATATTTGGATCTTGACTGAGCTGCAGCAATAAGGATGGACATGAATTACATTTTTTAAATTATTTACAACTTCACAGTTTCTGTGGCTTTAAATTATTGATGCTTGTGACAGCAACTGTCAATGAGACAAAGCTTACACTGGAACAGCAGCAGCATACTGTGGTGTTCAGTGCTTCCAGTCCTCCTTATTAGGGAAAAATGTCACTTCTTTCATCGTAGGAGAGCAGAAAAAAGGAAGCAAGATCATTATTAAAGGAGAAGTTTCCTGCAAGTCTCTTTGATTACAGTGTGTCTCTCAGAACTCTTGGCATAACAAAAGTGTTCTAACTGAGCATGAAAGAGACCAGTCTTACCAGTAAGTGACTGCATATTGTTTGCTGTAACATGTTTTTTTACATGTAGGGTTATAGCAGCAAAAAGGTCCCTGCTGGACCACAAAGGATGAGGCAGCACTGTGTATTACAGAGAGACTTTAGAGGGAACATTTGTCCCCACCTACGCCCCACAGTGCATTGTTGCAGCGGGGATTACTGCAACAAGTATATTTCAAACCAGGAGTCCCGTGGAAACGAAGTATATATGGACAGATTCGTGGTAGATGTTTCAGAGATGTTTATTTCTCCAGCCGCATGGCCGGGGCTCAGCTCAGGAACCCCGCAGTCATGGGACCCCAGGGTCCTTGGCCACCCCGGGGAACACAAACCAACCAATGGGGAATGAGGCTGACCAGGGGCAGGGAAACCCCGTGTCTCTCCCCCAAGGCCCATCTCCCAGGGCTCCATGGCAGGGGGAAGGGACCCCAACAGTGCATTGTCTAGGGTGGTGTCACTCATCATTCAGGCAACACCTTCAGAACAATGGTATCAGCTGTCCAGATGTGGTACAAAGACTTGCACCTCTATTGATATAGCAGCGACTATCAGGAGTACCACAGGTCGTCTGTCTTCTTTATTAATGTTGCTCCCTCCTGCTGACCTATGAAGCTGTTGTCTCCTGAATCTGTCTGTCTATATCTGACAGATTCCTAATAAAGTTTTGTTGCTTTAGGTGCAAAAGGACAGGCCTGTTTTAATTATGGTGGTGTGTGGCTCTGTTTTCCCTGTTTCTTTATTCAAGTTCCAATCAACAACACACTAGGTGAAATTCATGAGGACAAAAGGAGAACCTTGTGTTATTTGGATCTGGGAGCTTGCTTGAACCCATTTCTGCTGAAAAAAGAGAAGATTCCTGATGCAAAACCACCAGTGAACCACATGTGTGTGCTGCACATGTACTTGCAGAGTGGAAGAAATCTGTGTGGAATATGAAATTGCATCCTGTACTGCTGGGGGTCAGGTGCTGAATTGTATAAAGACAAGTGCTGTATTAAGAGTGGGGAATGACTGAAGAGTGATTGTCTGTAGATAATGATTTTCAAGAGAAGAAGAGAATCATGCCTATTTTGTGTTCTTTTATGTGCACAGGTGGAAGGAGAGAATCAGTCTGCTGTCATTTAGGAAACAAAGATTGCTTTAATGACTTAGAAAATAGTAATAGGTACATGGGCACAATGCCAGGGAGCCTGTGAAGCTGCAAGAAATGAAGCGTGTTTTCATGGTTCCGGTTAAATCTCACAAAAATGGACTAGACTGACATTAAGACAATGGCTGACCTCTGGTTGCAGGTCACCAAATGTCAGGAGTTCGATCTCCCCAGAGTATCTAAATGGGGCTCATCCGTGTAGCCTAGAGGGACCTGCAGCTCTGTGGCTTTACATTGCCCAGGGCCCTGGCCTCAGGGGTCTATCCCTGGCCTGCCATGCAGAGGAGAGTGGCCTGAATCAACATTACTCAAGGGGTCCCTTTTCCCAGCAGAACAGCCACAATACATAGTGTTTGTCATGAGTCCCAATATATTTGCTGTAAGATTATTAAAAATAATTTTTTTTTTTCCCCACCCCTTCAATATACCTGAAGTAGTGACTGCCCTGTGTTTTAACAATGTAACACAAGTGCACTAAGGATAATCAAGAAACAAGGACTTGGGACAATGACAGAATGCTAAACTCTTTGACTATGCATGTGTACCATGCAGGACTTAGAGACCCAAGAAAAGATTTATATAACTGTATTTGTATGGTAGCAAATGCAGTATTAAGGTGAAAATTTAAGGGGGTCAACAAAAAACCCCCCAAACAACCCAATAGTAGGATTTCATAAGCTGGCCTTAAGAAAAAGCAATGTGAGGAAGCTTTTCAAGTGAATCCCCTTTGACTAAAGTAGCCATGACTAAATTATAGTCTTATTCGATACCTTCAGTGTTCATGAAAGCAGAATACTGTTTCAGAAATAAAGGTCACCAAGATAAATAAGATGCTTTAATCTATCATTGGTTAGTCTTTTTTTTATGCCCCATAAAGGTCTGATGTCTGGTAGCTTAGGTTGTCTTGGTCCCATCTCCTCAAATCAGTAATGCAGTATGTTGTTCTGCAACCATTTACCTGACCTCCAACACTGGTATAGAATGAAAGTATGCCATATTAGAGACAGTGACTTCACAGTTTCTTTCTTACACAAAGATCATTCCAGCAGTTCTTACTGTAGCTAATAGCAGCACTGCTGACATCATAAGGAAATGGATGACATAATCATTTTGATTCTGTACAACTGTTCAAGGGCATTGACTACAGAGTACTGACATCAAGTAGCACCTACAGACTAAAAACATTAAGGTCTTTTGATACTAACTTGCAGGATCCAGCAAGAATATTTAACTTTGTAGTTTAACCACTAGTTAGTGGCATAACAACAACAACAACAAAGGCAAAGACTCTTATTTTCTTTTTAAAAAACACTGAACAGGGATACTAATGGGAAGATCTCATTGACAATATGCCATGAAGAAATGAAACCTAATGAAATACAATAATTCATGTAACATGGGGCAAAGAAAGCCTTTGAAAGCAGAAAAAATAGCATTTCTTATTTGTCTAAATCTATCCTGTATGTCTCTTAAAAAGAGAAAATTCACTTAAGTACACACATTAATTCATTACATTATAAGAACCATTGCATTTAACATTTTCCACAGAATCTCTATAGTGACATATAACACTGTTCATTAGGTCAGATCTTTCCCACCCATCTCATGGGTTCATTGTCCTTGACTGCCACTGATCATAATGTAGTCTGGGGTCTTTCATGTATCCTGGGCATAGGGAGGGCAAGGCTGAAAGGCAACCAACCAACTGTATAGATTCTTCTATCAAATGCAGGTAGATTTCTCCAGGACCTGGCTACCTGAGCATCTCAGTCTTTTTGACATCTCATATCTTCTAGAGAGTTCGCAAAGGGCCAATGCATAGCTGAATTATTCGTAGCAAACTAGGAGCTGTTGGTCATTTCTTACAGGTAGGGAAACTGGGGAACTAGACAGTGCCCAAAATTAAGCAGCTGGTAACTGACAGAGCTAGGAACTTTAGATCTTCCAAGTCCAAGCATTGCCTACTTTACATTTTACAGAGGAGAGAATTAACACCAAAAAAAAAAAAAAAAGAAACAAAGATTTTTGTCTGGGTCAAGAGGACAGTCAGCCACAGCAAGTAGAATCCACCTCAAGACTTTGATACTTAGACTAGTGCTTGTCCCACTGAATACTTCTTTATGGACAGAACGGTCCCAGTGCGATCATCCCTCACAATAACATGATGGAGGAGGCAGAGAACAGACCAGATGCTACAGTTCCTTCAGCTCAGGGATGAAGAAATTTTGTTTACACAGTGCATTAGCCTTACCCAAACCATGGCTTAAAGGCTGGCCTAAGGAGCAAAACCCTGGACTATCAATAGTGTTGAACTTTGTGCACTCCAGCCTCTCAATAATGCAGGCTCCTGTTCATACAGGCCTTGACTATGGGCTTTCCCCCCTACTAAACTAAACAGAATTTATTTTTTTGATATATATTTTTTGAACAGCAGGTGATGCTGTAAGACTTGGGATTAAGTTCTCTCCTGACTCCAGTTCTCTACAGTTGCTGCTGAAGAGTGAGGAAAACATGCTGAGCTTTTCCTCTTATCTCCATAAGAAAGGTCTATAATTTCAGATTATAGAGAGACTATGACTGAAATTGTTGCACTCAGAGACCAGAAGAAATACTAAGCTGTTTTAAACCAGTAATTTATGTGTCTATTTAATACCCCAGAAAAATGTGGTAACAGGGTCAGACCAATTCAGAGAAGATCCCTCTGTTTCCTGATTTTGGGCTTGTGTTAAAATTTCATCTCGGAGATATTCCGAGGCTAATAGTAATCTCAGTCGTGAGGTGAATTTTAACCTGCAAAAAAAAAAAGAAATAAAACAAACAAGCAAACAAACAAAAAAAAAATCACTGAACTCTACTTAGGAAATCGAAACTTAAAGAAGTGGACAAGAATTAGAGGTTTCTTGCCTTAAAATCTGGTGTAAAACAACCGGGATTTTGATCTCCCTGTCTCCTGCACTAACTCTTATGTTCTTCTGTCTATATCCATGGTACATAGGAGAATAACAAATCAGGCATAAAAAGTATTGCTGTTTCACCACTGTTGGCACGAAGCTTATTTGCTGTCTCTTCAGGCACCTGATTTCCAGTGTAACACAAAGTGTAATTTTGCACTTTACTCAGTTTCACAAAACAATGTAATACTTTGATTTTTAATTTGTGTGAGCACATTAAAAATCAGGTTTTCATTTGCACTTCAGAGGACCATATGTCAAGCTCCTCACTGAGTTCCTGTGGAATGAAGCTAGCCCTCAGCCTTTACATGGGGTGAAATAATGTTGTGTTACATTTTAGGAGGCAGAGGTTATTTCTGTGGACTACAGTGTAGAAAAACCCCAGTAACAAAAAATGCAGCTTTTAGTAACTGCTAAAGATGTAATACCATTTAGACATGCATAAAAATAGTTTTATATACTAAAATTGGTGTATTTATACCCAAAATATTAGGATGAGAGTCTTTATGAGGACAAGCAGTGGAGGGGACAAAACCACCCAATCAGCCAGTGCTATTTTGTAGTAACTTACAATAAATAAATCTATTAAAAGTCAATAGTTTTCCTCTTTTGCTAGTAGCACCCAATAGATCATTGGCATAAGCAGTGACAAGGAAAGGCATGAAACCTCACACTCAACTTGAATAATGCAGAAGTGCATTCAGTTAGTGCAACAGTTACACTGCTTTGTCTTCCATTTATTTCCCTATAAGAACAGAACTGTAAAACACAGACCCATCTATTAACAGTGTTAATAGATTACAGTTATTTAATATCTGTAGACTCTAAAAAAAGTAATCCATGAGTTATTTTAGTGGTGGCTGGGGTGTTTTTTGTCTGGTTTTATCTGTATTGAAAAAGTAAATCAAAACAGGTACAGCAAAATTTTCACTGCTTTTGCCCTAAGACAGGACTGTTTATAATTCTGTTCTTAAATGAAATCACGCACAGAAATTTCAATGTCTATTTTCCAAACTCAGAATTAAAAATTTCTTTCAGATGAGTACTACCTTAGAGAGGAAACAGAAAAGTTCGAATTTCACAAACTTCTCAACTAGAGAACAAACACACAGAGAAATATCACAAAAAAACCCTACCAATATCATTCTTTGATCAAGTTTTGTTGTTTATGATAAAAGGCTGGATCAACCAATGATTTAGAGAAATATTAACAGAATTTATCATCAGATGAAAATTCCTGTGCCCTATGTTGATGCAATGATATTGTAGGTAATCAGTCAAATACATTCCTACATTAGAAACTGGAAATCTTTATGGATTCCTTTGGCATTCATTGAAATTTTTCACATGGCTTTGAGGTAAACCTCATGTAAGATTTCTTAATTGGAAGAGCAGTCTATCTGGCTGACTGCTTTTAATTACATGTCATAGGAAACTTCCTTGTAGACCCCTATTAGCAGGAAATTATGTGTTTAAATGCAGAATTCCACTGCTACTATGTGTGCTGTTATTTCTGGTAGCTCTGTAATGTTCAGATGTGATATTTGAAATGAGAAGTATAATTTTCTTGCTTTCTGTACAGCTGTTTAACTGCTTGTGACTTCTCCCTGCTGGGCAAACACCCATCCCAGCAGGAGCCTTACGCACGACACTGTTACAGGTGAAGTCTGTATACTGCAACTATGCAGACTACAGTCGTTCCCCACTACATTTAGAAGAACCTATTATGTATTATGTGTCTTTCCTCTCAACTGTTCTCACCTGTTAGCATGGCTTCTGCAGATGCTGTTACATTAGGGACAACAGCTTGCTTTCTTCCCTTTCCGTGATTGTGGAGTGAGATTTGACAGTCTTCTCTAGGGAGTTCAGACTAAAGTTTTGGATTTGAGAAAATTGTCAAAGAATTCCTCCTGCCTTCCTGATTCCCTTGAATAAGCCCTCTGCTAATTTGATTTTTGTTATATCTCAGCTCAGTACACATCATCTGGGAAGTGTTTGAGCTGAACATGTTTAGAACCTATTCCCCTCCAATATAATTGTCGGAAAGTACAGACCAGCCAGTCTGGCTCTGGGTCACTTAATGTGGCAAGTTTAGATCTTTTTATTGAAAAAGCACAGATGAAATTTGCATGAAATGGCACCTGCATAGATCCAGGACAAATAAAGTCATGTAATAAGAGATAAAACTCCTTGCATTGACTTACCTGTACAACTTAAGCCTGTTTCATGAGGAGCCTTCATGTTGTAAGGTTGCTCTTCTTTGCAGGGAGAGAAGAGATTGTAGCTGTCGGGGAACAACATGAACAGGGCTACACCATGACAGGAGCCAAGCCAGGAGCAATGGCTGATCCCAGAGTAGGGCAGCATCTCACTGACAAGCTACCATCCCACAGGGCTCAAACTAAAGGAGCAAAGCTGGAGATTTGAAACAGGGTCTATCAACAGCCTCTGGGATACTGAGGAAACCAGCCATGTCCAGGGTCTGACTGTAGATAGGGCTGTAAACAAGGCTGCACTGAGGGTCCCAGGTCCATCCAGAACATGGGGCTAGATGGCAGCTACCCACAACACACATCCTAGCTTCATCCAGGAAACAAAGCCAGAGTCAAGAGTAGAGACAGGCACTCCTGTGAGTCAGTCTAAGCAAGAAGTGAGTGTGCTGAGCCGAACTGAACTAAGGCTTCTGGACCAGTGGTCAAAGGGTGTGGGGAGTAGCTGATCAGGGCTATTAGAGCCCACAGGACCATCATGGTGCCAGCTGAATGTCTGGCTCTTTTGGGATTGACGAGAGCATGAACTGCAAATCTTGTGTCTTTCAAATAAGGAATGATCTGATGTACATGAAACAAGAGACACCAAGATCTGTGTGCTTTAGTGATTTGAGGGCACGTGTCAGAGCCAGAGCTGAGCACCTGCCCTCTCCATTGCCCACTGGGAGCTGCCATTCCTCGCTTGCTTCCTTTCAGAGCTTGCAGCAACTTTTTGGCACCTCTTCCTTCATGCCAGCAATTGTGTGTTCCTTCATGGCATATGGTAAGAGTGCTTGCTTCTTTGCTTCCTCTGACTGTGCACAAAGCAGCTGGCAAGAACAATCAAATAAAGCAGAATTCTAGTGGGAGTGGTAGGCTCTGAATGACTGCTGATCACCTCCTGGTC
The DNA here is from genome assembly GCF_009650955.1 of Corvus moneduloides. Classification (NCBI taxonomy): domain Eukaryota; kingdom Metazoa; phylum Chordata; class Aves; order Passeriformes; family Corvidae; genus Corvus; species Corvus moneduloides. The sequence goes on along the minus strand of NC_045476.1, from coordinate 28,131,562 downwards.
TTTGTAAAATGGAACAAGTAAAGAGCTGGAGTGAAAGAATAAAGTAACTAAAAGCTTCATTGGAGGCAAAACTCTCTGGAGATTTGGAAAGCTCACAGGAAGTTTTAAATAGCCTGTCACGCTGTGCTTGCAAGCGTCTGTATTAGGATGCCAGCAACAGAGGAAATAATTTAGAATGTTGCCCTATTTCTAGAATAGTTGTCTTTGAAGTGCTCTATGTGCCTAATAATTTCGATGTAATTCAGACAAAAGGAAAGAAATGCTGCAAGTGTTATAAAGAAATTTGAAGAGTATGGTAACCACATAGCTGCAAACAATGAAAAATACAAACTGAAGATGAAACCAGAGAGTAGTCTGTGACAGAACTGAGACCTAAGAGCAATTTTTAAGGACTAGATGTGTTCCCAGCTGGAGGTGAGTCTGCGAGCAGAATAAAAAATTCTGGGAGCTACTACAGAAAAAATCAGAATTAAATCCTCATGAAACATTTTGAGTTCACCAGGCAAAGAAAATCAACCAGTCCACAGTCATACTATGGAGGATGGTCAGTGCTCTGAACTTGAAGACATAACAAAATCCAAACCACTAAGAGATACCTGAGGCAGAAAGTCATGCAGAGCTCAAAGTTTCAGTCCAGCAAAAACAGCAAGCAGAACTGGCATGTATTTGGCTCCTAGGGTGTTTTCTGGGAAAATTCATCAATATTTTGATGGGATGGAAGGCATGAAGGTTTAATGGAATGACGTTTTGATCTGGGAAAAAACACTAGCTGAACATAGCTGGAGGCACAGAGAGAATCAGAACTAAACTAAAGAAAACTTAAATCCTGGACAGTGGAAGAAATGTACATGTAGATCACAATGAAGCTGAAGGTATCACTAACATCTCTCTGAGAGATAAATAAGAAGTTACAAATATTCCTTGAAATGCTGAATTATGGAGGGAGAATTGCCTCTAATCTGCACGATACACATAGAGCCCTAAGTAGGGGTTGGAAAAATTAAGTCAGCAGCAGCGCAGAAATAGATCTTGCAAAATGAGATTATCACTTTCAGCACAGAGCAGCCACATGAGTGCATTCCCAATCCATCTTGCTAATCAGAGAAGAGCTCTCAGTTGTCATCATGTCAATAGCAAACTAAAGCACATTTAATATGTATAATGCTAACACCTAACTTCATAAACAGAAACAGAGGAGAAAGGGTAGAAAAATGGCTAGGGAACAGTTCCAGGATGGTTTTTTTCAACCTCTGTATAACCATAAACATCTAGTTCAGTCCTGAGCTGCCAAAGAGTCTCTTCTTGCATGGTGGCTTGTCTGCTTGTATATCACATAATAATTTCCTTTGATCAGCTATGAGTAGACTGACCTGAAGAAAACATTGGTATTATTTTTGCTTCTGTTTTCCTTTGGGTCCAAATCTCTGCTGAAAACAGTATTACTTAAGAAACTACAATGTTAAATTTTGGGAATGGCAGGAAATCTCTAAGAATTCAGTAATAATAACAATAAGTATGTTTTGAAAAAGGATCTAAAGGGGAGTGATTTCAAATCTCCTTTCATCTGACAGCCCTACAGAAAGACTGGAGAATTTGGAAAGCCATGGCACCTCTATATACATATTTTATTCTTAGCTCTACACAGAAATGTTTCATTGATCTTTCAGTAGCTCTTGATAAGCTACTGAGGAGGAAGAAAATTCCAGGGTATAGACAGTGTGCTGATATGTCCTTGACGTTGTAGAAATTATAAAGCCATTGAATTGGAAAGTCTTACATGTATGGAGAAATTATGAGGCTTGGCAAGTTGGATCAGTTGTCTTCTGTTTCCTTTGTCAGTTTTTTGGCAGAAAACTGCCTCAGAAGGAGCTGGAATCTGTCAAGGCCTTTCACAGCTACCAAACGAGCAGCCAGGAATCCAGCTTTGCCTTACTCAGGATAAGAACTTGGTAGGAAAATTTGCATGGCACAGCTGTATATCTAGTCAGACATGACAAGAATTTGCTTTTTATGCTGTACATTCATTTCAATATCAAATTTAAAAGGAAAATAAAGGTATGCTTGTATTGCCTGTTCTGAATTCTATCTCATTGTTCTGCCCGCATTGCTTTATAGGTACATTTTTCAAACAACTTTGCTCTATCTATGACAAATTTAAACTTCTGCATTCTGCCCCTAAAAAAACCCCCTTTTCTGCCCTCCAGCTTTGATTTTTAGACTGCACTAGACTTACATTAGACATGAATCAATTTTTATATATATTGATCAGCATTAGGTCATGATCTTTCCATTAATATACACTCCAGAACTCAAGAATAAAGCTGAAATATAAAATCAGCCAAGAGTATAAATATGTCAATTTTACCTCATATTAGCAGGTGATAGTGTTTCAGTTCAAAAGAATATCTGCAGTATTTTTTAAATTTTCTGTTTTTCACAAAAATTTCAACAGATCTTGTGGGAAGTGTACTAAGAACAATCCTATTAATGTCTGTCTTCATGCTAGGTACATTAGTCAACTCATCTTCTATTCCAATGAGGTGTTTTGTTTTTTTTTTGTAAGAGGTGAAAAGGGGAATTTTTAGTTGTAGCCTACTGAGATAGCCTATGTTTACATTCATGAGAAGAGGTGGAAACATCCATTTATATGCAGCATTAGTAGTCCAAATTTCACTATGGATAACACGGCATTAAGAGTAGCAAGCGTAAACACTTGTGCCCTTACATTTTATATCTTTATAAATCCCCCTTGCAACGTTCCCGATCAACGGGTTCTGCAAAGAACAAGTATTGATTGAACAGCTGCCCCCTTCCAATATTCCAAAGCATAGGCAGAACAAACCCGACCTGATGTCATCCAGTCTGCTTCTTATTACTTCTTAATGTGCCCAGATACACAGTGTGATAGTTCAATTGAAGTCATATTGATATTCTTGTCATACTGGATATCAGTGGATGGCAAAACTGACAGCGAGACCCTCTAATTGGGACAGTACCAGTCCTTTTCCTTTTTTTTATGAGCCAACAGTGCATTATTCCACACAGAGAACTGAAGACTTCTGTGGGTGGTGGGTGATTTTGAAAGAATTACCTAAGTCCACTGAGGTCTTTCTGTGAACTAGAACAGCTAGGACATCACATAATCCTGAGTTGTTTAAATTCTCCTCCAGTAATCACAGTCCCCTCCTGTTATAATGCAGGTGTACTGCTGTGACTCTATTAGTTGTTCTCCCTGGAATTTCACTACAAATGATTACTGGAACAAGGAGCATCAGCGGGTGGGGGGCAAAGATTTATATTGTAACGAGATGATGTAGTCTGTGTGGCTTCTGATGCTACCAGTGTCTGCTTAGAAATTGGGTGTGCTGTTTCTCCCTTTTGTGGTCAGACAAATCCTTCTGTGGTACTCATGCAAGCCTATTTGCAAAATATATGATACAGTGTATGTTCTACATAAGTTTAAAATAATCCTCAGAAGTTTTTTGTTCCCTTGTCATTTAACGTCTGCTTTAACTAGTGGTTTCTATTCAATTCCTGTCCTGCAAGCTCTACTTTCATTGAGCCATGGAAGCTAGTGCTGGAAAATAAGAATGCTGGTTTGGCAACTCTGGTACGGAAACTATCTCACAAATGCGTGTTTTTACCTTCCTGAAAGTATACAATGTTTTTGCAAGCCTTGTTCAGACAACCCTTCCTCTTTAATCAGTCACTTAAATCCTTGATATTTTTCCTGTTTTTTGTCTCACTGCTGTCTTTTAAATTGTGAGTCCAGCACCCAATAGGAGCTAGTTCTTGCTAATGGTCACTCAGGTCTTCCTCGTGGCCAAATGCCAAAACTTTTTGTCTATCTTTTCCTCTAAAATATTTTGGCTGCTTTTGGTAGAGATTACTGGGGTTTTCTTCTGGTGTGTCATAATATTCATCTAGCTATTTCCACCATACTTGTAAGGTCTCTCTCACTGTCTGCTACATCTCTCTTATCTGTTACAAGTGTCCCTGAAGACTTTGCCACTGGTCTTATCTTTTCCTGGATTTATTATCATGAAGAACTTCTGAGGCCTTCTAGCCTTCTGTTCTGAAATAGCTTCCCTGCAATTAACAAGCTACATGCTATATTCCTAAAAGGTTGGAGACTTAATTTTTTTCTATCTTGTTTATTGCCATTTTTTGGGGTGAGAGAATGTAGTGATGGAAACAAGGAGTGACAATATGGTCAATATAATTTGACCTACAGCCCATGCACCGTAACAGCTGAAACCACCACTATCTCAGTTATCTACAAAACTTCGGGATAGAGAAAGTCAGAGGAAAACAAAAATATGAAATAAAAAGTATATGCTACAATAATAAAAGTATAATTTTACAGTTACTATAATGAGAAGAGTCTTAGATTTTCCCTTTCTGCATTTTTTTTTTTTTACTACTGAAGTCAGGAGGATGGAGACAAAAAGAGAACCACACAGTGCAATAATAAATTACAGACAAAAATTATTCCCCAACATGTATGTACTTCTAAAAATGCCACAAAATGGTGTATATTTTGCTTCTTAAAGTTAGAAGCTGTCCTTGCTTTGGGGATGTGCAGGGTGATTGAACCAGATTACCTCATTCCAAAGGTATGCTATTGTTCTAAAAAGTCAAAAGAAACCCACTTTTTTAGAAAAGTCTTTTCACTGGCACTTTAATAGAAAGTCTTTTAAAAGTGTTTTACTAGTTTCTTAAATAATTTATTTGACTGAGAAAATTTTTACTTAGCACATGCTTTACCTTCTTATTCAACCCAGTATTCTAAGAAAGGCCTCCTTACAGATCCACTGCTTCCCAGACTGACAATGATCTGTCATTTCTGATTTCCACCAGTTATGAGACAGATGAAATTTACACCTTATCTGGACCTACCCTGTGAAAACCAGTCTAAAGCAGACATAAAAAATGACTATGGTTTGATCCCCTCAGTTTAACTTCCCATAGCAATTTTCATGCATGTACATGAAAGTCAAACTTATATGCTACCCATTTTACTTTCCTATAAGAAACACATCTAAGGGAATGGTTATAGTTATTTCCATTTTCAAACTTACTTGGTTCTCAGTTGTTACAGTGAATAAGACAAACATTGCTTATATATTTGTCTGAGAGAGGGGGATTAGTCACAGATACCTGAATAATATAGCATATACTTTTTGCAGTGAGTAAGACCAGATAATTTTATTTATTATATGATGTTTTCTTTAGTAACACAGCCATACTGAAATAATTCATTCTCAGCTTTTGTCCAACTTATTTTTTTGCTAAAAGTGGACGCCTAACATATGTAGATGACAAGGGCAAAGTTGTGTTGTCAATGTGTATAAATTTTCTTATAGTTTCAGCTTTACCTGTTCAAATCAGGCCATTGCTGAGATTCCTGGAAACACATTTTGTCTTTGAAGAGAAAGATCATTTCCTACCTTTGGAAAAAAAATTCTGGAAGTGTGAAAGGTAATATCTCTCCTCTAGGAGGACCTCATAAACCCCTGCAAATTCACTACTTTAAACCTCTCATTTTCTGTATTTTCCCCCTGCCAGGATCCATACTGGCAAAACCAGCAAACAAAAGCAAATATTCCCCCCAAACCCAATCCTATATCAAAATGAATTCCCTATTATAACCGTAGAAATTTTTTACAGCAGGGATGGGTTTTGAAACATTACATGAAAATATGCCTTATTAATAAGGTACAGCCTTTTCTTAAAAAAAACCATTAAAAGCAGATGAATCAAAATTTCTTCTGACTCTGCTTAGATTTCTAAATCTTAGAAATAGTGCTGACTTCTTCCTGAGAGTGTTTTATGATAATAAGTTGCTATGAGCGCACTGCTAAAACTGAACTCTGCTGTGACAAACATCAGCACTTTAATTAGCCTATTGGAAAACCACAAACCTAAGAAATACTGCCTCTGTCTTATCCCTGTTAAGCTGTAGAATCACTACAAATTTTCTTTCTCCAGCCTATAAGGCTGAGACCACAATGTCTTACTGAAACATGGACACTCGGTTCTTCCAAGATACCAATCAGAAGTGGAATATAAGGAAGCCTTGGAAATTGTTGTCTCAGAGATGACCTGCCAGCTTTCGCTGACTCCAGTAATCTGCTGAAAATTCTCAATTGTCATCTTAAAATAATGCTTTTATATTTTTGCAGTGGGCAATTACAGGCATCACAGATCACAAGAAAAACAGGTGTGCTGCTGACCAGTTAACTTAGTCCTGCAGAAAACTGTCTAGAGCCAAACTGTAGCAGAAGGCCACTTACCCTGGTTCCACTTCATTACCTCAGTAAGGTGTGAATGGCAAGGCTCGTAGTTTGTACCACTTAGATACTATTGTTTTAAGCCTAGAGAATTTCTTTTTAAAAAATGTAGTAACAGCTAACACATCTTCACTTCTATGACAGTTGGTCAGAACAGCTAAAACCATGAACAGAAGAAATACAAATATCTGAGCTTTCAACAATAGAGTTTCACAGGTTAGCTGGGTTTCATACTGTATGTAAGGCAGGACTCTCAGCTCTGTGACATGAGTAGAGAAGTAATTTCAGTACTGTGTGTACTTGTTGGGGCTGGGGTAGAGTTAATTTTCTTCACAGTGGCTAGTGTGACACTGTGTTTTGGATTTGTGCTGAACACAAGGTTGATAATACAGAGATGTTTTTGTTATTGCTGGGCAGGGCTTACACAGAGCCACGGCCTTTTCTGATTCTCTTACTGCCACACTGGTGAGGAAGTTGGGGGTCTATAGGAGGCTGGGAAGAGACACAGCCAGGACAGGTGACCACAAATGACCAAAGGGGTATTCCAGACCATATGACATTGTGCTCAGTATATAAACTGGAAGGAAGAAGGAAGAGGGAGGAATCTTTGGAGTGATTGCATTTGTCTTCCAAAGTAGCTGTTGCATGTGATGGGGTCCTGCTCTCCTGGAGATGACTGAACACCTGCCTGCAGTGAATTAATTCCTTGTTTCACTTTGTTTGTGTGCATGGCTTTTGATTTCCCTATTAAACTGTCTTTATCTCAGCTTGTGAGTTTTCCAGCTTTTACCCTTCCAATTCTCTCCCTTATCCTAACAGTGGGAAGTGAGTGAGTGGCAGTGTGGGGCTTGGCTGCTGGCTGTAGTTAAACCACAAGACTGTGGAATTAAAATCAGTTGCATTACACTGGAAAAAAATCTGGTGAAATTGAAAGCAGGAAGGAACTGAGTTCTTGCTCTGTTTCCTTCCCACTCTGAGCAAGCACTAATTCTTTGGGTTTCCTATTAGTGTCTCTGCAGAGTAGATAACCAGTTCTTTTCAGAGATTGCTTAGAAATAATCACTAGGAAAAATAATTAGTGTACCCAGTCAATATCCTCAAAGGCACTTGGATGCCAAGTTTTATGAAGAAAGTTGCCTCAAATATTTTTCAGTGTTTGAACTTGAAGCTAGAGACTGTAAGGCTTTAGCTATGACATTAATTTCTTATCTACTGACCAGTTTCTAATAAAACATATTCGTTGACCAGAAAAAAAAAAAAATTCTACATGCACTAAACAAAATGAAACAGAATGATGGAATGATGAGAATGAAAATGAATAATTTCCAAGCGAATAGTTCAGTTATAGAATCATAGAATCATTTAGGTAGGACAAAACCTTTAAGATCATGGGGTCCAGCCATTAACCCAGCACTGCCAAGTCCACCACTAAGACATGTCTCTAAGCACCACACACACACCTTTTAAATACCTCCACAGATGGTGAATCAACCACTTCCCTGCATAGTTTTCCTGCTGCACTTTCAGCTCCTGGTTTTTGCCCATGCTCCATGCATTGTTGTAGATGCAGTCCAGTTCGGCTATTGAGCTAGCTGCCTTTTTTGTGGGAGAAACTCTAATTCCTGTGTGACAATTACCATGTGTTTCTGTGGTTTCGAATACATCAGTGACCCTTGTGAATTTGCTATTACATGAATCACCATACCCTACCTCCGCTGAGACAGCAGACTGAAGGACTTTGCTAGCATACTGTCCCTCAAACTTTGGTGTGCTGCCCCCAGGCTTATCTCTAGTGAGCCTGGGTTTATCCCTCTCCCCCTTCAGACCCAGTTAAAAGCTCTTTCAATGAGCTCTGCTAACTCCTCCACAAAGATGTGTTTCCCCATTGAGATCCACGTGTCATCAGCAGGCCCTGATGTTGTGTAGACTGACCCATGATCTAAAACCCCAGAATTCTATCGGAGACACCAGGCTCAGAGCCAGGCATTGATCTGCTGGATCATCCTATTCCTTCCCTCATCATACCCTGAAACCGAGAATGTTACCTGTGTTCCTGATCCCTTAACCAGATGTCCCAAGGCCCTGAAGCCTCTCTTGATTTCCCTTGGGCTTCTTGCTGCAATTTCATTGCTGCCTACCTGAAAAGTCAGTAATGACCTGAGTGCCGTACCAAGGTGCGGAACTTTCTCTTTTCATCTTTAACCTTGGGTCCCTGGGGAGGCAACAGACTCCCCTAAGAAGTGAGTCTGCTCTGCATGTTGGGCGTTCTCTTCCCTTCAGAAGGGAGCCTTCTATGACTATGACCCAGCTGTTTTTCTTTACAGAAGCAAGCTTGATGCAGGATGTAGTCCAGTTTAACCTCAGCGACACCTCCATGCCTGGTGAATCATTGTCCTCATTATTGTTTGGTTGCACTTGCAGAGCCTCTTGCCTGTAATGCCAGGGCAGTCAGAGGAGGTGTGCCTGCTGTGCTGGGCAGGAGCTTGTTGCCATTGCCCCTATAGCTTCAGTCACTGTGTTTGGCCGGGTGGAAAGAGGACAGGGAATCCTCTGTGTCATGCATCCTGTCTGCTGTCAAGCCTGTCTCAGGGAAGGTAGGGTGTGATTCCAGTGATCTGTCTCTCTATTGTTCCCGGGTACTCCTCAACTTACTGACTTCCTCTCAGAGCTCTTGCACTAAGTGCAGGAGTCCCGCTACCTGGGTGCACCTCCCACAGAGGTGCCCACTGCTACTGGAGAGTACTGCTGTCAGAGCAGCTGACACTTGGGTCGCAGCATGTTCTCACTGAGGTCTGTCTGGGAAGCTGGGTCAGCTGTGGTGGGTGCTGAGCTTAGAGAGACCATGGCTTTCTGCTGGGTGGATAGCAGGGCTGCCAGGTTTAGCTGTGTGGAGGCTTGGCTGCCATTGCTCCTGGCCCCACTCAGGTAATTTCTGTTGCTGTCATGCATGCTGTGGGCTCCTGGTGGCTCTCTCATCCTCTCTTGAGTTTTCCCCAGTTTGGGAAACTGCCCAAACTGTGCACCACACTAGAGTGTTTCATTGCAGATTGTGCCAGCACCGCAGCTGCTCTTCTTGGCAATCCTTAGAGCCCATATAATAAATACTTCAGCAACATCTCTTTCCCTGAAGGAAGAAATATGGACTTACTGGGAATCATCAGCTCAGTTACAGAGATATCGGTTAAAGTGTTCATAGGCTCTACTCCAGTTGTCTTCCTAGAGGTTTTTGCAAAAATAAGTAAGGGCAAAATATCAAATATTCGTCCAACATAACTGATGAGCCTTCTACTTCTGAGCAATTCTTCCTAACTCATTTACACAAGTCTTTTCACTGAAACGCCTACCATTGGTGCAATTAAGACAATGGTATACAGTTTCCCTTGCTGTTTGCTCAGAATGAACAGTCACCCAAACTGGAAGGAGGTGGTAATTCTTCAGTATTGTTGGTGGGACACAGCTGAATTCAGCTAAATGTTATGTTTTTCTTTCCTGAAAGAAGAATGCCACGTGAACCACTCTCACTTAATCATCAGATACTGCTTCATAATGGAATTTGTCCTTTGGTTTTTTCAAAATGTGGAATTTACATTTCCATGTTACAGATGTTTTTAAGGCATTTTGATACCAGTATTTCAGCTTCTTTGAAGAAGGCAGCTCTATGAAACTATGAACGTGCTTTTCTTATAAAGATTTTTAATAGTACCATTTGCTTCCTTATTTAAAAGTGTCTTTTTCAAGCTGCTTGGAAAACTGTACTTGTCGTTATTTTAAACTGTTGTAATTTCTCCTTGAAATTCTAATTTTTGAAATATCTTCATAGAAATAGACATGTAAACTTAATACATTGTGATATGAAGCCTGAGAGTACATACCCCCACCTATGTGAATTCTACACCCATGTCATTAATCCTCTGCATGATTCCCTCTCTATTTTTGTCAGTGAATATTCTTAGTTATTAAAAATGAGAAGGTTGAACTATCCAGCTCTGCTGTTTCCTACAATGGTAAGAATTGACATGAAAATAATTTAAAAATACTATTACTAATGCAAAGAAAAGTGTTAAAAACTGTCAGCTAGTAGTATGTTCCTCAAAGCATCCCTAGAATTAAGTATTTTTGTCAATTATTTAGTAAGTGCCTAATTTGCTACTACTGGGGAAGAAAATTACATGGTTGCTTCTAAATTATTAAACAATATTTTGATGGCATTGACAGAGCAAATAGCAAGATATTGACCACAGTCATCATGCTATAGACAAATTCTCACAGTTTTCCTTTTTATCATCTTATGTGAAATTGAAGAGAAGAAAAATGTCATTAGCTATTATGAACTATATGTGCAAACTGTGATTGGAAGCCATACCAAGAGTTCAACTTCCTCTAGGTTTTCTTGTTAAGTCACCAATATATAGGGGTTTTTCTAAGAAAGCATTTAGAACTTCACAAAGAACCTTGATTGCACCATACAGTCAATTTTATGGCTTTACAGAATTTTTGCTCTTCTGTTGATCACTGGAATCAAGGTCTATTTTCAGTCTTTTGGAAAAAATGTCTGCATCTTTAACAGTATTTTAATAAGGTGATACCTAGACAGGCTCAATCGCACTGTACCTCCCTTTTCAGTCCTATTCATTAGAAAAGCTAAATTTTTCCCCCTTAAATTTCCTGTGATTGACATTTCATTCTGTCACATATTCACCTGTAGTTGTCCAGAGAAGTCAAGACTTCATGATCAGGCACAAGGCAGACACACGGGCTGAGGAAGATGGAAGGGCCGCTCATTGTGCCTGGTGGGGACGAGTTTGTATTTAGGACTAAACGCAGGTGGTTACCACATCTCTAATATGGACAGGAATAATCCTAAGGGAAGGTTATTCCTGTGTTATGGAAAAGATGCCAGATCCATATGAGAACAAGAAGCAAAGGTGTTCACAGTGGAAGAACAGGAGTGTTTATTTGAATTTGTACATATCTTGGTTCTGGCCAGGACAGGGTTAATTTTTGCACTAGCCAGGACAGACCTGGCTAGGACACAAAGGTTATTCTATACCACCTCATGTCATTGCCAGGATGGGAGGAAGGGAGTCTCTTCCAGGGAGAAGGGGTTCCTTCTGGGCGGGGTAGCTTGGTAGAGGGAGTGGTGGAGTGGTGCTGTTTCCAGTAAACTGTTCTTACCTCAGTCCATCATTTTTCAACTCTTGTGCCTCCGATTCTCCTCTCCAGCCCTCAGCAAGGGACGGAAGGGAAGTGAGTGAGAGGCACATGGTTTGAAGAGTCTCAGTATGAGCACTAAATTGGGGAGTACCATTCCTAAAGCATGACAATACATCACAAAATTTGGGTTGATGACCACACGAGTATATAGCTGTGGCCACGTATAGGAATGATCAAAAGATGGACCACAAGCCATTACCAAAATTTGGGGTGCACAGGAAAATGAGGTAGTGCAGAGTTCTTTAGAGTACGTACTTAAATATTGTAGGTCTAGGAGACCTACAGGGCTTTATTTACAGAATTTGCTGTATTAATCAAATAATCAAGGCCAGTTTAGACTCATAATTTGAATGTGTTTTTCCATGATGTCAGGAGCAATTTTTATTTTCAGTTTGAAGGACAAACTCAACCAACAGTCTTAGAATAACTTGTCAACTTATCTCAAGTTCTAGATCCATTAAGTGTGAAACTTGGCTAACAACTGTTGAAAATAGGAGGAGCTGCTCTACTGGCACATTAACATGGGAGATGAATACAGGCAGACACAGAACTGCATATGAAAATCTTTTATTCCCTTTTTATTTCATATACAACCTAGTCATGGTCCCCTTCTCATAAGAAAAAATGAAAACCTTAGTTCCTTGGACTCGAATTATGTTTTGTTCACTGAAGAATAGTTCAAAAGAACTTGAAAATGTTTGGGCAAAGCCCCTCATTCCTGCAACCTTTTATTCACATAATAGTTCATGAAGACTAGTTGATTATCAGCCTATATCAGATGTCCTTAGAGTTGAGACTAGATGCCCAAAGTGTCCAAAATACCAAATGGGTAAAACATTCCAGCAATACAGATGAGAGAACTGAGAGCAGGAAATGAGTGAGAAAGCAAAAATGGCTTTAGAGAGAAGAAGAGCACAGTAATTAAGAGCCTGGAGTATAAGCAGATGTTTGGAAACGTGCACCCACAATGTAGTAACATCCCAAAAGTTATGATACCTTCATAACATCTGCAGCTTGTACGACTGAAACTCGTAATCATCTTGTGCACCTTCTATGCCTGTAATGATATATCTTCTGCAATGGTAAATTTCTAGATGACACCCCGACTCCCACATTGAGCAAGAGAGAGTAGCAAAACTGTGACCATTATAAAAATTCAGTTCTTGTTTGGAAACAAAATCATTTGCATTGAAATCATTCCTGATTGCTTAGGTAGGCTCTTATGTACAGATATCCACATGCTTTGCCCTGAAAGTTTTTTTCCCAGAACATCCAATCTAATCTGTTTGCTGCACGTTAAACCTGTGACCAAATTTCCTCCGAGGCATTTTTTACCTGCATCATGTTTAACATCCACTGGGCTCAAAGCACTTAATGGATCACTCCTGTTTCCACTGAAGTCAGAGTTTTGGCTCTTTTGACTCTCTTTCATTTTCTTTTATATCTAAGAACAGGACACTGTCTTTAGTTAGGAAAACCTCTCAATGTCTTATCTGAGAGATGGTCATTTTTATATTTCTTCCGCAGGTGTGTGGATATGGGCTTGAAGAATGGGATTAATTTTATCTAATAGTAACACTTTGGCATCTAGTCTGAGATAATCTTGTAAGACCCCTCCTGAAACTAATAGGCAGGGGAAGGCAACTTTGGAAAACAGTTCATTGTTCCTGTCTTAGCATGGTATGACTCTTTCAGCAAGGTTACTATCTTTCTGAGACAAGGAAACATGACACATTGCTTTTAAATGACAAAAAGGCAGAAGAAACAGATTATATTATTTCTTCAAATGAAGTGGTGTCTACATGGACTTTTGTATTAAAGACAAGACTGCTTGTGTGGTTGGGACACAGATTCTGGAGGGAACAATTGGTCTTATTCTGTAATATTAACATAAAACATCATTCTCTTTTGCTGTTTTGATGTTTTTAGATCTCCAGAGTTCCCACCAAGTAGAAATAACTGTTAATTCTGTGTAACATGCCTGATAGGATCCTCTATGCTTGCCCAGAAGGTTACAGTATTCGTCTGGTGCACATTTATAATAGAAATGTGGCAGTTGTCAGTGAGGATCGTGGTAATCTGGGAAGAGAAATGTCTCCTCCTGATTTTAAACTCAGTGTTGGCATTCTAAATGGTTTTCTTGGAAGACGCTTAGACTGTGAAATCATTAGAGAAATAAGGATTAGTTGGGCATTCCAGGTATCATCATCCCTAGCCACTCCTGCTATACTGCTTGGAAAGGCATTTTTTCCCCTGTAGATATTAATGGTTATGGTTATGTTGAAAAGCTTAGATTGGCCTCATGTAGAAGAATTACCTACTCACTAACTCCAGCCTGGGTAATCACACATGGACCATCAACGTCTTACTATATATACACATAACATATGTTATATTCAAGGTTTGAATGAAAGAAACACCAGAACTAGACAGAAAAATTACAGCTTTTTGTAAGTTCAACCCTTATTGTGAGATCTTTATGCGAAAGTCAAGAGATACTGATTCACAATTAAAATGGAAGATCGTAGGTGCAGAATTTCAAGTAAAAAATTCTCAAAAATTACTTTAGAGCCATTTTTGGTGGGAGATTACAAAGAGGGTCCATATTTTAGAGAATGAGCTCTCTGGTATGTCAGCAGTTGGAAGTTTGATGGATTAGGCTGCTCATGAATATTCAGTCAGTGATAACATATCTTTTGGTGATTTTGTTTGTTGCTTCCATTCTATCCCGGCATGCACTTCCTCCTGATAAATGGTTTTCTAGATTTTCAAGCAAAGCTCCAGATCACTTGAATCCTAGTACAATGTACATACTGGTGATGTTTTTTGGAGTGGTTACAAAAATAAAACTTTGGTGGTGACTTCTTTCTAAAACAGCTGCATCTCCATGGCAATTTTGCATTCATTAATGTGTTTGGGAGCAACTTCTCCAATCTCAGTGTACTCCAGTCAGGTCACCAAGAGTGATATAGCACCTCCCCATGCTCCAAGTACAAGGTCTAATGATGCTAGCCATAACTTCTCTCTCCACTGGAAACTATCCCTGTCTATCAAGAGGTTAGATTCACCTTGGCAACTCTGCACCAGATAAATAAATACAAATATCTCATGTCATGACTTTTCTTCCACATATTCAGCATGTTTTAACAGCATAAGCAGACATAGTTCAGGCTTAGAATGTATAAATACAAAGATTAAAATGCCCTTTTGTCCTAGAGTGTGGCACCTTGTGAGACAAGGAACCACACTGGCTGCACAGCACCGGGAAGCCAGTGCAGGGGCCACTTCCATGGCTCCTGGCTGAACACTGCGATTGCCACTGAGACTGTTAAGGAGGCCTGAACACAGATTAGCCAGCATGGCTCAAGCACTGGGTTTGCCTCATGAAAGTTTTTGTGGAAGAAACTGGTAAGCAAAGGAAGGGGGGTGGAATGTTACTTTCTATATGGCAAACAATTTGCACTGTCATTAATATTGCAAGCCTTTATTTCAGAAGAAAAAAAATCCCTGTTTTATTTTAAGATTTTTAGTATGGTTTATTCTGAGATTTAGAAAACACAAGAGAGTCAGGCCTTCCAGACAAATGCATTTACCTTGACGGAATGCATTTGCAATAGCTTTACAACAATGGCCTAGAGAATACTTGCAATTCACATTGGACTATTTTTTCTCTTTTTTTTTTTTTACTGCTTGGAAAATGGACCTGGTTTGGGGGCCTAATTCACAGCTACCACACCTACTCTCTCTGCCCAGAGAGCGAAGAGAATGAATGGGTCAATCACCTGACATATTTCCATCCAATTTCAAGGGTAGAATGTGTTCATTTTCTGACTAATGGCATGTCATTTTGCAGAAGCCTTTGGTCACGAATTAATCCTGGAATCAAAACAGATTTTCCGGGGAGCAATCTTCCATCACGTATTGATTTTTTTACACTCATGGAGTCTGTACTCCCTAATTTAATCTGACAATGATTCTGCACAATGGGATGGGAGCACCTTGGCAACTCACAGAAGGAACTTTTAGTGTCTTTTCTTTCTGCAAAGTAGTGGAGGGTGGGGGGAGTGAGGAGTGGGGTAAAAAAAAGACCCAAACAACACAGTTAGTCACTGGGGGAGTGTTTACTGTCTGATGTTTTATTTCTGATTATTTCAAATGGAGAAATAATGCTAACTTTAGAAGTAATGTAAGTGGAGATGTCTCTGAAAGACTCACGACTCTGTGAAATCCTGTTTATGGCAACAATCCCCTGCTGCTCTTGCACCTTTTTCTCACCCCCAGCACTCTTGGATACTAATAACAGAAAAACTATAATAGCATCTCTCATTGCACCTGATGCTTTTATGAGCATTTTACTCTACAAAAAATAAAAAAAT
Organism: Corvus moneduloides; assembly: GCF_009650955.1. Classification (NCBI taxonomy): domain Eukaryota; kingdom Metazoa; phylum Chordata; class Aves; order Passeriformes; family Corvidae; genus Corvus; species Corvus moneduloides. The sequence continues at coordinate 28,115,679 of NC_045476.1, read as the reverse complement.
AAATATTGCACACATAGAATCATAAAAATGCATCCTTTACTAAAAAGATGTTTTTTGACTCTGGCCTCAGAAATCCAGTTGCCAATAGCTAGGCTTTGGTGTTTAGTTCTCCTACAAGACAAACTTCTTTGTAACTGCTTCTCTAAATGCTCTGTACTAAATTCTGTTCTAGCTGTTTGTTCTATTTATTTGACTACTTACACCAACAAGAAAAAATGAAAAATCTATCATTATTAAACGATAATACACAACCCAGTGAAAAGTGAGAAATCATTTAGAGACAGGAGGATTGATGGGACAAGAGGTGAAGAAGCCATAAGACGCTGTTTTTTAACAGAAAACTAAGATGGGCCATTTTTGTTTTTGAAGGTACCACTGCAGAAGTGAAATAATGCAGTGTAATCATCATTCCCAGGGTAAAACTTCTTTGAGATGAGAAGTAATACATATATTCAAGAGATAGTGGGTAAGGTGCCCATCCTTTTGCCTTATTCTGAAACTGAAATGGGAGAGATTTTAAGCATCTTGCACAAAGATCTTTACAGAAGAATAACAACATCTCTGATGAGGATTTCTCCATTAGAAATGCTTCATTAATGAAAACATTACTATATGACCTGAAGAATAATACTTTTCTATTCTTTGCCATTTCAGAGACAATCACAATTGGTATTTTGTGGGAAATAATTTTTGCCCTCTATAAAATAGCCTTTCAGCTTTACTTTGAATAGAAGAAATATAAAAACTTTTCATGGCCTAACAGGAAAAGGTTTGGAAAAAACACACTTCCTTCAGTTTGGCCACCAATACCATAATATAATAATTGCATTTTTAGACATTTAATTCCAGATAGTAATCTGTTTCAGATCTGACTGCACAAATTTATGATTGATGGATCTCTGTCATTGTCCATTCTTAATTCAAAAGAGGACAAAAAGCGTAGAAGAGGAATATGTCTTTGGAAGAGACTGTGCCTGGCTGAATCAGGACCTAAATTCCTGAAAACTGGAATTCCAGAGCATAATACAGGAAATGTTCGCTGAAAATAAATAAACTGAGGTACACAGAAATAAGAGCTCCACATACAGTTTCAATAATGACATTAAGTAACAAATCAGTAATAGTTGTTCCTGAACACTAACAATAACATATTATTTCTCCATTGTACTATTTCAGGAATACCTTGGAAACCACAAGGTAAGTGTTTTCTGGCCTCATCAAAGAGGTTAGGGTGAAGAACCCTTGTGTGAAAAGTTTTCAGTGATAGAATATGTTTAAATTGTTACAAATGTTTATAAAAGTGCTTCTAGGCATAAAGATGATGACTGAAATCATACACAGGAACAGTTGAAGATAGCTCTCTCATTGTTAAAGAACTCTTTTCTTGCAAGTTTTTTTCTACTTTCCTCTCATTTTCCAGAGACATTTTGAAAGAGGACTGCTTCTTTTCTTCCTTGTTTTATGAAAGTGCCTTTGTACATTAGCAAAGTGCTTTAATAACACGCACTTTGTAAAAGTCAAAAGTGCTCTGTTACCCATAAGTATAGAAGTAAATAGCACTTGTTTTAATTGAAAACATCAAACTTTTGTAGCTCTAAACACATCAAAGACACATCCATTTGTGCATCTGTTCCAAAAGGTGAATTCTAGTGCTTTTAGACAGACTGCAAAAGAATCAAGCTTATTAGAGCCATGAGAAATTTTCAAATTGAAATGCCTTTCAACCTTCAAGTGGTCAAAATATGGAAATGGTTAATGCACTTAGCATGTGAAGCCACTTTGAAACAGTGAGGGGTTTAACCAATTATACCCATCAGCTAAGAAGTGCCAACTGACCACAGTCAGGTCAGTCTGACTTCAAGGAAACACGTAGTGGTTTACATTTTAATGAAACAGTTTAATCTGAAGGTTAAGTAGCAAAGGGAGATTTAAGCTGTTGTGTTTTACTTTACAGGAGCATGCACTCAGCCTGTTGCTGTGGCTTGATAGAAGGACAATACAATTTTGAACTACTGTAACTTGACAGATCTTCAAATGTACTTAAACTTTATATACACAGATAAGTGTAGTGATTTGCTTAGTGTCGGTGTAACAAAACTATTTCTAAACTAATTTATCTTTCATCCTTCAAGACAAAACTTAAATGGCTTGAGGAGTGTCCTATATTTAGTTGGTCAGTTATTAACTTAACCTGAAAGAAGATCATGTCTTGCAGTGGGAGTAAAGAAGTGGCCAGAGTGATTTCTGAGACAAATTGAGTTACATTAATAAAGCTTTTGAGACCAGATGAGGGCTACTGGCTCTGGTACAGACTGGGGCAAATGATGAACACAATCACACAACCATGCCTTAACAAGTTACCATCTGTCAGCCAAGCTCTTGTAACTGACTGTGATTAGATTTCATTTTGATAAAAAGCTAATGGAAAGAGGACAAATAAAATAAAAAATCAATCATATCCCCAACCATAAAAATACTAATAAAATTTTAAATATCTGTCCAGGACTTGACGTCCTGTTTTCTACAGGTTTCTTGTCCCTTAAAGGGTGAGTCTGCTTTTTCAGAAGCTGCCCATGCATTATTATTTATTTGTATTATCATTTGCCTAGAGGCCTGAGTCAGGACTCCAGCCATGTGGTACCAGCATATGCTAGTTATTGTCTTGCTTTGACTGACAAGGGTAGCAATAGTGCTGGAAGCCTTCATAGAGTAACACGGTATACATTAGCCCCTAATGTAATTTCCACAGTAGGCCTGTACTATGGCCTTGAGGGTGTATGATGCTTCCATGTGGACAAAGTCTCCTCCATATAAACTTGGAAGCAACAGTAGGAGGGTCTATGTCGCTGACAGAGAAGAGATGCTGCAGCTATAGGCAGAGCTAATATCAAAACTGAAGTCTCCCAATTCTCAAAATATGACTAATACTACTAATTTCTTGACCTCTATACCATCAATAGCTAGAAAGCAAAATCTTCTCTAACTATTTAAAATAGAGCTTAACATGAAAAGTTTATTTCTTTTTCAACAGAATGACTAGCTCTGTAAATTTCTTAGCCTCCTGCTGCTGCACTTCGAAGTGTGGGCACGATTAGGTATTATGTGAAGAGTTCTTACTTGTTTTCAGATCTAAAAGTAGAAATGTATCTGTGCAGAGTACAGACACTTTTGAAAAAGTTCTGACACCTCAGAGTCAGTAGTCTAATATTCTTTATCTCAAGCAGACGTGTTTATTCAGGGTATTGTGCACAGCTCCTAGAATGTTCAACTGGCAGCAATTTTATGATAAGGGGAGCAAGGTGTTTCTAAAAAATTAAATCACATTTAGGACCATTGCTTTAAACTAATTTTAAAAGCAGGTTGAGTCCCCAAAAACTCCTTTTGAAATGAGTAGTGAAGGACCAAGTGTTTTCCACTTTCACATAGACGTCACAGTAAGACATCTGCATTTGGACTTCAGAGCTTAATTTCAGATGATCTACTTGATAAACTATATTATTAATTTATTATCAATCACTTCTACATAAGGATACAAAGAGCACAACATATAGCATGTGGCATACCCCATGCAGTAGGCAGTTAGGGAAAAGATTAAAAAATAGTGTACACTTTTTTGTGTGCATCCTTTCAATTTTCTTTTCTTGCTTTGTGTCACACTGAAGGTGAGTAATTTATTTAGAAGAATATCTATTTAATGAGTTTAGATCACCTTGCAGCTAAAAGGCAGTCTGAATTGCACTGTGGTGTTCTAGTATTGCTGAAGTATTGTGGCATGCCATCCTATCTGAAAGAAATAGTCACAATGGAATAATTATTGACATGATACATTTAAAGAAAATATTGTGGAAAGATGAAGTGGTCATGGCCAGTTTAGTAAAGGCGTAAGTCTACAATTACCTTACAATTTATCCTAACTCATACACACTCCAGTAATTCAAGATAACTTATTAGTAACTCTGATTGCTAATTAACATTACTAATCTGTAAGTCCTCACAGTGTAAACAAAACAAAGAATTTCAAAAATATGTTGCCAAATAGCTACAAATATTTACTCTCCCTTCTCATATCTCCTGCTATTCTCTTTTTACCTCACATTTCATTCTTTTATTAACCCAGTCCACTGTCATACCCTTGTCTTGAGGACTTCTTTCTGCAGAGTAAGAACTATTGCTTATCTTTACTCAATACACCACAGCTGTGGCTCAGGAATGCAGGTACAAATCCTTGTATGTCATCAGCACTGCTGACTTGGGCCTGACTTTGTAGCAAAGGTGGAATAAAATACACTAGCTTCATCCTAGCATGATTGAAAGGTCACAGTATGCTAAAATCCCATTAAGCCAGTTGGGGTATTTTAATAGTTAATTGCACCAAGCTGCCTATTTTCCATCTCCTATGTCTTACAAGTATATAATATGAACTTACCCCTTAGTCATACCAGTGGTAGGTCTGGCACCTTTATGTGTAATTAGACAATGTATCGCAGCTTATCTAGAAGTTACAAAAAGAGACTAGTCCCATTTCCTTTGTGCTTTGTTTTGTCTGTGATACTTCTCTGGTAGCATGGTTAGCCAAATTCAATTTACTAATTCAGCAGAAAACTGACTGAGGTACCCTCGATCCATTGTATTTTCTCCTGTATCAGTGAGCTGGGTGAGTTTGGAGTGCAGTTAGATGAGCATCAGAGCTGGTAACAGAGTGAAGGACTGAACAGCCAGGGAAAGGTACTGGAGGCAGTAGAGGTGGGAGCAGAAATGAGCCCTTTTTATAAGCTGTAAGCTCTCAGAGGTGCTCAGCTTCTATTGCCTTAGAGAGAGTCATGGGCTATTTGACTGCTGAAACACTTTTTTTTTCCTTTGGTGGTGGTGTGGTGAGTGCAACACAAAAGAGAAAGCAAGCAAAAGGTGGTATGAATCAGCTCTTGGGCAATCAAGATCTTAAGCTGCTGCAATTCCTTCTGCTGGAGGTCTGCCCATGACCTCCACAACAGAGGGCTGTGCTACTCATCTTGATTTCATATTTGCAGTAGACTGGGAATATGGACTCCAAAGTTACCCTTCTGTCAGCATGTGGTGCATTATTAAGCCTGTTTCTGGGTATAAAAATACAGGTATGTCTGAGTATACAGCCATGACAAGCCTGTGAAAGCAAAGTTTTCTTGTTCTGACTGTAGAATGAGTACCTCAGCATTCAGGTTGTTCCAGTCTCTAAGATCCAGGTGAAATATTTGGAGACTGCTTCTCTCCAAGGGAGAGAAAAATCAAGGTTACCAAAGCAAAGCTAACATTGCATAGCACCTGTCAGGGGACAGCAATAGCATGTTCTTAAGAGATCGGAAGGGGAATTTTCTGGCCAGGAGCTGGTCCCACCATCCCTGGGAAGTGTGAGCAGGGTGGGCTTGGGGAGGCTGGGAAGTTGGGTTCATACCAGATTGTCTGGCAGGTTCAGGATGATAAGAGATATAAGGCCATGCCAGGACACTGCCCAGCTCAGTGCCAGGGCAGGACTGTGGGGAGCTGGATGTCAGCACTCCTGAGACAAGGACTGATGGTCCAAGCTGGGCTGAAATGGACTTCTTGAAGGCAGGGGCAGGGATGGTAAGGTCTGTTGGTGCTGTTGGGGCGTTAACTATACTGGTCTTTGCACAAGTCCACATCCTTGAGAAAATAACCCCCAAATCAAACTGATAAACCCTGAAAATGCTGAGAAGAATTTTTCCCCCTTGAAGGGAAAAAGCCCAGCGATGCCTAAACCCCCCTGCCATTTTGACAACCCCATAGGTTTTCTCCAGGATGGTCCTTCCTTGCTCTACCTATGCCTCCTGAGACAGCTACTGGTTTTCAAAGCACTTTGTTACTCAGAAATTGCGGCAAAGTGACTTTAAAATTGGTTCTTCAGTTTTCTGTGTGCACATATACATGTTACTTACCAAGGCAAATGCTAATTGCAAGATATCAGAGTAATTGTCAGCAGCGTGGAACTTAATTTTCTACTATGTAGACATCTATGTTGGTTGCATATATTAGAGTTGACATGCTTTAAATGTCAGCACCATTTTAACATCTATAGAAGTCTGTAGAATTAATGATGAGAGAGATTCTTGCTGTAAATGTATTGGAAATGGCAGCGTTCAGTTACCTGTAAATGTTAAAACATTGTCTACTGAGAGCTGACAAAGACAATCAGTAGATGCATGCTTTGTTTTGTCAGATGTTCAGCCCCTGAAGACCTGTTCCAGCTCACTTTGTGTTCATCTGAATGTTATTCATGGTGCCAAGAGGAGCCATCTGGCCCAATATTATAGTGACTTCTGCCCTTGGGAAGAGAGGGGGGAAACTGTAAATGCCTCAATATGATCTGAAGGGGCTGCAGTCACTGGTGCTCTGGGTGGAGGTTGGTGTGTGAGTGCTGCAGAGGTGTGCCCTGTACTGGCCTTTTCAGAGAGGTGGCAAGGAAGCTGTTGTAAAGGCTTTCGAGGAAGGATAACAGGGCAATCTGCCCTTCTAGGAAGCAAAGGCAGAGCAGGTACCTGGGCTTATCTCCAGGGTTACCCTGCCAAAATGCAAACAGAAAGAGTTTTAATGCTTCTGTACAACCTTCCAAATGATGAAAAATGTCAGTGTTCCTAGAGCTAAGTAATTTATGTACTTTCATGTAAATAGCTCTATTATTTTAGATGGTATTGGGTAGTGGAGAATAGCCATTGGTCTGTATCATTCAGAACCAGTGCAGATTTCCACACTACAGCTGAAAGGAACCCAGACCCCTTCGAATTCAAAGTCTGAATATGCAGCTGGCTTCTTTTACATCCCAGAAAGATGCTTCCACTAATTATCTTATTTGTGCTTTATGTAACATAATACTCAAAGCAGCTAGTGAAGATAGTGCATCTGCCACTGAAGACAGTGTGATTGAGATTTAGACTTGGATAATAAAGATGGCACTGCAGCAAAAATCCCCAAATGTCTTTAGAAAGCAAACATAGAAAGGTCACTAAACAAAATTCACGAATGAGTTCCAACACATATGCGAAGAAATACTTTTTCTTAGTTTTCATTCAAGTCCCACTCATTGTTTCCTACCATTGAATCTACTTATAATCTATTCTCACTGAATATAAGAAGATTTATTAATTTAAAACTCTTCTGAATCTAGGCAGGTATACAAATATCCTATCCCCTCTCCTCTTTCAACATCCTGCACACCCCTGACAACAAATCTCTGTGATTTTTCTTCCAGGAGGATGTGTAAGAAAACACTTTGAAAAAAGTTGTTAGACTTTTATATGGTTATTTTATGTGTGCATTTCACTTTGCTGCAGGCAATGGCAGGAGAAAAAAAAATCAATCCATATTTGTGCGGAATGAAAAGATGAAAAGAAAAAAACCTCTTCCAAAATAATTAGCTGTGTGGTATAAGGAATGGAATCATCAAAAATACTTGACTTTTTCTCTAGCTGCTGCTGCTGCTACTGCTGCTGCTGAGCCCTTAAAATACCCAGACACATTAAGAAAAATAGTTAGGACGGTTTATTTTGGAGAACAGGCTGCTGTTGTTCTGGAGACAAGTAAATGCTAGCCTTTTTCTGAAGCCTGAAACCTCCCCAGTTCTAATTTAGGAGTGAGTGCTTTAAAATGCAACTGAAGCCAAAAATAACATAGCAAGGCATTTCTTTAGACGAAGATTAAATCGGTCAACCATTCATTCAGCAATGGCTTCAAATGTCTCTACAATAGCCACAGCTGAAATGTTTTATGCATAGGTATCCATATCTATGGCACGTTTGTGTGTGCATATATAAATACAGAAATACATGTATCACATAAACATTTGCATTTGTGTGACTGTGTATTCACATGGACATACATGGTAAATGTGGTTAATCTTGAACCTCTTCCAAAAGGCTGAAGAAAGCTCTAGAAGATGCAGAAAGGAGATGTACTTGCATTTTTTTTGGTCCGAATATACTTGAAAAATAGTTTATTTAAAATATGAGGACTTCTGAATGACTTAGACATACAACCTTACTATGACAGTACATTCATTAACAGTGGGTAACTCCAGCAGGAAAGATTAATATTGCTTATAAAAAGCCTGGTGTAGAATGTTTGTCGTGCTGTCAACAACACTGTATAGGAGGTGATTTTTTGGTGCCTGGCAATGATTTTTGCACAACGTACTGTGTAACCATTGTCTACAATGCACTTTTTTCTACCATAAAACCTGTAGAAGGAATAATATGGCCCTCATTTTTTCTCAAGCTTCTAAGGAGAACTCTAAAATATATACCTCATGCCAGTAGTCTATAAACTCCAGTTGTGCTAAGGCACTGTGCAACCTGAGGCTACCAAGATCAATAAAATCATTGAACCCACAAATTTTTCTATAGCTATAGTTCTGTGAAAAGTTAGAGAAGCATACATATCTATATGTAGGAAAAATAGACAAAGAGGCTGTTGTTGGTAGGAGGAGCAAAATCTGCTGGGTTTAGACTGCAAGACAGTGAACTGCAGAAATGTGATGTTCATGGTTTCATGCCAGAGCAGTATAAATTCAAGAGATGCAATACATTCAGGAAATGGATTTAAGGGGGATGGATGACTGGCTCTTGCAATTGCTAATAAGACATAGAATGTTTCCTTGCCAAGGTCACTGATTTTACTCCATTTCATTATCAATTATTAAATATCTCTTCCTCTTATTATTAGTTTACAAGTTGTTTTCACATGAGGGACGCCATTTGGTGTCCTATGTGAGGTGAATTTTTGATGATGAATCAGGCTCAAAGCAGAGTGGTATCTGTAACAGGAAAATTGTTGTTACATCAGTAGTAGCTTGCACTCTGTCCTGACTGTCAGGAGTCTCAAGAGGAAGGACAAGGTCTATGTAGGGGTATAGAGCTTGATTATTTTTTTTTCTCTCTTGTTGTATGTGCTACACTGCATCAATGAGAAAGATGAGTCTAGGTTTTTTCCACCAGCCTGATACTTCTCACACGCAATAAACCTCTTCCCAGCATGGTAGCAGGGAGTATACTAGGAAGTCAGCACTTGGTTCTTTACTCAGGCATGCTTTCGTCTAGCACTACCTTACCTTATGAAATAAGAATAATTAATTGTAATTTTTCTTCTTAATCACAACAGCAGCTTAAATTGGAATTTAAGAGAGGCAAAGAAGGGATTTGATCATGTCATAATGTTAAAAAAAAACAAAGAAAAAGCCTAAACTACTTCAATAATGATATGAAAAAAAGAGCACATTTCAGTTCCTTTTTCCTTGCAGAATTCCTTATTTAAGGGAAATTCTCTGAGTTTCATTAACAAAAATACAGATATTTCCAGCAAGTCAGTCCTCAAACAAATAGTTTTCCTTCCAAACAGATACAGTATATTCTTCATGTTGCTAAAGGAGGAAAAAAAAAGATTAAATATTACTGGGATGGTGTGAGCAAGCAGAAAATTCAAAGCACAATCATAAGGTGGTGTAAATCTCTCTAAAGGACCTGATGAAATTCTGAGGCAGTGGAAAAATTACCTGCTTTTTGTGGATGTGGAGGGGTTTTGGATACACCTGTGCTCACACACAGTATTTCTGTGCTCAGTCCTTTCCTTATTCCATTCTTCTTCCACCTTTGCCATTGGAGCAGCTTGTGTGATTGCCTTTTAACCAGTTGCAGTCATAGAGAAGTGAGCTGGTTTAAAAAGTTTGAAAACTATGTGTTTCTTGAGGTTGTCCCAACTATAATAAGATAATGAATTATAAGAAGAGATTATCTGCTGGAAGATACAAAGAGACAGTTTTCAGTCCTTGGGGGTAGGGATGAAAAAGGGGCATAGCAGGTCATCCTGCTGTTTGCTGAGCACATTTGCCTATGCCAAGAGAAAATTATGGATGATCATCTTCTGAAATTTGCTGCCTAGTGGATCTGGATATGAGGATTTTGGGGAAGACTGTAAATTGCACTTGACAGTTATATTTATAGTCTTTGACTCTGTTCAGATTGTGCTGTAAACATCAAAGGCAAAGAAAAGCAATGGTTGAAACACTGGAAAGCCTGAAGGAAAGTCACTAGGACTGACTAAAGAGAGGGGGAAAAAAATACATGTTGATTATCTGGACTATACTTAAAAATTGTTTTATGTAAGAAAAGGTCTTCAGGATTACATTTTTGCCCAATTAGCTGTATTGCTAAATCCACTCTTTCATCAGATTTTCCATTTTGGAGACTGGTAGGTCACCTCTGCAGCACTTTCCAGTTCCTCAGTGTCTGTGGCTGAGCAATGATCTTGCTTCCTTATTCATATCTCCCATGGTGGCATCCTGAAATGTCCTTAGGCCTCAGGAGACAGGCACCACGTGCTTCAGGTGTGTGCATTGCAGGGAGTCCTATCCAGTCACAGGATTTATCACCAGACAGCCCCTGAAGATGCACCCCCAGTGCAGAGAGATGGCTCTAAGCTTGGTGTGGTTTAGCCTTGCAGAACTTCTGGCTTGCACAGTGTTTTGTAGTAGGACATGTCTTTTTCTCTTTGGAGGGGTGTTTTCAGAGAGAAATAAGCCTCATTGCCAAGCACGATCAACCTTCATTCCAACAAACTGAATTGGATATAGACTTTTCTGGACTCCTCTAACCCATTTAATGGCACAGGTGGTGCAGTGAGCGTCAGAGATCCTTTGAAAGCAGATAAGCATTTGAAAAAGCAGAAAACTTTAAAAAAAAATGTCCAAATCCTTTACACTTCTGGAATTGACACTCCAGCAGGTAAGCAACAAAGCTACTTAAGGTAAACCTATACTCTTGTACACTTGCACATCTCCCTCAGTTTAAATAGGCTGCTTAATGACGGTAGGAAACACAAATATACTTAAACCTGCTACAGATTTTGTTAGAGTAATGAGTGAAAACTTGTGTTTATTTCACTCCTGTGTTCAAAAGTAGCCTATTTTATTGTGTTAAACCCTGAACCACAGTAATAGAATTTGTAATACAATACTTCATAACCAGTATCTACAGAGATGCTATTATCCTCTCCCCCTTCCTTTTAATCACCTTCCCAGTGCAAGAGGAATGGAGGGCTTTTTTCAGCTAGATATTTTCTTCATCTTGAATTATAATAATATATCTGCTGTATTTGAAATTGAAGTGACAGACTGCTTTCTTTTAAAGACAGTACCTCTCCACAGTAAGGAACAGTTTTACAGGAAGTCACAGCCTATATACCTGTTGTGCTGGGAAAAGCTTAGTACCCATTTATTGTAATTTAAATGCACCCCTGCAAAATTAAATTCTCTGAAAAATTTAGGAGTGTGCTTTGTGAAAGGAAGGATGTGAGACCAACACTGGTACTTTCTGGTATGCCTGTTCCAAGACGTCAGTGGCTGTTCTTGTGAATCATATGAAAATTATGAAGAACTTTGAGCACCAAGACAAATGAAATCTGGTTTCCTAGGATATGCATCTCCTGGTGGCTTGTGAGCTCAGTGATATTTCTTCCTCTAGCTGGGTTTTTAGAAGGACTATCTTTCTCCTTGTCTAAGTCGATTCTCTCTGGTGTGGAGTAAGGGTTACTTACTCAAGTTCATAATGTGCATAACTTTGTTTGCCCAGCTAGTGTTACTGATACTTTGATGCTACCTTCATAGATACATTTAGTGACGTGTGTAAGTCTTCACAGGATTGGACCTACCCTCGGCATTTGGGAATCAATACTTTTATTTATCACTTTTTCTGGCTCATTCATCAGTAAATCTTGATGTGCCCTTTACTATTTTGGAAACACAAACAACTCAGAAGGGACTGTATCTCAACAGGAAAGGTATGTGCGTGTTTCTTCTAAAATTAACACATCTGTTTCTGGCTCAGCAATTGACTGCCTAAAACACTGTTGAAGATAATCTGGAGGGGAACACTGAGGGAAACATTGAGGGGAACATTGAGAGGAATAAGTGCAAGAGCATGAGACATTAGTTATTTTCGAAATACTCTCTATTGTTTCACTTCATTTAAGATCCTTCCTTCTCTAGGTGCCCTAACAAATTTCCATACTGACCATTAATAAGGAGAAACATCAGCACAAGTATAACTAATCCTAAGCATGTGCATCAGCAACCTGACCCTAAGACTTAATCAGCTCATCTGGGGATCAAAACTCACCTGGTGGTCTATACATCCAGAGTGAGGAACACAAAGAGCAGGGATCCAAAATCCACATTGGCATATGCACTTTTCAGGTCATGATACCTTCAAAGAAATTATTCATCAGGCAATACGTAATAAAGACCAGATCTGAAAAGGAAAAAACACTAATTCATTTGTTAAAAAAAAAAAAAAAAAAAAGGAAAGGAAAAAAGGCAGAACTGACAGTCCATGTCTCTTCCTAAGATATGTTGGAACAGCCATACACGGCAGTAAAAGCCTATCAATTGCTTGGTATCAGCTGAGCATACACTCACTGTACATCAAGGTTCTGAGAAGTCTGTATTATTTACAACACACTTTCCTCTGCTGTGGCTAAAGGTGTGATATCAAAAGCACATGTGTGGCCCTAGATATCAGCTGAAGATCAGAATATGACAAGTTACATTTATATCTGGAAATGGGTTGAATCTCACACTAAAATTGAAACCTGACTGTTCTAAACAAGTTAACACTTTTTAAAAGATAAATATTGAGATTGTTTTACTGGAGTAAGGGGAATAATTTCCTTAAATCTAATTTAAATATTATTTTATATGCAATCATTCATGGTTTTTAGAGAGCAGGAAGGTAATGTCCATTTTCAAAGAATCACATAATGTAGTTATTTATTGTTTGTGAGCAGATTTAGTTTTTTCTATTTTAATTATATGTAATTATTTAATATGTAAAAATGAATGTGCCTATATGCAAAGCCAGCATCTCCTGTTTAGTCCAATCATGTCTCAGGTAAGCAACCCGTAGGTATTTAAATGTTTACATAGCCATGTTAGCTTGGTATCATAAAGAAACAACTCATTGTATGCTTCTTTCTTTACCTACTTAGATTTCACACAATTTTAACCTCAATGCTTTAAAAGATTGGCCAGTTTCAAACAAATCTGACATAAGGGAGATAGATAACTACGGGTTTAATGAAAATAGCCTAGAGAAAAAAGAGGTAGATCAGACGCCCAGGTGAGAAAAAGGCTGCAGTAAGTATTTGTAAGTAAGTTCCCCTCCAGATTATCTTCGACAGTGTTTTAGGCAGTCAATTGCTGAGCCAGAAACAGATGTGTTAATTTTAGAAGAAACACGCACATACCTTTCCTGTTGAGATACAGTCCCTTCTGAGTTGTTTGTGTTTCCAAAATAGTAAAGGGCACATCAAGATTTACTGATGAATGAGCCAGAAAAAGTGATAAGTAAGAGTATTGATTCCCAAATGCCGAGGGTAGGTCCAATCCTGTGAAGACTTACACACGTCACTAAATGTATCTATGAAGGTAGCATCAAAGTATCAGTAACACTAGCTGGGCAAACAAAGTTAGGCACATCATGAACTCTCTCAGGATCAGTCTCTTTAGATTCCACAACTGAAAATAGCTGCTGCTGTTCAAGAGATAGCCACTTCTCTTCAGCTGCTTTCAACCTGAATGAATTGAACGGTAATTTTGGAGAAAGTTTTCAGGCTCCACTGCTTAAGAACACATAATTGAGCTGAAAATGTCAAAAGGACAGAGGCAAAATGGTAAAAAACACCATAGTGCCTTCTTTGCAAAAATAAATTAAAGGATCTTGAGAGTTTTGTGTTCTTTTCATTTCAGTTAATAGTTAAAAGACAAGTTAATACATTTTAGAGAAAAGTATCAACAGTTCATGAAGACACAGGGTGTTAAAAATTAATAGCATTACTTGGAACTGGCTGATGTAGCTCCCAAGCCATTCTCCATGACATTTGAATAGTCGTGGCAGTCAGGTGAAGTCCCAGGTGACTAGAAAAGAGGAAACATTGTACCCATCTTTAAAAAGGTTAGAAAGGATAACACTGGTAACTACTGACCTGTCAGCCTCACCTCTGTGCCTGGGAAGATCATGGAATACATCCTCCTGGAAGCTGTGTTAAGGCACATGGAGGACAGGGAGGTGATCCAGGACAGCCAGCATGGCTTCACCAAGGGCACGTCCTGCCTGACCAACCTTGTGACCTTCCATGGTGGAGTGACTGCATCAGTGGACAAGGGAAGGGTTACAGATGTCAACTATCTGGACTTGTGTAAGGCCTCTGACACTGCCACAACATCCTTTTCTCTAAACTGGAGAAAGGTGGTTTGATGAATGGACTATTACATGAATAAGAAATTGCTTGGATGATCACATCCAGAGGGTAGTGGTCAATGGCTCAGAGTCCCAATGGACATCAGTGACAAGTGGTGTCCTTTAGTAGGTATTGGGACCTGTGTTATTTGATATCTTCATTAATGACACAGACAAAGGGATTGAGTACACCCTCAGCAATTTGCCAATGACATCAAGCTGAGTGGTGCAGTTGCCACACCTGAAGGATGGAATGCCATCCAGAGGGACCTGGCCAAGCTCAGGTGGGCCCATGGGAATCTTATAAAGTTTAACAAGACCAAGTGTCAGTTGCTGCACCTGGGTTGAGGCAACCTCCAGTACCAACACAGGCTGAGGGATTAACAGATTGAGAGCAGCCTTGCTGAGAAGGACTTGGAGATGCTGGTGGATGAGAGGCTGGACATGACCCAGCAATGTGCACTCACAGCCCGGAGAGCCAACCATAAAAACAGCATTGTCAGCAGGTCAAGGGAGGCAGTTCTGTCCCTCTGCTCCTCTCTAGTGAGACCCCACCTGGAGTGCTGCATCCAGCTCTGATGTCCCCAGCACGGGAAGGACATCAACCTGTTGGAGCAGAGGAGGCCAACAAGTTGGTCAGAGTGTTGGAGCTCCTCTCCTATGGGGAAAGGCTGAGACAACTGGGGTTGTTTAGCCTGGAGAAGAGAAGGCTTTTGAGTGACTTAATTGCTCCCATCCAGTATTTGAAGTGAGCCTAAAAGAGAGATGGAGAGGGACCTTTTACAAGAGCATGTGGTTACAGGACGGGGGACAATGGATTTAAATTGAAAGAGAGTAGGGTTAGATTAGATATTAGGAAGAAACTCTTTATTGTGAAGGTGGTGAGGCACTGGAACAAATAGCCCAGAGAAGCTGTGGATGCCACATCCCTGGAAGTGTAAAAGACCCAGGTTGGATGAGGCTCCGAGCAATTTGGTCTAGCGATAGGTATCCTTCCCATGGCAAGGGGTTGGAACTAGATATCTTTAAGGTCTCTTCCAATGCAAACCATTCTATGATTCTATGACTAAAAACTAACCAAAATGACTGAATGTAAGCACAATTCTTCAGTGAATTTTAAAAATAAGTGAGGCAGAGGTTGCACACTGCCTCCAGGAAATCCATGCTTCTGGGACAATTCTGGCTCTGCCAGGATCAACTGCAAATTGTCACACAATTCAGATTTGTAAATGTCACCATCTTACTAAGACCTTGAGTATTCTGGGACCATTTGAAGAACTCTTCCGGGGCCACCAATGACAGAGAACATACAGGGTGGGATATCTTCCTGTTGGTGGTACTGATGGATAAATTGGATGGAGCATGGATTTTTCTTCATTGAAAGCCAGGATCTCATTAGCTGAACACCAACATTATGTGATGTCTGAAAAGAAGGGAGTGACTCCATCCCTGACAAGCTGGTTGATGCTGTGATGTGGAGGCTGGATTTTAAGCCACACCACAAAACCAGAATCTTGTGTTCTTTTAGGACTGGCCCATTCAGGTAGTCCCTACCTCAGTTTTATTACCACCAAAGAAATCCATTTTTTGCTGTCCCTAGATTTGTGTATGAGTTTGTGGCCTGACCCACAACCCACCCACACTGAGTGTGCCTGTGATCACACACACAGCTCTTGGGCTGAGAAATGTTTTGACATGAGGCCACTGATTATAGAAGAAGTTCAGTGTCCAATAAAATGAAAGGCTCGTTATTACTTGAGCTGCAACATGCCCTCCCTGCAGCTGCTGTGGTGGATTATACAAGGCTGTTGCTGGCATTTTAGAGAAACCAGGGCAATTGGGGTCTGGATTGAAAACCACAGTAATGGCTGGTGGGCTACCAGTCTCAGTCCTGACCACTGTTGTCTGTCCATAGTGTGGCAAAGTGCAGCAGTAAAGGACTGTGAGTGAAATAAAAACCACACCTACAGGTCTGTAGAGAAGATGGAGAGAGAAGAAAAAAAAATCTTTCAAGTCTTTAGTTATCAAATATTTTCAAGAACTTCACAATCCCCTGTGGGACTGATTAATATTAAATCTGGATTCTCAGATTAAAAAACAAACCCTCTTGGAACCTTCCCTCTTGGTAAGTCTGTTTTGCTTCTTAGTGCTTGTTTGATTGAAATTTAAGCCAGTAGAAGAGAATCTTTGCTTATCAAAGCCCTGCTAGTACTTAAAGGTTTTTTAACAGGTATAGATTAGGCAGTGATCAGTCCTAAAGCAGCTACACAGGAGAAGAGACTGCATAAAGACATGTATTCTACAACTTCTGCATAGTTCTCTGACCTTAGTGCCAGCTTTCCTCCCATGATACCTGTCTTAAGGGAGGGACAGGACACAGACCGAGTTCATTGCTTACGAAGAGTATCGCAAATATGTTTGGGTTTTTGTGTTTTAGGGGTTTTGTGTTTTTTTCTCTTTTTTTTCTGGAAGTACAAAAGAGAGGCATGGAAAGCAATGTGCTTCTAAAACTCCTTGTCCTTTATGATGCACTTAAGGAGCTCTGAAGTCCTGTCATAGTTAATTTGTAGAAACTTGATTTTTAAGCAGTCAGTAAGGAGTGTGAAGTCTTATAGTTAGTATTCAGTAGCTCTAAGGTAGGATCTATTTTGAGATTTCAGTGATCAATAGGAACTTAATTGATTCAATTTGCAAAGTCAGAATTTCTTGCAACTTAATAGATCCAGGTTATTTAGATATGTAATGGCTAGGTAGGGTCATGTGCCTATGAGGCAGCTAAAATACATATAGTATGATGAAAAGAGGAAATATTGCTTTTTTAAATAGACTTGGGGAAAAAGACTAATCAATGTTTGCTTGCTGCTTTATCACAATGGAATGAAAAAATATGTGTTCACCTTTTAGTAGTTGATATGACAGCACAAAGGGTCATTCTCCACACCCTTGTATTGTATAAGTAGATGAATGACGTGCTTGAGGTGGCTGTTAGACCATGGTATGGAGACATGGTGCCTAGAGGACAAGATGCAATCTTTGCCTTGTTTATGAAGCTTCTATCATTATGTCTACAAAAAAGCTACCTTTTTTGTTCTCTTTCTTATGTACCTCATAAAATACAGAAAAATTGCATATAAAAGGGAAATTCTGACCTGAAAAAAAATCACAATAAATAAATATTCCAAATGGTCTCTGCTTTTCCATGCAAATAAATACT
Organism: Corvus moneduloides; assembly: GCF_009650955.1. NCBI lineage: Eukaryota > Metazoa > Chordata > Aves > Passeriformes > Corvidae > Corvus > Corvus moneduloides. Next base: position 28,098,192 of record NC_045476.1, on the reverse strand, counting down.
TTGTTTTAGTTTTGATTATTTAACACATGATATTGGAAAAGTAAAACAATATTAAACAAAATCAAAGAAAAAGGTATTTGTAAAAATTTTGCTCCCAAGTCTCAAACATAGTATTCTAAGATTGTCAGAGCTTTTATTTCTATGCTGTTTTTTTCAAAAAAACCCCTTTATAATACAGCTAATTAATTTCTAAAATATGCTGATATTTCAGAATCCTGTATTTTGACAGAACTCAATATGACTCAAGAGAAGTGGCCTGAAAAACAGGCATTTCTGTGACCTAATATCATAATTACAGGAAGAATTGAATAATGAACCCCATGAGCTCTGCAAAAATGCAAGAGAAATAATTTAAATGGCTGGCCCAGCCTCTCTAACACACTCCTATCACTTACCAGGGCTTTGTTATGGGACTGTGGTTGGAAGCACGGGGGGATACACTGGCCTTCATGTCCATCTGTGCTTTGCTCCATCTGGCCTGGGGGACAACACACACTCACCTGGGGGCTTCCAGAGTACTCCTGAGGGAGATCCTCTACTCTGCAATACCTGTAGAGAAAATAAGACATCGCCAATGCATGCACCCACTCTCGGTACAGAAACAGTGTTTAGTTTTGCAGATAAAGTTATGCTCCACAGTGCAAATGGATTTTCTCTCTTCCTTTTTTCAAGAATTTAACTGGTTTTGTATTGAACTGATGTGAAATTACATGAGCTTGAATAATGTGAATAATGCATGAGATTTAAGACAAACACATGAAAGGAGCTTATGTTTCATGTCAAACAATTCTTTATTTTTTATGGTACAAATTAAAAGTGACAGATCTGAAGCTGTTAAGAAATACACAAAGTGCAGCTTTACTGACCATACAGATATTGCTCTAGATTAAGTACAGTTTTTGTCAGTTTTTTTATTTTTTTCATGTTAAGCAACCTGTGCAGATAAATCAGCTTTGGTTTCAAAGTCAGAGTAGTAAGGAGCTTTTAAATATCCACTTTGTTTTCTTGGTCACAAGTCCACCATATCCACTCCTTTTTTATTTATTCATATTTTTTAACAACACAATACAGTCCATTTTGTACTGCCATCTTTCCCCCTGCATGCTCCATGCATGGAAAAACAGATCTCTTTGCAGTGCTTCGTAAGTGACCCTGGTGACCATTCTGTAGATTATAGCACATAGGACAAAAATAATAATAATAATAGTAATAATAATAATTAATAATAATAATAATAATAGTAATAATATCACTTTTTAACGATAAATAAACAAATGTGCCCCACATAGTCTCAAGTTGGAAACAAGCAAACCACGTGACATAAAGCTCATTACAAAATGTTTTCCAAACAGATTTTACAGTCAAACATTGACATGGAAATCAATTTCCTCTCTTATCTTCTTATTTGAATGTTTGTCAATAACTGGGTACAAGTAGAGTGCTGAGGTAAAACACTGATGAACAGTTTTATTTTTGTATTTTTTTAATAGTAACAGTTTAGTATTGCGAGATTGTCAGCAACATTTAGCCATATCTATACAATGTGCATATACCTACATACATTGAGCTTTGGTCCAGCATTGAGAAGACGAGCAAAGGCATTTTACATACTTCTTTTTGGTTATAGCTTGAGTTCTTTGATACGCCTCTACTTGTTCCTTCCTAGCTCCTTTTTGCTTCCTTGTTCTCCCTCTTTTTTTCTTTTTTTTCTTTTTTTTTTTTTTTTTGCTTTTTTTTTTTCCAGTAATAATGTAAAGAAATTGGAACCCTTTGAATTAATTTGATTTCTTCAACTGTCCAAAATAGTTTTTTAGTGAAAAACATAAAAAGACAAAATCAGAACAGTTAGTGAACCCCTTGGTTCATTATTCAAATAATATTTTATGTATTTTTTTTTTTTTAAAATCAATTATCAACAAATTGGAAAACCATTAAACCTTCACATATGACCGAAGAGACTTTTGTTTCATTTGCTGGTAGCAATCTATCTTTTAGTCACATGCAAAATTAAAAGGTATTCAAATGTTATCAATACATGAAAATTGTTTACAAATGGGAACCAGAAATGTTGCCAGTAACAAAATAAAACCAAATATTTATGCCCCCCTCAAAGATGTACTACTCACACATAATTTATCTTCCTAAGAATCTGTTCAGGCACCATTTATGCCTCATAGCAAAGATTTGTGTATAAAAAAATTAATATGAGAAGCATTACAACACTTTATAAATAATTTACAAAACATAATACAAAATTAGAAAACTGTAAAAAAAACCACTGCACTTGACTGGTTTTAAGACTGTGGGATGAACATTATTTTTTCTTCCATGCTGGCAATTTATATTCATTTTACATTTTCACTGTCCTAGTTATATCCTTCTGATATGTACTTGGAACAGAAAAGAGCTTATATAACTGCTGCCAGCATATTTTTAAACATTTAGTATCTTTCATACAGTGTTTAGTTAACTTTTCTTCTTGGGGGATTTTTCTTCACAGAATTTAGAGCAGTCCCTGGGAGAACTGGAAATTTAGTTTTTAGGCAAAGAATGGTTGATGGTTTTGTTCCCAGGCTGTTAATGGTGGGGATGGAGTGGGGGAAGGTATGGCCTTAAGGATGACTGAACGTGTAATTGTGTATGTGGCATTAATGACTGGGCAATTAGGAGTGTTCTGGAGACATGGGTAGGATTTCAGGAATGACTGCTTCCAAATATGATTTGTTCATCCTTGCTTTCCTGTTGGCTTCTGGAAGGTGGTCTGATCGTTACGTACACTGAACTGTGGCCACAACTTTAGGGCTGTTCGTTATATACAACATAGATATTTTTGTGGATATAGGTATCTCTGGAGAGAGAGGGTAAAAAGAAAACCCAGAGGGGCAGATGTTACTGTGAGACTCTCTATTTCACATGCTCAACTTGGATAAAACATCTTTTTGTGCCTCACAATTTGCCTGTGGTTACTGAGGCGTTTGTTCCCATCAGCAGTTATTTATATATCAACAGCAGAAAAAGAGTCAATAACAATTGTCACTCTCATGCTCATAAAGGAATACTGAAAATATCCTTAAACATACCCTGCTGAAGCTTTAAGTCTAAAATGCATTTGCTGGACATGAGCCCATCCTGGAGTACTGGATCCTCAGTGTGCTCCAACACTGACCTTTGAGAGTGCTCACATTTAGAAGCAGCTTCTGGCCCAGATGATGGTCTCTGAAATCTTAAAGCTCCACTAATCGTGCAATAAATACCCCACTTTACAAGGCAAATCCCATTAATAAAATAGAGGGCCAGATTCAAAGCCTACTGAAATCAATGAAAGCCTGTTTCTTCACTAAGTTTTGGATATCTCCTGGAGTTCTTGAAAACTTTTTAATAAGAGAGGTGTTGTTTGAAGACTCCAGCACGTTAGGAACTTCCTTCCACATCTTAAGTAGATCACCAAAAATCCAGCACAACCATCCTTAGGTCAAGGCATGCAGTCAGGAGTTACACCAGCAGAATTTTACTCTACCATCTCTACAGTGAGCTGAACCAAATATTTGATGTTATCTTTTGGGAAGACCTGATCAAGATGCAGCTTCTACCCTAACAGTGGGCAGAATCCCAAAGGCTTGAGCATAACTGAGCAGAAGATGAAGATTGCAGATGACCTTCACAGGTCAGCCCACACCCCATCAAGAACTTGCAACACCTTTCTTTCCCTCTGAGCCTTGGTATGCTTGTAGGTCCAATGACCATAGTATTTTAGCAGATGCTTGTCCAATCAGAATGGAAGCCACAGAGATATACTGTCTTTAAAGAAAAATCAGTTCACCTGAATCATATTGCAGGTGACCCACCTTATATAATCAAGGGATATTCTGTGGTTTTTCCTATGTCCCAGTTGCTTAGTCTAGACAGTGGCTGCAGCAAACACCTGCAGAAGCACATCCTCCTACTGAAGAAGTCAACAAGGCAAGCATCAATATGGCATAAAAAAAGCCAAAGGAACAGAGCACTACCATCAAAATTGTCCATAGTGATGTAATGATCAAAACATCCTCATAACGTCTCAGCCTGTCCATAGTGATGTGATGATCAAAACAACCTCATAACTTCTCAGCCTGTCCATTTGTTTTCATCAAAACCTCAAGAAATTTCTTTGGCTAGCAGACTTTGGAGAGAAATTGCTTCAAATGGAACCAAAATATAGATGCAGCACTGTACCAGGTGTGCAGTTTATATTTATACTACAAAATGAATTTTGGTAACCTCGCCAGGCCAAAGGACAGAGAAATCTCAAGCTACACATTTGACAAAAAGCACAATGTTCAGTGTGGGCTTGACAGTCCATCAGACATAATCCCAATCCTTCTTTGTTCTCTATTGTATTTCAGCATATCAACATAAAATATTTCACCTTTCTTTTTAAAATTCTTTAAACAGTACTGGGTTTGGGGGGGTTGGGGAAGGGGTGGAGAATGAGCTGGAAGGGAGGATGCAGCAAATAGAATCAGAAAAAAAGCCAGAAAAAGAAATGCAACCAAGACTTACACGCTTAGAAGAGAAATAACAAACCCCACAAATCACAATAAAAAGTAATTATTTTTGGCACCCAAACGCCAAGAGATTGCAAAACTGTTAAAGAAAAGAAAAGAAAATGAGGTGACAACTATGGAATGACTTTGTACACACCTGCAGGGGGTGAAAACAAGGATGAGAGAAATTAATCCTGTTGTTTTCCTCTTTGCAAAATACAAATGTAAAAATTTGTAACACAATTTTACACTCATAAAAGAGTAGACTAACAATCTAGTTTGCAATGCCATGTTTCTGACTTTGGTTAATAGTTTTCATAGTGAATCAGCACTTGATACCTGAAAGGCTACAATCACTCCTCCAGGTGGCAGGCTTGTATTCTCTTTTAAACAGATAAAAGTTTTTTTCTTTTTTCCTTTCTTTTTTTTGTTTGTTTTGTTTTTCCTTAAAATGTGTTCATATTTTCATAATATACAGAAAAAATTAAGCCGTTATTTGGTTTACTTGAAGTCCATTTAAAAAAACTGGCTTTTTCGGGTTTTTTGGGAACTAATTCTACCGCACACACACTAAGTGTTGTGTATTTTTTTTTTGTTTTTGGTTTTTTTTTGGTTTTTTTTTTTGTTTTTTTTTTAAATAGGAAAACCCACGGACAATTATAAACTGTTCTGTCCTTCTTGTAGTTTTCTCAGTCTTTTACTTACAAGGGTGATGAATAGTTATTTTCACAGAGTTCATATGGACGCGTTTCAGTTGGTGTGGGGTTTTTTCCTGTGTGATTTGGTTTGGTTTGGTTTTGTTTTGTTTTTAGGAGTTTTCTTCCAGAGAGTCTGTTAAAGGCTCCATAGGAACTGCCGTCGCGGGCTCGTGTTGTTTCAAACGTTTAATTGTGTTCTTCAGTGCTTGCCTCTTATTGCAGAACCAAACTCTAACTACTTCCCGGTCATAGTTCAGTTTCTCTGCAATCTCTGTCATTTCTTGCCCAGAGGGATGCGTGTTCTTCTCAAAGTGGGCATTCAAGATTTCAAGGGCTTGTGGCGTGAACGAGGTACGCCTCTTGCGCTTTTTGGATGGTTCGCTCCCAATAAACTCGGTAAGGTTCTGCATCCCTGCTCGATGGCGGGCCTCAGCCTCAGCCATCCACCGCTCAAGCACCGGCTTTATCTTCTGGGCACTTTTAGGGGTGATGTCCAGCTTTTCAAACCTGGCAGGATACAAAAGGCCAGGGTTCAGTTTGGCTGTCAGACTGCTAGCTATAGTGTTCTCTTGGGCTTCCTGTGGTAGGAAAAAGTGGCTTCTCAGGATGGTGTGTCTGAGGGAAAATTGAGAAAGAAGAGTCTTACACTGATGCTCTGCCAGGGTGGGACTTCCTGCCTGCCTGACTAATTGACTGGCAGAGATAATTTACAATAGATTATGAAAACTGTCAAATAGGTATATCTATAAGTATATCTATACATAGATATAGATATATATATATTTATATATAGCTAGATATTTAAGCTAACACAAAATGAGCACTACAACAAAATTCTAAGTACACTAAATAATACAGGTTAAGAATCGCATTTTCATATTTCTGATGATCTTCAAAACCCTTGAGACTAAGTCTAATTACAGGAAATGATATCAAGGCAATTGCTTTTATCATCTTGTCTTTGTGCTTAATCCTTTTGTTATCCCTCCCAATCCAAACACCACAGCTTTAATAATAAAAACCAATGGCAAACACTAGTCTCTGAATATCAGGTTTCCTTTCCATTTTTCAGCAATCTTCACTGTTTGTAAGTTAATGCTACATCACTTTTCTGGGTTGGAAAAAAAATTCCCATAGCCACAGCGGTGTTCAGCTGAAACAGCTGGACACTTTGCAATTATCTTGCTGTCCCCACAATGTGCAAAGACAGACTCGTGTTTTCCAGATGAAAACCAGCATAACAGTCTACTAATATGCTGTGGCACCAAGCTGAGTTTATTGTGGTATTTCTGTAAACTGTACCAGAATATCATTTCCTGTAAATGAGGTCTTCTATATATCATTTTGCCATCAAAAATCTTTTGCCAAACCAGATTTTACAAGTATTATAAAACATCTGGAAAAGCAGCCACACAAAGCTTTAATAGTTTCAAAAACAAGCAGAAGAGCTGAGTTCACGTTTCAAGTTTTATAAGTAATTGTTTTTTTCATTTACTGAGTTCATCCTGTTTTGCTACACATTAAAAAATCTTAACCCAAATCTCTGGTGCCACCCATTTGTATTTTCCCACTTTGCTCTGTCCACTCTGCATGTTGTGGCAGTTAATGCTGCAGAAAGGCAACAATTATTGGATGTCGCTGCTATGCTCTCCAGCCCAGGTGCTGCTGAAGCATCACCACCACCACTAATCGCAGAGTGCTCTGGAGATGAGACCGACTGAATCAATGCCTTTATGCAAAGAAACTTGGTGACCGTAGCTGGCCATTTTTAGTGTCTCTATTCAGCATGTGGAGGCAGCAAAAAATATTCCAGCAAGAAACAAAGCACTTCTCACAAACAAAGAATAAGACAAAGAATAATTTCAGATAATAATACTCCAAAGAATTTGTAACTGGTGCCTGACATCTTAACGTGGTATTGACTGCAAGGTGTCATTCCTTGGTGTCCAGTGATATTTCAGACTGAAGGATATGTTTTAGAACGTATTGTGTCAAGTTAAAGAAAATACTGCTATTTGCATGCAGAACATATCAAGGTGGTATATTGCTCATATGACCTGCACAGGCCATCAGGAGATTCTACATTTGTCTTCAAATTGGTTGCTCAAATTGCTTGCCTTACTGCCCCTTCCATTGACCTGGAGTTCATGCTGAAATTTGTTACAATTAAAAGAAAGTTAAATCTACTATTTCTGAGGAACACATGCTGCCACTGAAGCAGCTTGTCTTGGTGCTTAACAAAACATGCACAGTCATAGCATGTAATTACAGCCCAAAATGGTGTCTGTCTGAGGCGGGCAAAGAAAACTAAAAAAACTGTAACCTTGCAAGTATTTGGGACCAGCTCTTGCACCCAATCTCATGTTCTGAGCAACTTGCCCCTCCAAGGAGCCCTCTGTAAAAGGTCTCACCATCCCCAGCGCTTTCTCAAAGTGTGAGGAAGATGGAGGAAATGAGAAGACAGCAAATGAGACAAAAGTAAAGGAAACTGCAAAGTGTCCCTTTAAAGTATAGTATGATAAACAGTAACTTAAGGCTACAAAAAATTGTCAGTTGCTAAAAACTCCACCCATTTTAGGCATTCTTTACCAACTGACCACAAAGAAATTAAAAAAAAATACAAAATCAAAATTAATCCTTAGCAATAGGGAGCAATAGCATTCATATCGTTGGCATTGCTTGTTAGTGTTGTTACTGCAGGACATGTTTGGTATAACGACATACAAGTCTTGAAACAAATTTCCCAGCAGTAGTATCCTTGTATAGACTGAATAAAGGTTATTTTCTACAGGGAGGTATCTTATAAGAAAAAAACAGTAGGGGAGACCATAGAAGTGAGAGGATCCTATGGAGCTTTTTGTATTTAACAACAATCAATGGGTTTTATGGAAAATCATTGAGCAAAATGTGAGCTGCAAGCACACTACCCCATACTGATGTTATTTATAACCTTAGTCTTTAACTGCAGGAAAAGTACACTTCCGTTCTATGGGGAATACATTAAAAGTATAAAGAGCAGATAAAAAGACAGAGCATTTCATGGATCACCAAAAACAAAATCCACTTAAATGAGCTTAGAGCTGGTTTCTTGGCTTTCACTGATGGAGAAGGACTATAAGGCATTGCCCAAGAGGAAAAAGCTGTTACCTAAGTGTGTTTGTTACCTCATGCATAAACATGGGATTACTGTAACACACATACATGCATATAAGGTGTTTGCTTATACTTTAACTCTGTCAAGACTGTACTATTATTTCTTATGATTAGGACAGAGTGCTGCTGCTTTTCACACATGGATTTGCCAGTTTTTTTCAGTAAATATTTGGGTGATAAAAGATGAATAGCTGCTGGTTTGCAAGATAGCAGGAAGGCTATTTTTTTCCCTTCTGTGTTGCCTAGGTAAATCATCATTAACATCCTCTATGTGAAGTGCTAACCACAGTAATACAGGTTTTAACTTAGCAGGGATGCAGCCATGAAATACTTGTTCAGTAACCCTATCTGTAGAAAATGGCACAGTATGAAGAGGGTCAGTTGGTGCTCATCCAGTATGGGATTTTGCACTCATCTATGGAATTAAGCCTCTATGCTAGGAACATTGTTTCTCACTTGTTTAAAAAAGGAGGGGAAAAAAAAGAGACCAAAATCACTCTAAATATACACAATAAAAACAATTTATATGTTAGGTAACAACATTATTGGCTAATTTAAACATCAGTTTAAATAATATACTCTAAAGTCATGAGACTCAAACACAAGCATGCTCATCACAACAAACTGGATCATTATGAAGAACAAAGAGAGAAGAGGAGAGTTTATGATGTAACTTGTTACCTGCAGATGGCAGACTGGCTATAGGCTGGGCCTTCGGTGGCGCTTAGGGCTTGGCCAACTTGAGTCTGTGTCAGGCCAAGGGACAGGCGTCGGATTTTAAAAGCTTTGGCAAATTCTCGTATTTCTTCCAGATTTACCCCATCCACCTCCCCAGAGGCTGTCTGAGGATCTGTTGAGATATTTTTTAAACATGTCAGTTCTTTGCATCACGTATCGGTGGGACAGGCTTACAGCTGTTTTCAGTGTCAAGGCTTTCAAGTTCAATTTTTTTAGTACTGATCCCTTTCTCTTCTTCCCCAAACAGAAACAGACTGGCCTTGTCAGGTGTGTTATGAAGCATGTTCAGATTGCTAAGATCCTGACTGGGTTGCAGGTGCTGGTGGAAGATTTTCAAAGATATGCTGTTGCTGAACTCCTGAAAAAGGCCAGCTCACCTCAGAGGGAGGGTGTGACTGGGCTCCTCACTGCCATTTATGCCTTGCAAAGTCTTCTCTGGGTTGAGAAGTCTTGTTCCCTGTTTTCCCTTCTTATCACGCAGCGAAAGAAGGTTGGTGTTACTATATTTATATCCAGCCTGTGGGGAGGGCTATATATATGTATGAGCTGCTTGGATTTTTAGCTTGAAATCAAGTCTTTCTGCTTTATCTAAAGGTAATGCCAAATAAGGAGATTCACAACTATTTCTTCCCTTTTACACAATACCCAATTTAAACTGACACATGAATGTCCAAAATAACCCAGCAAATGAACAGGCCTAAAAAATTCTGCCTTTAAAACCTCCTTAATTTAAAAATAATCTTTTAAAATATTCCCTTCTGAGAAGCAGCCTTTCAAGCTTTTTATTCTGCCTCCCATCAGGTCGATAATCAAGGAGCAACAACACTGATTTTGGATGGTAATGCTGCACAGTTATTTTACTTCTACATTAGTCCCTCAGAAGATAATGCTTATGATGCTGTGAGAATAAATTTGTCCTTCCTCTCTATAGCGGTTTACTGACACAGAAGCCTTTGTCCCTGAAAGGGCACATAATAAAGCATGTCTACCACAGAAAAGCTCCTTTGGAGCTGGATAACTTGGTCAATTTAGGACTTATCAAGGGAAATGACACAACAGCTGGAGAATGGAACTTTCCCCCCTCCCAAGCTACTGATCCCTGACTAAATGAAAGTGTTTGCCAAGTCAGAGACAGCATGGGACTGGGATGGTAGAAGATTTCAAAGTGTTGTGCAATCCTGCATGTAGTGAAGCCGTTCTTCCAGTGAGACATCTCTATTGTTCTTCACCTCATTCCTCAGACGCTGAGGTGAAAAGTTTGCAGCACAATAACCCCTCAATTTCTGTAAATGCAAGCAGTTGTCCAAGGACAATGCTAGACTACATTACAATTCTGAACCCTGTATTAGAATGGCTCCTGCTAGTATGGCTATAGTGAGGGCTTATCAGCATTACAGTAGCAAAGCTTTTCTTTTCAGGGGTTTATAAGCCTGGTTTAAAATTTCCTTATCATGGAAATATCCTATGAAAAAATCTTTTTGTCCAATAATAGACAGAGGGAAAAGGGTTTTCTGATATATAAATTTAGCCTATATCTATCTGTTGCTTGAGTGTAAGAAACACACATGGCAGTAATATTTTTAAAATTTGTGTGTATGCAACCAGGGACCACATGAACTATGCACAGATAAACATGCACATAGGTTGAACCTTGTTTCAACAATACTTCACACTCAGAATCATCTCTGCTGTTCTCACTGCTGTACTTGTGGTCATCTGTACACCTATGTACTCATCCAGTACAAAGCTAGGGTGCATATTGTGTGCTTTAGGACTAAGTGCTGTGACAGTGGCCACTCAGGTTTACAAGGTAATTGTCTTTAGAAGCATGTAATTTTCCTGCTTATGCCATATAGTCTATCTAGCATACCAGTTCTGAATTTCAGAGACACAGAAGGGAGCTGAAGACTTATCTACTCTTTACATCTCTGTACTAAATATCATAAATGATACTGGCCTCAAAAAATCCCCTGAGTGAAGTACACTAAAATTGTGGCCTTCCTCACCTCTTTCCTTCTGTTACTTTAAGTCCTCTGACTAAGGCTGTTAGGTATGTGACAAAGGACAATTCAGGTGTTCCTAGAGAACTCGAAAAGTAGCAAACTATGGCACCTGGCACCTGTAATGCTCCCCAACTCCTGTTAGGAATAAAAAGAGAAGTAAGAAAACTAATTGCAGAGATCTTAGAGAGATTATAGAGAAATTCTGTCAAGTTCTGCTGGATCTAGAATGATCTGGCACTGTTGCAACAGTTAACGCCATGGAAAGACCTTTCCTGCCTGTGGCACTTGGATGAGGGAAATATTAGGCTGAGCTCTATCTACTTGAGATGAGAAAAAACTGTGATGCTCTTCAGTAATACATTAGTAGAATGTAGTATATAGTGGAATATCTGTTGAGAAAAAGGCTTCATTCTTTCATAGCTTCTTTGGCAACAGGAAAGTACTAACAGATGGACTGAAACACTGAAGTGTTTTATCTTGAACTCTAGGGAAAATAGCATTTGTACAAAATTGGAACCATTTCTACTTTGGGTGTGATTCAAAGCCCTTTGAAATCCACAGATCTTGTTTTCTGTCACCTCCCTAAAACACAAATAGTGCTATGAAGACCACTCTATTGATATCATCATTGGTCTGTTTTACTCTACCGCATTAAAATGCCATCTGTACAGTCTTAGACTGTGTGGTCTAATATATGCACACACATAAACATATTCAAATAGATTATGGACTTTGTTTTAACAAGTTCTGGGCTCTCAGAACAGTTGAACATATAAGGCATTTCACATTTTAGGAAGAGTAGCTTACGCTTTTTAAATTAAGTGGCTATCCCAGGGAAGGCCACCCAGTGCAAACAGGAAAATAGAGAATATCAAACCCATTGAGTATTTGGGATCTACAGTAACAGCATTTCAAGACTCCAAGTTTATATTATTGCATGAGAAAACAATGGCTGTCTATGAAACTACTGGAGAAAGGTAAGAGGGTTTTCTGGGACCATTTCAGAGGATACGGGTACATGTAACAAAAAGGAAGACAGCTAAAATTCCACCAGCTGTCCTGGTGGATGTTGAAGGTAGATGAGCAGTATGGAAGAAATTAAATCCACAAGCTCTCCTGCATTGAAATCTGTTTTTTCCTACTGAAGGGAATACTTCTCCCACTTTTGAACTCTTCTGAAAATCCTGTGTGAGTTTGTTGTTGAGTGAAAATATGCTGTGGTTTTAATAGTTAGGGGAAAGAGCTGCTGCAGAGAAATCAGTGCACCCTGAAGGAGAAACCAAATTTCTGTTGCACAGAGTTCTGCCACGGGAGGGATTACAGGCGGATGATTTCCCCAGTCAGACAGGAGGAGAAATAGCTGGCTGAGGAGGTCCAATGGAAAGTAAATTGGATAAGAAAGGCAGGACAAAACATTGATAATGGAAAATGGAGTGGAGCTCAGTGGGAAAAAAAAGAAGAATAATTTGTTTATGGGAGGCATTTTAATTTTATAGTAACAGATGAAAGTAAAATGAGTTTGGAAGGAAGAAAGGAACTTCATGGGGACACAAGTCTCAGAGCACAAGGGGAAGCCAGTGATTTCCACAAAGAGAACATATGGCGGAAAAGTTAAAGAAATGAGCAGAGCGATGCATTACAGAAGAGGAAAATGAAATGGAAAAAGGGAGGAATAATGATGTAGAATTGAATGAAGAGAAAACAAAGAAGACAAAAGAGAATACAAATAGGATTGGACAATACAAAGGAATCATACAGAAGGGACAGGAAGAATAGAGATGAATCTTGCAGTACTTGCTTAGACAGAACTTACTTTAAAATATCTTTTATTTGGCAATAGCTGTTACATTTTGTCTTTAAAATAATTAGCACTTGTTGCTGGTTAGGGATGAAGGGGTGATTATGACCGAAAAGGGAAAAGTTATAAAGAAGACAATAACCTAAAGGAAAAAAAAGGACAGGAAATTAAAAAAAAGAAAGAGAAATTAAAAAGTAAGGAAATGCACTTTTTTGAATAAGAAACACATTAAAGAAAAAAAAGCAAAATCAGACAGAAAATACTACTACAATGAAAAGTAAAAGGAATAAACCCAAGGAACATGGAACACTAAAGTTAACAAAGAGAGTTCCTATGACTTTCTCATTGTACTTTAATAATTTCTCTGATGTGAGGCAATGTCTTGTAAAAGAGTTAGTCTCTTTGCAGCCAGTGTGCAGAAGCTTGCCCCAAATAATTATTTGCTGAAGTTACGATGCTCTATGCAATTTGATTAACTGAAAAAGTCTGACTAGTTTTACATGAACTTTGCTATATTTAGCAATTATTTCTGGAATATAGCAAATCTCTGCCAAGGTACTCAACTCCAGAACCTCTGCCAGAGGTCTGGACTTCCTTTGTAAGGAATGAGGAAAAGGAAAGAATATTCCTACCTCAGGAGGGATAAAGAAATCAAAGATAGGTTCAGGAGGCCACAAATTGTTTCATGCTGCCCTCATGCCTCAGGATTTCTCTCAGAAACACTAACCCATTTCCCGCCTCATCCCACTGAAAGACTTTAAATGGACTTTCAGACACTGGATTTCAATTGTAGGCCTTTCATACAAAGTTCTGCAGCCATTGTGGGAGCTGGGATGTTAAGAAGGCCACAGGCTTGACAAAGATGCGCTCCTGCCCTTCAGGGATCTGCATCTAGAAACTGAACAGGTTCTGTAAAGAAGCAAAACAAGGATGACTTTCTGTCTATATCCTCATGTGCAGCCACAGTTTTGTGCAAATGGCTTTTCAGTCACATGAAACAATTGTCAAACTCATGAAGGTCATTTAATACTATTTGGTGAAACAGTATTGCCGAGAAGGAAAAGCTATAAAGGATCTTGTCTGATTTTCATGTTTCATTACACAGGTGGTTTGATCTTTCCTTACTGAACTGCCAATATTTTCCTCTTTCTTGTAGGCTCTTTCCACATTAATAGAAAACAGAAGGTAGCTCTCTTGTGCCCTGCAACATCGTCCCTGATGTGGCAGCTCAAGCAGGCTTAGGCATGCAGTATTAACTCCAGTTTATGGTTGGCTACATGCTCTCAGAAGCATGCTGGACAACCTTTAAGGATAATTGAGATGATCGGTTTGCTTCTATCTGTGTAAGGTTGCTATATGAATGGCAGAAGTGAGTTGATCTGCTCCTCACGCTACTCATTCTGTTAGTCTTGAATAGCAGACACTGGATGAAGCTAGAAGCATAAACTCAAAACAACTCCACAAGTTTTTATTTATGTGTAACTATGTTTAACATGTAATTTTTTCCAGGAAAATCCTATCAATAACATTTTCTTTTGGAATACTCTTAAGATCTGAATTCCAGTGAGTTAATTTCCTAGTACAACTTCTTTGTCGGTCTGACTGTATGAAAAGTTTCCTATGCCTGTAGCTCTGGCCTGCTTTATGATAGAACTGCAGTAAGGACAGGGAGACTGACTTGACGCTCTTCTTTGTGATTATTTTTCACACTCCTCTGATGGCTTCTGGGAAGCATGGGAGTGGCGTCAGCAGGATTTGGATTCAGAGGGGGCAAAAATTAATCTTGAGTCTTAAGAAAAAGATGATAGAAGGAAAAAACCAAACTGGAAGACTATTAAAGAGCAGGGATCAGAGTTTGGAGTGGAGGGAGAGAGGGCCTGACTGTGCAGAGTAGTACCACTCACTGTGGTAGAGGAAAGAAAATAGGGAAGAAGAGGTGGCACTAGTGATAAAACAAGATAAAGGAGGATAGAAGCTACCTAATAAAAAGGCTGGTAAAAGAGTACAGATATGGTCTGGAGACAGTGACTGAGTGAGAACTGAAATGGAAAGAGAAGTTGGGTAATGATGGACTGTGAGGAAAGGACTGAAGGGAGAAAACTAGAGGAACAAAAGCATGGAGGCAAAGGGAGAGCGGATTGCATGGAGAACAGTGTGAAGAATTAATGGCACTAGAACAAGACAAGTAGTGGATGGAGTCAAGCCTGAGAGGATCAAGTAAAAGTCGTATGTTCGTTAATGTATCTCCCAGTTGTGCCCAAATTGATATTCCTGTGCCTCATACTGCTCTGCTCTCAGCCAAATCCATAAGCACAGCATGTTTATTTTAAAGCAGAACCAACAAGATGATAACAGAACTATCAGCTTTTCCATCCATTCAACACATATTCTATTTCCAGCTATGAACATAAATATTATCTCACCATATGACTGATGTACATTACTGTTCTGCTTTTGTAAAAACCTTGAAATTTATCCAGGCAAAAAAAGGGGCTAAAAGAACATCCTTAGAGCTGCACAAATTAACACTCAGAAGCTACAAAATGCTGGAATTACAGCAGCCCACACCACAGTGAAGCATAGTCTTTGAGCCGTGGACTATCATTTCTTTTTCATGTGCCTTGTTCAGTGAACAGGATGAACTGTCCTTCATTGCAGACAAACTGATTGATGTATTGCCTTTTTACTTGTTCAGTGTGTGGCCCCAGACCTCTATTAAAGTTCTTCACTAAAGACATCTCCTCTTGAGCTCTTCTGTTTTTTTAAAAACCTTAATTTATTTTCTTGTGTTTCTACAAGATGAGGGTATTCCCCTTCTCATTCACAGAAAAGTAGACAGATATTAAGGGAAGAAGCATTTTTGGGTTACCCAGTCTAGGTCAAGTAGGAAATGATTTTTTAGACTGTGTCTTCAAATGGTTCTTGATACAGTTCCACAATGAAAGTGCACTTAAAATTGCAACTGTGACTACCAGATTCTTCTGTAAATTAAAGTCCAGATTCTCAAGCTGGATATTGAGGGAGCACTTGTGAAAAATCTCTTTTAAGTGATTTGCCCGCTGTTGCACTGGAATTACATAGCAGACAGAAGGCTTCAGCTCCTCAGTCCTCCATTGCCTCAGGCAAGACCATCCTTCACTCCTCTACAGCTTCCTACCTGAAATGTTATGCAAACTGGGGAACAGATTAGTGAATCAGATAAACCCTGGGACAAAAGCCCACCTGTTGCACTAGTAATTCTGATACATCCCTAGGACAATTACACTGGGAATGCATTTAAAGAAGGATGAGCAAAAAAATCATGATTGCTTGATTTTACGCACAACAATATATTGGTATAATGAAATACATGTTCTAATAGGAATTGCATACAGTTGAACAAATAACTATTTTTCGAGCATCTCCTAACTTTTGATGGATTTATCCTGTAAACTTAAAAGGGCTTCCTCTATGTTGCATTTATTTTAAATTAGAATGTCCACAAGAGGAGCTGTTCTGGACTAGCTATTGAAAAATAACTCATTCTGCACCAGCTATGTTACCCAATTTTCCCACATGGACTAGGATAAATTTTATGTATTTGTAATGTAAAACCTCTTCTTTGTCTTCCTCCTACAAGCATGTCTACATGAGAAAATTTACTACTGACAGAGCAATAGCAGTATATTTATATCACTATAATTATATCTGTATCTATATGCAGATATTTTCATTCCAGAATAAAAGTATTCCCGCTGGGAGTTATATCAGCATAATTTTACCACTATAGCCCTACTAGTAATTTCCCCATGTAAAAGATCTCTGAAAAAATCTAACCAAGATTTTTTCACTTCTCTCCTTGCATGACAGTTTCTCTAAGCCCTTCATAAGCTTGCATCAGTTGCATATTTTACATTACCAATATAGCATAAGCTATAGTGTTTGTTTACTTAGAATATATACATGGAGTATCATAGAACAAGATCATCCAAATCACTTGGATTTTTGCAGATGTGCAAAAACTGTTAATGCTTCTTATGTATACTGTCAACCTGTGGTTTTTGCTATGTGAACACCAAGTTAGTACTGAAAAGGTAATAGCAAAGACTCTGAACAGTGAGATCTGGATAAAGGGCTGTTCAGGTCAGCTGTTATATTCCTAACACTGGAACTCAGTTATTTCACTGCAGTGTGCTTCTCTCTTCTCCCCTACATGTTCCAGTTCATTCTTGTTTAAATGTTGCAAGCTTTTTCTGGCAAGAAAGTCTCTCACTCTAGATTTGCGTAGTATTAGGGTTTGTAAAATGGTTTGCTATATCAACCAAGCAAACAAACAAGCAGCTTAACCAAAAGTAGGAGTACCTGTTTGCCCACCAAATTCTGAGAAATGTAATTCATTATACTGACTGATTCAAAAATGTGTAATTTCCAAAAAATGTAAACTACATTTCAGTTACAATAATTGCCTTCATGAGTCAATTAATGGCATTTTAATGACCATTTTCAGCATCGATTAAGATTTTTAAAGGCATGTTTACCTTAAGCCCCATCCATGACAGCACTTAGTAATTCTCACTGGTGAGAGTCAGTCTATTTAGCAATATACAATCTACTATAAATAAAAAAAACAAAAGGAGGGAGAGCAGATTGGGAAACTCAGCAGTGAGGAGAACAAACAGAGGGGAGAACTAAGGAGAGCCAGGGAGCAATACTTACTGCTGACTAACTGGCCAACACTCAAAGCTGAAGAGGAGGAGGATGAGGAGGAAGAAGAGGAAGCCTGACGCACTGGGCTTTGAGACATAGATGCTTGACTGTGAGCCAAATGCAGGAGATTGGATTGTGAGGCTGCTTGTCCCACTTGCGTCTGGGAGGGCTGATGGAGCTATATGTTAAAATGTAAAAATAGGTATTTAGAAAGTGAAGCAGTAATAGAAAAATTTCAATGCACCATCTCACCCATCTACTTCTGGGGAACAAATTACATAGGAGCATTAAACACCATGGGCTTTGTTCATGTTACAGTGTTACAGTAGGAGGAATCTGAGCTGTTTTGAGTATTTTCTTTCCAGTTTTACCTGGTTTAACTGGATACTTAATCTAATTAGAAGCTAAATACTTTTTTTGAAATGGGTGATAAGAGACCTATGACATTCACAGCAAGATTCTGATTTAGTAAATACATATCCTTACCTGTTTTCTGACTCATGAAACCAGACTTTTATTCCCTACATGGATTCTCATAGAAATCAGGATTGTTTCACAGAGATCCTTTCATACTGCAGGACCAGGGCCAGGAAGAATGGGAATGGGGAAAAGGACATAAACCGAGCCAAAATCCCTTTCCTACAGGAAGCAATGATTTGTTTTATGAAGATCTAGCAAACAAACAAGAATCATGCAAACGGATAAGTCATCCAATACTAAAACACACAGGGAAACTTCTGGGCCCCATTCACATCAGGATTGTATCCAGTAAGACACGTCTAAAAAGTCTAGTGAGTATGGTAGATGCAAATGATACACTGTGATACATGAATCTGACTTTCTAAAAGTTTTTTAAACAAATATTACAAGAGTGTATTCTTTGTTTTTTCACTAGGGGAGTGGAAAGAACCATGAATCCATTCTGCCTATGGTATGATTTCATGTGGGGTTGAAATCTAGGAACATTCTTTGGTACTGATTTTCACATAAAACTCAGAAAATTCAAAGGGCAGTCTCTCTACAGAATGAAGGCACACAATGGACTTTACAGTTTTGAATTGTGTTCTAGTAATCCAGTACAGCCTTTTCAGAGCGTAAGAATACAGTAATACAGTACCGATACACTCTGGTGACTGCTGCTTATTATACCTTTATTTTATGTTGATTCTTGATACTGATCAAAAAAGATAGTATAAATATTCTAAAAAGGCTTCACCTCACTGCAGCTGTTATCTGCATTTTCTACAAGGGGAAAAGATAAAGACCTATTTGACCTTGCTTGAAGTCGGTAATTAAAATCTACTTCTTGAATGCTAAGGAGTATGAATTTTTCTCTTTTGATATCTAACTGAAAAAACTACTTTCGAAAAGGAGCTACATTCATTAGTAACACTCAAATTATATGCATTATCCTCCCAGCACACACAGAAATGTCTGATGCTAAGTAGACAACAAATTGTATAACACTATAGATAAAGGTATCTGTTCAGATTCAAGATGACACTTTCTGTGGAGTATGTATGAACTATTTTAATGACAATATTCCTTTTAGAGCCTGTTTAAGAATGGAAAAAATTTCAACTTCTTTTTCCACCTTCTACATGGCATAATATAACAGAAAATGAAGGAAGAAACTTTGATTTAACCTGTGATAATAATAATGATAATTATTTATCTGACCACTTTTAGTGTATTCTGACTTCCTTGTGGATTAATAAAAAAAAGCATCTTTTTATATCAAGGATTTTTTTTATCAAGTACATTTTAAAAAATACAACATGCCACTTTATCAAGGGGATAACAGTTGAGAAGCTGATTAAAAGGCTTCCAGTTTTCAGACTCATGCAAGCAGTGAGAATCTTTAAAAAAATTCTCTAAGGGCTGAATTTTATCGACAGAGAATTCCCAACCCAGAATGTCTACTTTTATAGTATCTTCTCCTAGGGAAACATCCCACTGTGATGGTTGGCCTCTTCTGAGCACTGCAGAAGTGGACTGCCTACCCATCCATTATACTCATATCACATCCAGACTGCAGCTTTCAGAAACAAGCAGGTGTTTGGGGTCTGGGTCTGTTTTCTGAGGGAATCTCTGGTGAAACTAAAGATTTCAGCACAGGCAAGGGAAGATAAGTACTGTATTTAGATCAGTTAGATGCTTTCACTCTATCTGGAACAGTCTAAGAGATGTTAGAGCTTATCTGTGAGGATGGAGGAGCAAATACAGCAGCTATCTTTAAAGAGAAAGATCTGCAAAATTATAGTCCAGTCAACTGAACTTCAACCATGGAAAAGTACTGAAGAAAATAATCAAACAATTTGTAAGCACCCGCAAGAAAACAAGGTAGCAACAGACAACATGGATTGTTAGGAACAAACTGTGTCAAACCAATCTGATCTCCCTCTAAGACAGGGTAATTGGCCTTGCAGACAGGGAAAAAGCAGTAGGTGGTTTGACTTTACAAGTGTCTCGACACTCCCTCATGTGACATTCTTTATAACCTAAGGAAGCATAGTTTAGGTGAAATTGCTGCAGAATGAATGCCGAAGTATTTGGAGAACAAAACTGAGGATGAGATATCTGTGGAAACAGAAGTGTGCATGCATGGTGCTTCACAGAAGTCTGTCCTCATTCTGCACTACTCAATATTTTCTTAAAGACATGGATGATTGAACAGAGAATACTAAATTTACGCGCTGATGACATGCTGGGAGGAAATTTTGACAGGTTTTGGACTACAGGATTAGGAATCAAAATGTTTCTGTGCATTTGAACATGCTGTCTGCAATCCTGTGGTGTTGCAAAAGTAAAGGCAGTTCCCATGCCAAGCCATGTGAGTGGGAGTAGATGCTGGTAGTGCATGTGAAGTGCACCTTCTTTTCTACTGAGCCTTGGAAAGACCTCTGCAGAGGGGGATGCCATGTCCACAGCTAAGTTCCAGACTTCAGAAAAATCTATTTAACTAAGTAGAGTTAAATAATTAGAATGGCTGAAGGCTTGGGAGTTAACTGAGGCTTGTGATGACACCTGTAATGAACTGGTCGTGTTTAATCTAAAGGAGGGATGACCAAGAGGGATGTGATGCCTGCTTTGAATACAGACATAGCTAATGAAAAGAGGAGATAATTATTTTGTCTTACATTTTATAATGGAGAGAATGAGGCCTAGTTATCTGGAAGGTTCAAATTAGATGTTGGGAAAAGCTATCTAACATGGCAGTGAAACACTGGCATAGATTACTGATGGAATCTGTGGGTTTCTATGACAGTGTGGTCAGGACCAAATTAGCTAAAAACTGGAATAGATACTCCAACAGATTAGACTGGATAATCTCTTGAACCTTGACCTTCCACACATAATTTTTTTTATGATTCTACACCATTTCCCATCAGCATTTCTCAGGGAGATAGCAAATACAACATTTTCCAGCTATGTTACACATACAGTCACTGAACATTTCAACTATTGAGCATGTGCACAATAAATCTAAAGCCTCCATGAAGCTCTAGAATGAGAAGACACTGCATTTTTCAGCTCTGCATGCAAGGCATGCACTCAGCACAACAGATCACGTGCACAATATGATGGTTGGGTCTAGGAAGTGTTTGAGTCTCTGCACATGTTTTGTACAATGCATGTATTTTTAAAATAACTGGAATACCCAGAAGCTTGGCAACTTTGTTGCTGAAGGTCCAGAAATATTTAAACAAATACAAGAAATCTCAAAATTTAGCTGGGCAGAAGGAAAATGGCTAGTGAAGTTTGGATTCACAGTAGCCCTAGATGTGACAGCAACATATAAGGGATATTTACAGGTTGGTTTCTAACTCGCTGCTTGTGAGGGATAAGCGAGCAATGGGGTTGAAGAGGCAGAAGAGTCACCTTAAGGCCTGACCAGAGACTGAGGGAGGATTCCATCTTTAACTCCCTACGTAATTTCCAGCACCACCTCTGCTTTACAGACATGATGGTTGAGCTGTAAATGTCCTGCTTAAAAGACAATTATAGTTATCTATGGCATGAAATTGCATCAAAATACTCTCTCTTTTCATCCACTATAATTTCTACTCCAGAAATAGCCTTAAGGAGAGGCAACGATTAGATTATGAATTAGATTCTAGATGACAGAATCAATTTGAACTTGCAATAGCAGACTTTTCCCAATTTTGGACACGTATATATGATATGAATTATATTTATGACTGTTGTGCATTTTCCATTTAAAGACAGAAGGAGGCACAGAAATTACAGAAGCAGTTGCTGTAAGTGCCATTCTGTGTAGGTGGATATAGTAGAAATGCCAGAATGATGACTGTATGCAACAGTGATCAGTATCTGGCAGCAATACGTGTATGCACGCTGCAGTTAGAGGAATGAAGTGAACATGAGAAGTGGAAAGTGCATCATAATACTTTATAAGAATAAACTGAAAACTGCAAAGGGCCTTATTCATATTTCTTTTACATGAGATTTACATGTTGCTGTCAATGGTGAAGGTAGTATTAACTGATAATTGCAGAGGTAAAGAATGAATTAGGTCTGTAAGACTGAATTTTCTTCTTAAATTATACATGTAGGATATTCCTATGCCTGGGATGGTTGACTGGAGTTCTGTATTAAAGAGATCAGAGATGTTGTTCTCTGCATCCAGAAAGCTGCGCATTAGTGATAGTGTAACACAGTATTTTGCATAAAATAGGGAAGAGAAAGAAACTAACAGGAAATCTAGAAAACTTTTGACAGAATATTGCCCTGTATCATAACAGAGCTGCTACTTGGTTTTACAGAGAGTCTGGACAAACAGCAAGGGGAAAATATGGACTTAATGGAAAGGAGAAGAAAATAATGAGCTTAGATTGCAGTAAGGGAAGCTAGGGTCAGGCATCAGGAAGACCTTTTGAATGCTAAGGAAAGGGGCCTAGGTTGCCTAGGGATGTCAGGGAACCTCCATCACGGAAGATTTTTAAGAACAAGCTAGACAAACATCTGTCAAGAATGATATAGGGACAGCTGATCCTGCCTAGGGGGAGGAGATGGACTACATGACCTCTTCAGGTCCTTTCCAGTCCTATTTTTCTATGATTCAGTGAAAAGGAAATCTGAGAAATGAGGAAACACAACAAATTAGAGAAGACAGAGGTGAAAAAGACAAGTATAACAAAAAGGGCAGAAGAGATGAAACTAAGAGGAATGGTACAAAGAGCAAGAAATACATTTTAAGCAACGCCCTTTATGTTATAAATAAAGATTTTCAATTTTTTCTGATGTCACCTAGTTCATCCTGGCAAATACGGATATTAACTGTAGTAAAGATTAAAGTCCATGGAAGGTCTGAAAAACAAATATCTTGATATAAAATGACACTCCCAAACACTTTGAAATTCCATGACAATGTAGTAGTAGTTTAAGTGTTTCATTCTTCTATTTTTCCTGCGAATGGAGTCCTCTGCTCTGTATACGTTCCCTAAAATGTTTCCTAGAATACATTTGATTTTGAGAAAGAGTAATGGTGTGCTGAGGACACTGCAGGATTCAAGAGCACCATGGCAGATGAAGTCTGTTTTCAAACCTACTCACACTGCACAAGCAGGCATGGGCTTCGAACGGGTTTCCTTAAATCTTCTAACAAATGGAAAGAACAAGTTAATACACATATCCCCATCATTCTTGCCAAATCCCTTTCACAGTCAGCTCTGCCAGAGTATTTCACAAATACTGCATCCCATCACCCTAATTTAGATTACTCAAATAAATTCAAGTAAGTGCATATATGAATCTAAATATGGAAGGTATTTGATACTTAATAAGCATCCTCTTTCTCAGTATAGTACAATATAGTATAGTACATATAGTATAAAATGCGTCTATACACACTGCTTAGACTGACAGAATAGGTACATTTGGAAACTAATATAAAAGGTCCTTAGATTCACACTGGCTGTGCGCATACTCCACCCAAAATGAAGAGTGTACTGTGGACATAACTGGGGGCAGGACTTTGACAGCATCTGCTGAAGTTCTTTCAAAGCCTTTCTATAGGACCACAACTACTTTCAAAACACACTGTAGTTGAAGGTCTTTAAACTTGCTAAATGAGGTTGAGAATATAGCTAGACTTATGTAAAAGATATAATTTTATATGCAAATCAGGCACAGAAGTAATTTTTTTTACCCCTTTCAGGAAGGATATAATGTCAATATAAGAACAGTATTATTGACAATACATTAATGACTAATTATAAATTATTTATCAATTAATAATATTATTAATAATGTAAATATTACAAGAGTATTATAGTAACAGTTTTAAATGTGTAAGTGCATAATTCAAAGGTAACCCGCATATTCCTACAGTGAACAGCATTTTATGCTTCCTATGCCTCAGTTGCTTAGAATGACACAGGTAATGTAGTAATGTCTTCCTATTCCCAAAGGTTTGGTGCAGTTATATGGACTTTTTTAAAGATATCCTTCTCCTACAAGTGCTGATGCCACAAAGAAAACTGGTCAGGAAGAGACAGAAGTTACAAGTCAAGTGTTGTGCTGTGGCATGGAAAGTCTGATGTAGTCCCTTGTACTAGTAAATAGTCTAGTAATCTTGACTTTCAAAGATCTAGTAATTTATCCATAGATGACATAGAATTATGCAATGATGATGGTAAAGGAAAAGAGACAGAAGCGAGAAAAATTGTCACCCTCATCACTGAAAGTCATATAAAAAGCAAAAGAAAAACAAAATTGGATTGAGACAACACAGTTTAGTGACTATATTGAAACATAGAGAAAGAAGAGTGCATTTTTCATAAAGCAAGACATCATCAAAGCTATAGGAGTATTGCAGAAAGGAAATGATTGAGAGCTGGTTAGATTTTAATGGGAGAGAATAACAAAGGAGTTGTGATAACAAGATGGTAGGGTGTTGTTACGATTCGATTTAAACCCAGAAAAGCAAAGCAAGCTAAGTCTCTGAGCATAAACTGGAAAGAACTTAGAAGGTTCAAAATATCCCCAGAAACAAGATTAAAACCAAACGAGGTTAGATGTTGTTGCCAAAAAATGGATGTATTTTATTTAATAGTAGAGAGGTAAAGAGAAGGGAAGAAAAAAGAGAGAAAGAAATAGAAAAAAGAAGTGTGGGTGGGGGGTGGGGGAAGAGGGAGAGGTGACAGGGGTTAGGTGGAAGCATATCACCCATCCGAGGGTCCCAACGACGTCTCGTTGCTCCCTTCCATCTGGTCTTCTGGTGGTGAGGGTCCCCCATCACCACTGTGGCCACGCCGCTACATGCTGCCACACCACACACCGCCACACACCAAAGAGTACAGAACTCCGTGGATTAATATACACTTTGGGCCAGGTGGGAATGCCCACGTGTCTTTCTTGCAGGGGCCAGCTTGACACACTGTCCCTTGCAACACTGAGGGTCTGTTGCATCATCTCTGGTGCAGGGTCTGGGGACCGCTTTGAGGGGGGCCCTGTGATGGGCCATGTCACCCCCTTCTGCTGTGGATAAACTTCCTCCCCCCTGGTGAGGACCCCTCAGCTGGGCTCCTCTGCACAGGGGAGGATGGACAGTCTCTGCACCTCTCACCAGAGGCGTTTCCAACACACACCCAAAGCCTCTCCTCCCTCCCACCCTTTGGTGGAGGGTGTGTTCGAGCCTGGCAGCCGATAGCCCTGGGGCTGTGGTCTCCACCCTGGAGGTGTTAAGCCTGTGCTTAGTGAATGTCCCCAGCCCTGAGTTGTTACTTTATCTTATGTTCATCAGGGAGCAGTGTAAGGCCTCAGTCAGGGCCCCATTCAGGGTGCGGTAGTCTTCTCTGCAGCTTTTGGAATACAGTTTAAAAAGTTTAAAAAGTCCTTTAAGAAAATGTTTAAGTCATAAAACATAATATTTCAGTCTCTGACAGATGTTTGTGGCAGGTTGAGATTGAAGAAAGAGAACATCTAACAAGAAATTTGGCAAGCAGATATACAAGAATCACCACAGACCCATCTGAGAGCTATCTATGTCTTTTCAACAGTTAATCTGGAGCATGATAGCCAATGACAACAAAGATGGGGAACTGAAAATGTAGTAAAATGCTGCCTAGTAGCTCATTTTACTCTGTTAGAATTGGCAGAAGCCCAAAGCTGGTAGTGCTCGATGACATGATGAAGTATGAAAAGTTCTGGCAGGCATTGTAGATAAAACAAGACTAAGGACAACTGGGACTACAGTCCTGATTTAATGAAGCTAGCATGTAGAAAGAAAGAGCCAGGAAAGACTGAGAAGGGAACCTGCTTTATGAGGTACGCCAGAGAACAATAGAATGTCCAGAAGTTGCTACTGTATGGACAAGAAAATAGTTATGAAAACACCAATTATTAGGAAAGCTGTTAAGGGAATTCATAAAGAAGAATGTGTTCGAACCCCAGTTATCACTGGCAGCTGGATTCTTCTTGGTCAATTTCGCTCACCTTAGAACAAATTGACAATTCTAAAATAGCTATCCTAGCCCTCTCTCATGTCAGTGGAAACAATAGATATGTTAAGATACCTACTAGAGATCAACCTATCCAAAATTTTTTCTATTTTGACATCTTGAGTTTTCCACTGGACATGCATATGTCTCCTTGTCTATGTCTATACAGGAAATCCAGTTAACTAGCTCCTCTGTGATACCGGATACCTAACTCCTCTATGACTAATTTAAGCAAGGTGAACCCTTTCCTAAATTTCGTAAGACTGCAGTTCACGGTTCAAGATCTTCTGTCAGCTGTGCTGGTGTTAAGGTTGTGTTGTTAGTGATATGAAAGAACACCTTGAAACAAATTTTTCAAATCTGATAGTAAATGATAATGCTAACAAGCTTTTACAACAAATTCATCTGTTCTCAAAAACAATGTCCCTTTAGCCATGCAACCTACATTTTGACAAAATTCCTCTTGAGAGGCATGGAGGAAGTGCAGAAGTTAAAGTTACAAGGTACTCTTCTATTATGGGACACAAAGAGCTTATAAAGCAAGAAACACAAAATTAGAGAACAATTTTATTATTTCTTTTTCAAGAAAGGAGACTACAGGTAGAGAACAAAGGATTTATACCAAATTTTTGAATGATTTTAGCAACCAGCAAGGAAATAGGGTGAATAATGGCAAAGTGGAATCTGCAGGAAGAACACATGAATTTCTTCAGTTAGTACAGAATAGCATGAAAAACTTACAAATCCTGTTTAGAACCTGCCAGGGGAGTATTATGACAGGTAGTAGGTCAGTGCAAAGTGATTCACATCAAAAGGAACCATTTTAGTGACACACATAATAATAATAATCAGGGAAGCAAAGATGTATTATGGTGGATACATCTGCTTATTAAGTAAAACTGTTCAATGAGCAGAGATAGAAAAAGAAGGCTGTTAGGCTGTTTTGAGACAAAGAAAGAAAATAATGCTGAAAATATTATAATGTTATGTAAAACAGGGACACATCCTCACTGTGACCATGGCATTCAGTTCTGATCAAAAAATCTTGAAGAGATTAGTGTGAAAATGGCTGGGAGATGAATGGCAAAAGTTATTAATGGCAAAGAAAAACTTGTTTATGAGCAGAGATAAAATGGACGCAGACAAAAACAGGAGTGCAAACAGCTGCCTGCTTTAGAAAGCCATTGCAATTTCTAGGAGAATTCTTGGTGTGTGCACAGATGCTGCTTAGATTAGCAAAATCTTGGAAAATAGTAAAATACCTGAAGTTTTACCTACTTGGTTCAATATGGAGAGGAACAATCCCTCCTGTGGGTAGTTTAAAGAACATAAAAAACCCATCTATTTATACTTAAATACAGGAAGAACAGGACTACATCAGACTCACTTGTGTACATTGCAAAGCAACCTATTTACAGCGCAGAAAAAGAAGCACTGTTTTACACTACATGTAAGTATTCTATGAACTCATTTTCATGAGGAAACATTGAGGTTTTAGTCTTCCAAATCTGAAAAAGTTGTATGAATAAATAACGCATGTAGTCTACATAAGTAAAGCTGACTAAAAACAATATCTGAGGCATTTAAGTCTTCAGTCATCTGGGAGAAAGTAAGCACTCGCATGCATTACTTAGCAACTGGAGCAGTTTACAAAGGTTCAATTATTGTGACTCAGCTAACAAGCAGCAGCTCACTATCATTGCTTGTAATCACCTCTTTTACTCCTGAAGTACTTAGTTTCCAAGGGAGTGACAAGTTGAAAGTCAAACTAGGATTATCTGTAACTGGAACATTTTTGCTACATTATTTATTTCCTGCATTTATTTCTTCATGTCATGCTAAAATCTTTCCCATAACTTGTGTTGTAATCTTTCCCCCTGCTGAAGCTTCTTTCATCAAGTTACAAGACACCAAATGCTGTGTGACACTATTGTAAAAAACATTTTGAATTCCTGCTGAGCCCTCTGATTTGAAGCACTCACTCAGTTCTGTTGAAAATGATATTTTTAACCATATAACTTAATGCTATCATTAGCCAAATGCTACAGTTAGTCTAAGTCTCTATCCAGGCAATAAAATAAACCCGGGATCTCCTTAAACTTCGAGCAAATCTTCTCAATTTTCAAATGATACAACAGTTTGTATAGTACTAGATCAATTGTTTTTCACGGTCCATCAGCATTATTCCTATGAAGAATCTAGGTCTCATATACCTTTTGTTCTCCCACTGAAATTCATGGCAAAATTGTCTCTGACTTCTTTCAGTAAAACCAGAAGAGCCAGTAGAGGGAGCACAAATACATAGAAATAATTTTCTGTGGCTGCTATAAAAATGTACTATTTTTTCATATAGTATTTGCACTACATTTTTCCCCCCTCCGATCAAAAATACTGTCTTGATTAAACTTCAAGAAAGGCTGATCCAAGGTAAGAAGACTGTGTTGTTTGGTGGCCCTTCTTGCAACCCCCAGGACCTCCGGATTCTGTGTAAGAAAGAGGCAGAGGCTGAACCCTGTGAAAATAGTATTGGCAAAATAATGTTTTCTACCTCCATAGCACTGCTGGGCAGACAAGCTTAATGAGGAGCATCTTTGGGTCTTGGACATAACCAGTTCTCTGCAGACTGATATTTCTGCCAGCTGATTGCTGCACATGAGCACACAAGTTGGGTGAACAAGTACAATGTGGCTAAACAGTGCTTTCTGCTTTGCACCCCTGCTCATTCAGCAAGCTGCAGGTTTCAGAGTTTGTCCCTTTATGTGACCCCAGTGCCATGAGCTGTGCAGAAAATGTTACACCTCTGTGCCCTCTCTGCCCACTGACACTACTGGCAGACATTGCCTGGAAGAGGTTGCTTTGAACACAGAAGGTGTGTCGCTCGCATGTGAGAATGTCTCAGGCAATAATACAGGTCCCTTATCCTCCTCTTTACGTCTAAATTTCTTGAGTTTCAAATGGGATCTCAGGGTTGCTATGATTTTTGAGTGCTTCCCCCATAATGGAGGAAAAGGTCCCATCCCTTCAGGGGACTGGCGCAAAAAAATACACCATCCCACACACCCCCAGGAAACCAAAAGTAAACTGCTGAGTTTCATATTCCATTGAGAGGCTTTCCTGTGGTGGAGAACATGAAGCCTGCCCTCAGATCCATCCAGCTTTGTTGAAACCACGTTTATGCAACCATTGCAAAAGCATTTGCCAGTAGTGCAAGTACACTCCCACTAAAGAAAAGAGAGTTAGATAAATGACAAGTGCTTTGGAAAATGCCTATGCTAGATACCACAGAGGATAGGATGTGAAAAAAGCAGGTAACCAATGGGATGTGAAATGTTTTCAGAACAAACAAAAAAAGTGACCTTAGAGATCCATTGATTTTCTACTTCCAAGTAAGAAGAAGAAAAAAAAAAAAAAGATAAAATCATTGGTTTGGAGTTCAGGTGGCCTGGGATTCTCAGCAGCATACAAGAAGCTGCTCCCTGTGCCTGGAGGAGTCAGCAGGAATGTCAAACAAACACTACCAGCAGAAGGAATGCTAAGCCGAATATTTAAGTGAGGGACATTTTTGTAAGTACCTCTTTGATAATCACATTTGATGTATTTTCTGCCCTCAGTTTCCCCTCTTTCAGAGAAAAAAGGTGGGACTACAGTTTCTTGCTCTACAGATGTAGGCAAAACTAATGGATTTGGCTCTAGAGTAGTATAACAAGAACTACAGAAGTGTTTTTGGACCTCACTGGATCCATCCTTAAGTCTGTCAGCTACCTGCTACCTTATACTGAGTAATAATTTCCCCAGAATACCTTCTGTCTACCCAATTATACACAATCATATCTGATTTTCCAGTGAGGAAATCTAATAGGATTTTCTATTTTTCCTTGTTTTCCCTGCATGTTCCAAATAATTTCAAGCCCCAGTTCACTAGGTGACCACTAAGGGACTGAACATAGGCCAGATGGGTCTCCTCTGGCTCATATTCCTATCGCATTTTCACTGCAGAAAACATCTCAGTTGGTCTTATACTGACCTTGAAAAGAAAAGAAAAAGAATAACTGGATAATCCTTGAATGTATAAATAAATTATGTAATACAACATTATTAATTACTACATATATTGTATGCAGTAATACACCAGGCAGGACTGAGTTAATTTTTGTTATTAAAAATGGTAAAGAAGTGGGGGTATTTAGAGAGGCCATGAGAGTGTCTGTGAGGAGCAGAAAATTTCTGTGTATCTATTTTGATAATCATTCAGGCTACAGACACTTTACCTGCTGGCCTGGTTTGAGCGGCGATAGTGTTATTCCCTGGGTATTGATCACTGGGAGTATCTGGTTGCCGATGACAGTGGCGATGATCTGACCCTGGGCATTGGTCAATAACTGTGGAGTGATCGGCTGCACCTGAAGTCCCTGAGCTCCACCTGCCGCCTGGTTGGACGGGACTGGATTAGGCATCAGTGGGATTGTTCCAATAATCTGGAAGAAACAACACAGGGAGAATGCATGCACGCCACATATACTTGCCTTGTATGCTGCATGTTGAATCAAACTTAGGTAAAAATAGCACAGAGAGACTGGTAAGACAGGCTGAGGGTGGGAAACAGTAATTCCTCTACTGGGGTAATGAGGACTTTCCAATTCATTTGCCATGTCACATATCACCTGTACATTTTACCACTGTCCACTGTCATCTGCAACAAATCTGCTGTGGCTTAAGAGCGTATGAAACAAGTGCTGGGCCACACTCTGGGCCGTGGATCACAGTTTGTTTCCACTATTCATTTTAACACACCGTGAAATAGATAAAGTATCAGTGTTTTTGTCTTGATTTCTACATCATCCATATATAATGTTACTAGGGGTGCTCGTGTAATTTTACTTGATCTTCTGATACCTGGTACTCTAGATGACCACCTATTACTCCCATGAGATCTCAGGAAGATACAAAGGGATACTGGTACCTTTCAGGGAATGTCTTATTAAGATACGTCCATAAAAATGCAGCTGGTTTTGGATGACAGCTATGAAGTACGACACAACAGGGGGCTGATGTTAGATAAAATATATTAGCTAACATTTCTGGGGCAAGTAGTTTCAGAAAGAGACACTTGTGACATCTCAGACTTGAGAATACAGTGATTTCCTAGAGTGTGAATGTGCCTGTAAAACTAATATTAGGATGAATG
Source organism: Corvus moneduloides (assembly GCF_009650955.1). Taxonomy (NCBI): domain Eukaryota; kingdom Metazoa; phylum Chordata; class Aves; order Passeriformes; family Corvidae; genus Corvus; species Corvus moneduloides. Next base: position 28,066,943 of record NC_045476.1, on the reverse strand, counting down.
TCAAACAGATGTCGTAAGAAAGCTTGTCAGTCAACAAGCTGCTAGGCTGAAAAAAGTTATGCTGTTGCAAGATTCTTTTTACAAGTATTAGAGAATCTGAAATAAACTTCTGATGAAACTTGGGCCTAAACCCAAACTTTTTCTTTTTTTTCCAAACGGCAACATACGAAGCTGAAGTCATAGGACTGCTGCAACAGGAAAAATAAAAATAAAAAAAAGCATAGCACATCTCTATTTCCTTTACCGTATCTCCCCTCTCTTTATCACAGCCTCCCAGAAAATATCTACCCTATTATAAGACTTCCAGTCTTCCCTTTCCAGAAACCTTGCTTCTTCCTCTTTATCCTCAGCATTCACCCCACTGCATTGTCCCTTTTGACTCCCATCAGTATGATCCCAATTGTCCTGTGTACCCGACCATATATTGACCTGCTGAGAAAGAGGGTGGATTATGACTGAGTTTTCCTTCTTTTTCCTCAGTGGAGATAGAAACAGGGTAGTTTTCCTTAGTCTGTCTGCTGGTTCTCATTCAATTTAGGAGCTTATTTTTTTTAGACCTCTTTGTTTCTGAAAAATTTTATAGAAATTAATCAGCTGATTCAAAGACATTAAGTAGGTATGGAGGGCTGGAAAGAGAAAGAGAAGTATACATAGTACTAGTCACAGACTAGTTTCCTCATGAAAATAGGCTGAAGTGTTCCTATTTGAAACTCAAAAGCAAGTTTGTTCCCCAAACAAACTTATAAAACAAAACACGTAACATTTCTATTGATTTCAACAATTAATTTATATTATATCAATGGAACCCATACAATACAGTGTAAAAATAGCTCTAAAATAATTGTTTAGTGAAAACATCAGTTAGCTTTTTGGGCAGATGACTAAGTTGCTTTGTGCAAGTGCGAAGTAGAACAACACTGAATCTCTTGCTATGGATATAAAATGAACACAGGTGTGAAGTGTGTGGTGAAGAGTAACAGAGATATGTGAAGATATCTGCCTACTGAAATCATCAGAGGTGATACACAACAACCCCAGAAAATTAATTCTTAAAAAAGCATCATGCAAAGATATCCAAATAATTCAGGCATAGGTGGAGGGGCAGGTGGCTGTTGTCACCCTCTCCATTATTAGGCTAAGATATGACTCTATTGAGTGACAGGGTCCTAATGAGTGACTGCTCCTTCAGCAGTCACACCCAATGATGTGCCTCAAGGTAAGCTCAACCATGAAGTACTGGGTGGCAACCTAAACTGACTCCTGGAGCAAGAAGAGTGCACTTGGTTAGCTATGGCAGCTCAGGTAACAAGTGGTAGGTGCTGAAGTTATTGATTTACCAAACTTGCCCAGTTAGAAGGACAGCATGGGAAGGCCAGAGAACTGTAAAGGAAAGCAGGACAGCTCTCCTATGGGAGAACCTGATAAAAAGGCAAGCCCAGCTACTAAGCTGTATTGTAAGAGCTGCATATATCAAGACTGTTCAAAAGACTGTAAAGATACAATTTAAGTTCTTAATGCATTGCTAAAAGGTAGACAGATCAATGAAAATTATTACCCCCATTTTACAGAGCATGAAAGTGAAGCACAGTGAAGCATATTCAGAGTTAGCCTTCTAAGCTGAAATTTCCTGAGAGGTTCTCTTGGCAGATCACAACGCTTTTATTTTTTGTGGTTTTTTTAAGGTATCCCTAGCTGAATGGCAACTGTTTTCCTGTTCATGTGAGAAGATGGCTGTTCACTGAGGAGACAGGCATTTATTTTCATCATTATCAGATTTCAAATTGTTTTCTAAAATCAGACTTTCAACATGAATGAAATACAACTGCAATGCAGTGCAACATGTAAATATCTCCCAGTTTCTGTGACCTAACATATTTATAGGTAACAAATATATTCTTTCACTTTTAATATAATCTCACCCAACACAAGAAATAATCCTTCTTAATTTTATCAGCAGAGACATATCAAAGGCCTCCCCTCCCTTTGCCATGTCTGTAAAGGACACAACCTTGGACTGTCATTGCTCCAATGTAACTTTAACTATCAAGGTCCTAATCCCAGCAAAGCAAAAAATGCTGCGTTGGTGTTATCAGTAATAGAAATGTTTGCATTCACATTTAAAATGCATTTCTTGGACTGCAGTTGGACATTTCACAGAATAACAATGCTGAAGTGGACAGTTTGTAAGGTCAGAAGCAGAAGGCTATCTATATGTATTAATGTGTGTCACACACCATACTGTACATGGCGTGCTGTACATGCACACAGCCAGAAATGGAGCAGGGAAAACACAGATGGGAGAAGTGTTCCAGAAGGACAAATGAACAAATGCCCTCAGGGGGGTTAACATAGGACCCAAGGGTAAATCTTAATGGGAAATAGAAACTTACTGAGATTTCAGAAGATTTTATTTTCTTTTTTACCAAAATAAATTCTTGTCTGGTTAAGAAAAAGATATCCACTTGTCTCTATTTAAAGAACAAGGCTACTCTTTATTGCATGCAGCTTTGGTATGGCTAAATCAGAATCAGGTTTCCCCTTTCAAGTTCCCCCTTGTCCAAGTACCCTCTCCTAAATATCTTAATTGCTCACTGATTCACACATAAGAAGTGCTACAACTGGATTCCTTCCTTAAACCTCGTGTGACTGTCGTGATGCTGAGCCAGATCCCTCTTTCTTCTAATTTTGGTATGAAATTTCACCCTGGGTCTTGCTAATCTGTCCTCTTAAATTATCGTAAAATTTGAAGACAATTAAGGGTTTGATACATTTGAATTTTGTCAAGAAATAAAACAAGGCCATGCCACAGGCTTGAAGCACTGGCATGCCACAGTAGAGACTATTTAATTGCCAGTGATTTCCCCAGTCGGGAGGCATTGCTCCTTTCTAGGAAATGCTGCTACTTCAGATTACATTCAAAGATGGTTCAGGAAGAACATGTGACAGGGACTCATCCCACAAAATACTTACAGAGTCGTACAGAAAGTACGAGTTGGAAAAGGCCTCTTAAAGACCATCTAGTTCAACTTCTCAGCCGTGAGCAGTGATATATTTCACTAGACCATGTTGCTTAAAGCCCCATCCAACCTGGCCTTGAGCACTTCCACAGTGAGACATCCACAATGCTATGTCTTCTCTGAGACACAGCAGAATAGGCTTCTTACTCTGCTAGTGTTTGGACTCAAATTCCTAAACAATCCTGCTTGTCAAAGATGTACTTGAGGAAAAAAGCCCCCAAATCTCTAAAAGTTCTCATGCTACAAAAATACAATCTTAAAAGTTCTGGGGTTTTTTGTGTGTCTTTCACAAGTCCTTTTTATACATCATACAACAGAAAGCAAGCACTGTTCAAAAGGAGCTGCAAAACAGGTGTTGTATGCAAAACAACAACCAGTTTTGAAAGCCCAAGGGTTAACTCAAGGGACTCCCTTGTCAATGCTTCTCTAAGGGAGTCAGACACAGTAATCTGCATAGCACTGTTGATTAAAATAAATTACACCAGGTTGTATCTATCTGAGGTACAGGTTCCTCATATAGGTACAAAATGCAGTGCAGGTGGAAACTGTACTGAGATATTTAATGTAAATTCAGACTTCAACTTTCTTTATAGAGACAGGGCTTTGGTCCTCCTCTACTAAGCACAAAGAAAGACTGCAATTCTGGCCCTGTTCAAGTGACAGTGTTGCCAGAATCCTTGGTGGACTTAGATTATCACTTCAAGTATTCAGTATGTTTCTTTCCTTTTTGTTCATGGATAAATGGATACATCAATTGTGTTGAGCTGCTTAGAGAGCAGCTTATACAGAACTTAACTTAGTATTTTTCTGCTTCCCAAATTTAACTAAATTTTAAAAGTCAGTTGTTTGTTTCTAACTTCAAAAGAAATTTGGGGTGATTTTTAACAGCATCTGAATATTTTCTACTGATTAATCTATTAGTGTGATTTTAGCACCCTAGGGTTTCAAGATACCTGACATCAGATCTCTCAGATCTTACAACTTGAACCTACCATTGCCAAGATGACGTCTGCAATAAAGTTGTAAGGATTGGCTTGCACATGAAATTAATTTGTCGACCTACACCTACATACCAGGTATGGGCTCAGTAGTCTTTGCCTCCATAGTCCTGCAAACTGTAAATTTATCTGCAATGAAGAAATAGCACACAATTAAAGTGAAGGTAAAATCCCGAGCAATGGAGCTGTCTATGGAGGGGAAAACCCCCAAATCCTCAGTATATCAATAATTTCTGTGAATATTACCCCCAATGGCAGAGTAATGTCCTAACACTGATTAACTGAAGTTTAGTCAGTATTGTACCTTTAAATAGATTTCGGCCTTGCTCAATAAAGGTTTCCTCTTAAAAATGAAATAGAAACATCTGATCTCTTAAAAATCTGATCCTTTGAGCAAATGATTCTTAAGAATTAATAACATAAAAAAAAATCCATTCTTATCCTTCCTTCATATTTAATTGCCTTTGTGGTTTACTTTGCTGTAACACACAGGCTGAAACCATGGAGAAATGAGTGATTGCTCATAACTTCTGGGGATAAATGTCTAACTGCAGCACTGCAGATACAAAACCAGATTTTGCATAACTCTGTGACAGACTAATAGATGATTTCCTAGTAGTGAGTCTTTCCTTGCGGCTCCTAATAAACCTACTGTGTCTTGACATTAGGTAAAGCTGCCATGATACTCTAAAATGAAGCATAACGCTGTTTTGTATTAAGTTCTTCTCCCTCTCCGCTCATCAGAAACAGGGATGGCGCCCTGCTTCATTGTTTTCCTAGCACAACCAAAGGAATATTACAAACTGTAGCCAAATCGATGGTTCAACAGCTGCCTTTGTTTCTGCTCTGAAGTATAAGTAAAATCAAAGACCAACTACACTAGTTTGTTTCTACTGTCAGCCAGGGCTGACATAAAGCAAATGGTGACATTTCATCTGGAAAATGTCTTTAACTGTAAAAAGGAAATATTAAATATTTTTAGTAGTACCATCAAAATGAACATCTCTTCAATTTGATCAATGTTACAACTCTTTACATATTGAAGGTTAATTATTCAGTTTTGAACAACAGAACAACAACATAAAAAGAAAACAGAAAAACAGGGGAAAAGTGTAAGAAGCAACATAAAAATTGTTCAGCCAAATGAGACAAACCATCACATACACATAGATAAATGAGGGTGTTGGTGGATAAGCAGATGACCTGGCAACATGTTCTTGTAGCCCCAAAGGCAGCTGCATCCTGAGCTGTATCAGAAGAGTTTGGGGAAAGTGTTTGTCTCCCTCTACTCTGCCCTCATCAAGCCCACATGGAGTGCTGACTCCAGCTCTGTAGTCTTCAGCACAAGAAAGACAGGGACCGAGCAGGTCCAGATGAGGCCACAAGGATGATCAGAGGGCTGGAGCATCTCTCCTATGAAGGCACACTGAGAGAGTTGGGGCTGTTCAGTCTCAGGAACAGAAAGTTCTGGGGACAATTTACAGCAGCCTCCCAGTACATAAAGGTGGCCTAAACACTGGCCAGGGACTGTTTTACAAGGGCATGTAGGACAAGGGATCCATGATAGGACAAGAGGTAATGGCTTCAAAGTAGGGAGGGGAGGTTTAGATGAGATGTTAGGAAGAAATTTTTCACTTTGAGGGTGGTGAAAGTTGCCCAGGGAAGTTGTGGATGCCCCATCCCTCAAATTGTTCAAGGCCAGCTGAATGGGGCTTCGAGCAACCCGGTCTAGTGAGAGCTGACTCTGCCATGGCAGGGGGTTGGAACTAGATATCTTTAAGGTCTCTTCCAACCCAAATCATGCTATGATTCCATGATTTTCTACAGTTTTGCTAACTTTATTCAGAAGCTGCTTCTGTTCAGACATGTTGCATGGTCACTATCAGCATGAGTTACTTTAAGCAGATAATCTAAGGAGAAAATGACTGAGGAAAAGATATACTAATGTGAATCTGCACAGGATTCTTTAGCCTCTGCGCAGATTTCTCTGCCCCTTTCTTAATCACATACATGTATATGTATATATATACAGTATCTATATAAATTATAAACACATAGACACAGATATTTTTAAAAGTACATATGATTTATTATCTACCAATATCAATAAACCCAGCTAGTTATATGCACTATACTGCATATATGCAATCTGCTGCCAATCTACAAACTGAAAAATTGGAATCATGAATACAAGGAATACAATTTGCAGACTTCTTTTGAAAAAAATGCTATTCCATCTCATTCTTTGGAGTAATGACAATATGATTGTTGAACCCCATACAGGATGAGAGTAAGGCTGACTGTGTCTTTCAAATTAGAAGTGGTATTAATTCATGCAAAGCTTGAAAATTTCCTTTGCTGCATTTTATTTCCTAATGACAACTCAAAAAAATGGCACAACAAAATGCTTTTAGGAGAAAAAGGTATCAAATAGTGATACTAGAAACAGGCACCTATGAAACTGTACTCCTGGGTCACCATTTAATGTAAGGAGTTGTAATTTTCAAGGTTAAGTATTGTTCATATATTGTTCAATGTATTGGATAGATAATTGATTGTAAGTATAATGGAATATTGAGTCCAACATTCTGCCTGATTCTCTCAGTGCTTTATTTTTAGAAAATAATGTTTGTGTATTAACATCAAACCATACAGGAGTTTATCTGTCAACACTGTAGGAATTACATGGTGAAACCTTTCGTAAGCAAATACTATTATGTTCTGGTAGTAGGAGCATGTGTACTGTCATAAATAAGGATGTCTTTTTTATCAAACATTCTGAATAACACAATATTTTCTCAGAAAAATCTAAAGATATATAATTATCAAATTAAAGATTAAAAATTATGTTGAGTGTCTGCTGAATTGTTCCTTCTAAGCAATATGCTTATCAGATTTAACTTCCTTTAAAAAACAAGAATTAAATCAGGCATCAGGATCCTTAGAGGTCATAGTTTTCTGAGTATAGCAAAGCAGCTGTTGTTTTTAATTAGATTTGCAGGCCCTAAGCATTTCTGAAAATAAGCTAGTGAGATTCTTATGAAAATATTTATTATTTAAAATTATTTGATGGATGTATAGTATAAAATATTTTAACAATATTTTTGTTTGTTTTGACAAGAGATCCACGATATGTTATGACAGAACAGCCAATACTATAATATTTGTTATGACAAAACAGTCATAATTTCTAATAATATTTGATTATCACAAAAAGATTTCACAACTAACTGTTTTTAGTATTTTACTGCTTGTCTCTCAAGCCACAAATAGCTTTCCTGACTGCTGTGCAGATCCTTCTAGGGTGTGTACAAGCAAACACACTTTTGTATGTGTGGTTTTGTTTTTTTGTGGTTTTTTTTGGTAAATCCTCTTGACAAAAAGTAATGGTATTCATTTTCTCAGTAATTAAATGCACAGCAACTGGACCAGCAGTGTGAATTTCTAGAATAAAATACAATGAAAATATTTTGGTAAATATTCATTCATCCCTACCTCCTTTTCATGAGGCTGTAATTTTCATAGTTGCCTACAGAAGTATCATTGCTGTTTGGCTTCTCTGAAGATTCCAATATCAACTAAGTATCAAAGTTTGAGAGGCAAGAAATCCCTGCTCTGAAACAAAATTTCTCAACTTTTCAAGCTTTGTATATGGGCTGCAACTCCTAAGCCAACCATTAATTTCTGTCTTTAGAATAAAAACTGGATTTAGATTCCTTTAGAACAAGGATTGTCTCTTTTGAGTGATAACATTACTTCCTGCTACTTGTCTCTCAGAGCATAAAGAGTGGACTTGCTTCCAGACATATCAGAATCTAACATACTGGACACACATCACAATGTAGGCATCTCTACAATTTGTGATACGTGCCATGCTGAGCCATTCAAGGATAGCTTGGGGAACAAATTCCCATTTCTCAGCAAGCCTAACTAGGCCCAGCACAATGTGTACAATGTGATTAGGTTGCTTCCACGCTATGGTGACATTACCATCTTGTTTGGAACTACCTTTGCTGTACTGCACTGTACTGGCCTGCTGCAGAGATGCTATGGAGAGGTGAGGAGCCAGAGTGAGGCAGGGTTTAGTGATTGCTCTGTGATCCTGTGGTTTTTACATAAGAACTGCTGTTGAGACATAGCCCTGCACAGATATGAATGAGATAATGTCCTCTACTGCCAAACAGTTCTCACTGAAATAGTGTGGGTTTAATTTTTCAAAATGTAATATTACCCTTTTTTAAAAGGGGTGTGGCACACTACTGACAACGTCTGTGTCTGGATGAGGAGGATTATTTCTGGTGTTATATTTTTATTTCTTTCCCTTGATTGCTCCTTTCAACTTGTTTTACATAGACAATTAAAGAGATGGCATGCTCTTCACTGCCTTGAGTGGGTGGTCACCACTGTCACTGGTTTATCTTGTGATGCCATTCCTGAAAAGTTATTCTACCAGAAGTGCTATGGTCTTGCAAATGTATGCTAAATTTGGCAACCTCAAAGACTTAGATTTCTTTTTCATTTTCATTGATGAAATTTTCTGAGGAAACAGGAGTATATTTTGGGAAAATGGCTTTGAAGGCCTAATGATGTTTTATTCTATCCTTGACTTATCTGTTTATGATATGGATGTTTTCTTAGGTACTCCAGGAGAAACTGGACTGAAATCACTAACCATTAAATAATCTTCAGATGTAATCTTTAGGACCAGAGTTCTTTAATTAGATTACAGGTCAAAGAAGTTCTAGGCCATCAATATATTCTTGAACAATCTACTCTCATCTTCTGACTATAAAATTACCTACACTATATAAAATATTTATCAGAGATCATTGGATTTCTCAGTCTGTAATTCTTAAGGGTGAAATTAATTGCGTATGCTGATTTACTCAATCATTTCAGATTTAGCCAAAATTCATTGCAAGAAAGTTAATATATATTGTAATCAACCAGTATCAATGATACTCAGCACTGTTGTTAGACAATCACATTTCTCCAAATACTGTTATAGATCTTGAGCTTGCTGCACAGATGCCATGACTGTGAATGATATGGTAGTTGTCTCTCAACCCATAACTTCAACATAGCACTGTACAAGACAACATTTGTCTAAATACAAAGTCATGCCCTACTTCAGATGAGGTTTCTGCAATTTTAGATGACCTAGACTTTAGCTAAATAAAATATAGAACTGTTGGTCTTATTAATTAAGATTTGTAACTTTTACTGTGATAGCGTATGAAAGCTCAGGGCAAGGCTGAGATGAGTAACTGTGCAGTAGTACACAAATGTGCAACTGAAACACTTTTCAGTTTTGCAGGACATGCATTTCTTCCACAAGTGGCTTTCTGACTACTGAGAACAAGGCACAATGCTTATCACAGCATGACTATGGTGGAACAAACCATCCTGGATTACCTCTCTACTATAGTGGATATCACTGTGGAAACAAATGTTCCAGCCTATAAAGTGGAATTTTGCTATAATGCACCACAATTATGTGGGAGTTAAAGACAAGAAGAAAAAACTGATTTCACCGAAAGAAGGTGAAGAAACTTAGATAGATCGCATGTAAATTCTTGAATGGAAAACAGTCATGACTCCAAGTTTCTAGATCTGAATGTCTAGGAATAAAAATCCTTCCTGAGATCACATATAGCTTCCTTTTGTCATCCATTCATCACAGAGGTGATTACTCTTTTAAGTACCATTGAAAATTTGCCAGCCAAATACAAGCCAGACCTTAGTCCTTCTTACCTTGTGAAATTTGTTCTGGCTCCTGGTTCAGCACACTGCTCTGCCAATCAGCTCACCTTTGAAAAGTTTGTTAAATTACAGGCCTCCATTCAATCACCTGTAATACGTACTGTATAAATACTATTTATCTCCCCACCAGTACTTGTACAGGCATTAAGTAATTTCCATAAGGCTACCCAAGAGTTATGAAGAAGAGATATCAAAAAAAGTAGGGTATTTTTATGTTGAAGGTGAAAATACACTCATCTGGTTTTCTTCTTGAATATTAGTAGCGGGACTGTATGCTTCAGTGCTCGAAAGCATAGTGACCACGTTATCTCATATTATCAAATGCATCATTAATGTACTTCACCTGACCTGACAGTCGGAAGGGAAAGAAAGCTGCTCTGCTCACATCTTACAGCTTGGCTTAAATTTGTCCACTTTGAACACCACCCTATAGGAATTACGGTTTTAAGTTCTGTAATACAGAACTTAGTATCTACCACGAATGACTAGTCTTAACATCTGTCTCAGAACAAAACATTCTCCTGATGCAATGGCACTTAACTCAGGAGGTAGCTGCCTGTGGGTCTGGAGATGAATATCCAGAATTCAGTCATTGCTCGCTTTCCATTGGCCATTTGAGTCCTTCTCAGAGCTACCAACTAACTTTTGTACATTCAAGATGGTCCTACTGAAACAAATACTTAAAAATTACAGTTAAATCTAAATAAATGATTCTCAAATGTAGGGAAGACATAGGAAGAGACTGTGTTTATGAACCTGTGATGAGAACATACAGCTTAATTACCAGTTTCATTCAGGCCTGGTCCATAGGTCTGCTTAAGGTCGTTAAATAACTATGATTTTCTTATTTAAAGCAGCAGTGGCCCTGAGGTAATCCCGTCTTCAACACCTACATTGCTACTGTGTGGAAGCAACATGTTCCTGATACAGACAGGCAAATTGAAATTTGTTTATATATTTTTATATGAATTCAAACTACTTTATTCAAACTACTCTGCTGTCAGCAGAGCCCATATCCATGAGGTCTGTTCTGTGGAAGGCAGATCACAGACAATGTTCTACTCTTGCATACTGTCTCTATAGCAGTCCTAAAAGGATTTCCTTTTCAACTGTGATCTGCAGAGCACCAAAGGTGAGGACCTCCATTACTTTTTTGACTCTAAAGAAAGGGAAGGATAAGAGCAGAAAATCAGCTGTTTCCAGAATCCCTTCTCCATCTGTGTAGTTGTCATTTGTCTTACACTTACATTTTCAGTTACTTTGCGCAAGCCGTTGTTTTTTTGATATGTTAGAATAAGACCTTAGCACTGTGTTCCGCTGTGATTATGCATTCCATTAATGATTATGGGGCTGCTGTAGAAAATAAATAACAACAATCCTATTTTTCATTAAAGAATTAAATTGTTATATTATGTAATAGTCTCACATTTCCTTAGTTAAGATGACTGACGACTGTGATGCACTCTATCAAGACTTTCAAGTGTGATGCTACTGCTGCACTTTCTGATAATTTTTACTGGTTTACAGGCTCCTGAGGGAAGAACAAAGGGGGCGCTACTTTACCTTCATCAGTACTGAAATGTTTCCTTTACCAAAGAAAAACACATTACTGCCATTTTAAACATGGTGTAAAATGTTGAAAATCATAGCAAACAGTTGGGGGAAAAAATGCAGTGGTAGTCTAGAACTGACTCTTATGCTTACAATTTATTTCAAATGTTTCCCTAGAGCTATTGTTTTCTACATTACTCCTGCAGCTGTGGCAGCTGGGGTGTCAGTGGACCTCAATGACTTGCACTAAATAAAGTGGTCCTTACGAGGTTCAGAAGACATAATTCACAGTTACAGCTACAGCCCTCTTGTAAGGAACCCCAGATGTTCCTCCACATTATCATTCAGAGCACTTACACAGCTCAGCTTTGCCAATCCACACTTAAAAGTCACAGAATCATGCTGGTTGGAAAAGACCTTTGAGATCATCAAATCCAGCCATAAACCTAGCACTGCCAAGTCCACCAGCCTAATTCAGCCTCTCTCTCCTGGTATGTAATGCCTAAGTGTGGAAAAGATTGAAATGAAACAAGAAGATTCCTCATGGAGTGATGTAATATCCTCAGTGCTTTCAAGAACCAGAGAATCTAGCCACAGATATGTTTAACATATGAAAGTGTAAGGATCATCAGATGTTGCTTCTTTCACTCAGGTTTTACCTTAATTTAAGTTCTCCCTGTTAACAACCCAAAGAGCAAGATATTAAATAGAATGAAAAATGGTGGAATCTTCTATAAGGAGAACAAAGCAGATGTGAACAGGAGAAAAAAGCAATTGCAAAAAAAATATTTAGTTTTAGATATTGTCAAAATGCATATTGTAGTTAAAAACGTTCTTGTAATACATTTTTTAAAAAACCAACTCAGTCTCAGTAATATGAAACCTCCAAAAGCACTTCTTATTTAATCTTGGAGCAATAGTGGAAAAGATTTCCTGGCATATGGGAATTACAGCAGAAGAATGAAGAGAAGAGTGAAGTGCAAATGCCATAGTATAATTCATATATGGAATATTTTAATTGCAGGTAAGGGCAGATTTTCAAATTTCTAAGTCAAGGAATTGTGCTCATTTCTGAGACAGAATTGAGTATAATAACTGCCCTTGAAACAATATCAATATTTCTTCCTGAGCAGAGCACAGCATAGTAAAATGCACTAAAAGATGAAAGCTCTTTGATCCTCTTGCATGCTTAAAGATACCAGAACAGTGCCAATACATTTTGAGGAAGAGGCTAGACAGAAAAGAAATATTGTTTGCTAAGATAGCACAATGTCCCAAAATAGTGGCACTGAGTGTACTAAGGACTACAGCAATACTTATTGTTCATAGTTCTATCCCCTTTTTTCTCCACTTCATTCAGGTGAAGTCATTAGTATGAAAACAGATTTGATCTTGACATACACGATAGCTCTATCATTTTAGCCCCCAATATTAGGGAAAGAAAAGCATCTGGATTATATCACAGTGTAGATCTTATGAGCCAGGAGCAGACTGAATAACCAGAATCCCAGAAGTCATTTACAAGAGCCATTGAGCTTCTTTCAATAGTCCAGTGGTTCGGCTGCACTCAATGGTTTGCCATGGCTCTGCTGCCAATTGCCAGGTGATATTTTCTAGGAAGATTTAATCTATTGACTTCTTGTTTATTGATGATGCCAATTACCTCTGGACTCCATTTTAGTTTGGAGCTATGTTTGCATAACACTATCAGGCTCTGACTTGACTTTTGCCTATAAAAATCAAAAGTAATCTACTGACCTGAATGCAATGGCCCCCAGGACTTAAACATGGAACAGACTGGTGTCTGGGTCCAGATGAAGCCTGTAGTTCTTTTAAAATTATGAATTGCATCAGGCTAACTTGTACCCTGAGCAGCTTAGGTCTGGCCTTGACTGGTTATCTCAAGCTTTGGTTTCAGCTGAAACTAGAAAACTGTAGGGGTTCTTCCTCCTTTTCACTGCTCATATAGAATCCATTTTTGTTGGAACCCAAAGTGCAGGGAATGTTTCTCTGCCTGTTCTGAAGGACCCATCCTGCCTGGAAAACACTGCTTTTGACCTTCATCCGTGGAGAAAGCTGCCAAGGCTCTGGGATGAATTAAAATCTACAAGGGTGTGAGTTAGGTGGTAGTATAATATATAGTTTGTTACAGAGTGAAAAATTTAGAGTTTTTAGGTTTATTAGTATAGTAAGTAGATGAAAGCAAGATGGAGGATCCTTGTAGTTTTTTCAGGTCTCTTCCTTCTTCTTGACCTACTCCATTTTCTGCAGTGTTAGTAGTACAGAATGATATGTTAGAAAATGCCGCAGTATAGGCTACGTGAATAGATAGTTCATTAGGCATTGGTAGAAAAGTAAAAATAATGTATGCTTTTTGTGACCACTGGTTAGTTTACCTTTAAAAAGCCCTGAGTTTTCCTGCATTTGCCGTTTGTATTTGCCCTGCTTCATGCTATGCTATCGGCATGTAAATTACTGATATGATATAATAAACAATCTGAAGACGGGGAAATCCAAAAGACCCGTTTGTCTCTTATTCCTGGCAAGGACTTTCTCCCCCATCTGGGGAGGACATGTGGGGGTCGAGAACCTTCACACATTTTTGTCTAGTGGAGCCCCAAGCAAACCAAGTGGATGACACATGAGTAATTTTGAAAGGAAAGCGAGAAATGATGTCCATTTTTGTTTTCACTTCAAAATGGTACTTAAACTAAATTTCAATTTAAAATTAAATAAAAGTCTGAAAAAAATGTTCAGGGTAGATGGAGCCATTCTGCTCTAATCTGAAATCTTTAATATTCTTTTTAACCTTTCTAGGTTAAACCAGAAAAAAGCACCACTAAATTGTCAAACAGAAAATGTAAAAATAACACACTTAAATCTTATCCAGACACTGTACTTTAAATTTTTACTGAACAAATTTGTCAAAATGACACATTTTATATTTAGATTCAATGCCATTTTTCCATCAGAAGTCAGTGATGAAAAAAATGTCATTCAGTTCTGCTCATAGTGCTGCAGGAGTTTATAGTAAAAGATAGTTAAATGAGGTTGTAAAATGTAATTATAATTCAATCTTTAACATAAATTCGAATGTCACACTAGAATTCTGAGGGGTGGTTCTAGATACATAATAGATTTCCTCGAAGCTCACTGATTTCACTGCTGATAAGGTCTCCAAGAGCACTTGCACTAGGGAAGACTCCAGGACCTCAGCTATGGGGTTGAAACCTGGTGTGCTACGTACTGGAGAAAGTAAAGGTTGAAGTAGACCCTGTTTTTAAAAGGCAGAGAAAGCCCTTTTGCTGTTAGGACAGGTAATGTGCTGCCATATTCCAATGGAACAGAATAAAGTCCTGCATTCCCAGTGAATATGTGCCTGAAAAAAAGAAAGGAAGAGAACACTCCTTTCTTAACTCTCTCTCTCCCCAAACTATATACATTTGTTGAGAGCATAAAACTTCCATTTATTCTGTAGCTTTTAACAGGAAGCCTTTTTTTAACATCTTGGGACATGGGCAATCTGGCCTCTAGGTTGAGTTGCTGCACAGTGGGGGAAAATGTAAAAGACAGTGCCCTGTCTACTGTCATTCTTCCTCCAGTCCATGTTCTGAAAAGACTTGCATGGATTTCTCATTCATCACCTTATCCTGAATGATGCTCAAAACCCTCAGTGATGTCTAGCACAATACTGGGAAATGAGATGCTGGAAAGCAATGCCATGGAAAGGGACCTGGGGTTCCTGGTCAATGGCAAGTTGGATATATGCAGTGCCCTGGCAGCCACAAGGACCACCTGTGTCCTGGGTGCATCAGGCACAGCATCGGCAGCCAGGCAAGGAAGGGGATTGTCCCACTCTGCTCTGCACTGGTGCAGCTTCACTTCGAGTCCTGTGTGCAGTTTGGGTGCCACAATATAAGAAAGATACAAAGCTGTTAGAAAACATCTAAAGAAGGGCAACCAAGATGGTGAAGGGGCTGGAGGGGAAGCTGAACGAGGAGTGGCTGAGGTCACTTGTCTTTTCAGCCTGGAGGAGACTGAGGGGAGACCTCATTGCAGTTACAACTTCCTCATGAGGAGGGGCAGGCACTGATCTCTTCTCTGTGGTGACCAGTGACAGAATCCGAGGGAATGGCCTGAAGCTGTGTAAGGGGAGGTTTAGGTTACATATTAGAAAAAGGTTCTTCCCCCAGAGGCTGGTTGGGCACTGGAACAGGCTGCCCACGGAAGCTGTCACAGCACCAAGCCTGACAGAGTACAAGAAGCATTTGGACAATGCTCTTGGGAACATGGTGTAAGTCTTGGAGCTGTCCTGTACAGGGCCAGGACTTGGAGTTGATGATCCTTGTGGGTCGCACCCAACTCAGCATATTTTCTGATTCTGTGATGATAATTGAATTGGTGAGTCTACCAGCTTCTCCTTTTTCCCTCATTTTCACCCCTCTGCCATCACCTCACAAAAAAACCAAACCAAAACAAACCAAATCATAACAACAACAAAAAACCAACCAAAAGAACCCCACCCCACAGCAAAAAACCCAAATCCAACCAAACAAATCCCATTCCTCCCTTCCAAACAAAACCAAAAACCAAACCCAAAATCCGTTTCTCAGATTAAAAAGAAAGTTTATCCCGGCTAAATGTGCGCAAGATTTGTCACCCAGGCTGCTTCACTCAGAAATGAAAATGTAAAGAAGTGTAAACAACAAATAACCTCAAAAAAGGAATTAGCATCTCAAAAAAAAAAAAAAAAAAAAAAAAGAAGAAAGTTATCAAATATGCATTTGTTTATCACAGTCAAGTTTTATGATTCAAACCTTATTCATATATATTTTATGAAGAGAATATCCATTGTGGTGGCAAAATTAAATGTATTTTGAAACTTGTATGTGACATTTATCTATCTGCTCTATCAGAAAAAAGTTGTCATATTCACTCAGACATATATTACTTTTTCAATTTCCTGTCAGTAATGTTTTTTTAATGTTCTTTAGGGGGAGACCACAGGATTTCTCATTTCTAACAACAAAGACCATAATGCTTTAGAATTATGTTTATGAGTTTATACCTAAAATTTTGCACCACCTTTTTTTTTTTTTTTGAGATGAACAGTTTGTTCTTATCCATGATAATCATGGGTTTTGGGTTGTTGGGGTTTTTTTTTGGTTTGTTTTCTTTTTTTTAAAGAAACAGTCAAGTATCTGACAGTGGTCTGTCTTTTTTTTCTTCTTTTAAAGTTCATCATACAAAACACAAACTTTTGGTGCAATTTTATGATGATTCAGGTTCTACTGTGAGCCACAAGAGATAACATAGAAAAAAAAGCACAAGTATTGAAACTCCTTATCACATATCTTCCCTTCCAAGGGGATGATTTTGATAGAAAGTTCATATAAACCAAATGCTTTGAATCAACAATGCTGTGCATCAGGTAAGGCCAAAAGGCCATAGTTAGAGATGAAACAGAAACTAATTAAGAGAGTTAATTGACAAGATGGTACAGCTGTCATGCAAAACAGTGGCTGGAGAGGTGGAAAGTGAAGATGGCAACTTCTTTCTCTGAGTTGCTATTAACTATTGTAGAGAAAACCTTATGTTGTATCCTATAGGCTCAGTGTCAATCCTGCGGGAGATGTTGAAGTCCAGTGGGTCAAGCCCCAGGTAGAAAGGACACTTTTTTCTTATGGGGTTTCTTTGATAGTATGACCCCATCCACAATACAGAATAGGGCACACTCTTTGATGGTAAGAAAACAGGAGAATTCCATGAACAACATTCAAGGTTCATTTCTAAACAAATGCAGAACATTTGAAATCAAATTAGAAGATATGCCTCCCCTTCTAAGCATACATAATATCTAGGAGTAAAAACAAATATTTGGTAAAAGTGACAATAATTATGATGGTGTACAGGACAGAAATTCTTACATTATAAGACTCTTTCATGACATTTGTGACATCTGATGGTTGGAGCTGTGCTGGAAATACATTGATGTTGATCTGTGGTCTGAAGAATTAGTGTATCCCTTTTCTATTCTAACCAAAACAACAGGGTAAATGGCCAGAGAAATGTAAAAAGCAATCTGTCAAAAGGAGAGACATTTTCCCCCCTTCTACAGGTTCAAAAGGTTTTTTTAAACCAGGAGAACGTCAGATATGTAAAGTCTTCAATTATGCACAAGAGATTTTTAAATAACATCATCCTGCAGATGGAATACTTAATCTTACTTGAAAGAAAAGACACTCAATAGAAAAGACCCTCCCCTTCACATTGCAAACCATCACTTAGTTGTATTATCAGTAAAGTTAAGTACACTTTAAATAATTCAGATAGATACTATTACCTTGGTGTCTATTTATTTGGGAAACACAAAGAAGCAAGCAAGCAAAACAGGAACACAATTTTCACCAAAAAAAAATGAAGAATGCCTCTAGACTCATTCAAAAAATAAGGCAGGTCAGCCAGTGATAAGTTCTGCATGTCCTTCCTCAGCTGCTACCAGGAACTGAGTTAAAACTACTGTGACTGCCATGGTGAGCTTAAGGACAACATTACCAAAAGGACTCAAGTATCATTAAAAAGAACCACTGTGTGGTATTGTAAGCATGGAATTGATTTAATTTAATGTTAGACACCTAGCATTAGAAATCCAGTCGTAGACTGCCATTCAAAACTCTCTCTATTCAATGTAGAGAGTAAAAAATCTCTGCAAGATAATTTATCGAAGCTTAAAATGCCTGCCTTAGATCAGTCCTATGTTTTATTTTTTGAGAGTGTCTATTTGTTTCAGTGATGACAGGAAACAATTACAACTAGCTTAGATTGGATGCAGCCTAAGTTGCCTTTCATGTAGTTAAAATTAGGGAAAAGGAATTCAAATCAGGAGTCTAAAGAGACGTAGGACTCTGCTGAGCAGTCAATTCTAATATTGACCTACAGTCTCTAGGTCATTTGGAAAAACAAGTTCCCTTTTTACTGACCATCTGAATCTCAGCGGTACATAAAAGGAGGGTAAAATAATTTTGAAAACACCCTAAAAACAAAAATAAAATCACACAAACTTTTTCTGGGAATGACACTGAACTTTTCTTTATATTTTCTTTTGTGAGTTACTATTAAAATAAAACAAGGCTTTGAGAAGACCTCGCTGTTTGAAAAGATGTGCAACACATGCACAAAATGAAATCTATTTGACCATCCTTGTCTATTACAAATATAAACACAGAGATAGAGATTATTCACTTAAATTCCTTCAACTTGACTGGTAATATCTTGACACATTTCACTGGGGAGGGTATAACTTACACAGCTCTTAAAAAGTAAGTTTAAGAAAAGGACACAGCAATGACTATGGACTAAAGATTTATTAGAAAGATTCCCTAACCATCCCTTGGAAGTAAAATTTCCATTCTGTGCAAACTCAGTGAGAAATTGCTTTCTTGACATGGTACTCATTTATCTCCCCCCACTCTGTGTTCTTTGAGGTCTCCTTTTGCATCATTTGTTGGCTAGTATGAGGCCGATTTAAACATTTCTACATTTGTGCTGTTGCCAGAGACCACAGTGATTTAGTGAATCAGGAATGCATCATTCATGTTTGTTCCCTCTTTTCACTGCATATGATTTTAAGGAGAAATAAAAGGCAAGAGAGAGCCAAGGGTACAACTTGCCTCAGTAAGTGCTTCTTAGGAGGGGCCCTTTCCATTGATGGATCAGGTTATGAGAATTTGAGCTCGGCTCAGTAATATTTAACATATATATTTTTATTTGTATTCAGAAAAGAAGCCTTTTGTTGCAGCATATTTACTTGTGACATTTTGTTCTCAATATATGGGGTGTAATACATTGTTGTTTAAGGACTTCCATGTAAGCAAAGGTCTAATTATCCATCACTGTATATACAGAAGCATGACCCTATCTGAACAGACAAATGCTTCTGTATATTACTAACAGTATTTATAGGTCAGTAGTCTAATGTTAAGATTGTAAATAATTACCCTGAGAAGCTGGTAAAAAGCTAGTCAAGATTTTGTTCTATACTCATTTCCAATATCCCCCTTATACTCTTATAAAAACACAGTTTGTGACTGCAATTTCAGACCATATTCAATCAGCTCTTAGACTTTGCAGATGAGAATCAGGGCTTCTTATGGCTTTCTGTATCTGGTGAACGGAGAATCAGGTAGTTTTACTCTCTTTGGACCTTCATGAACAAAAATTTACATTCAAACTCTTATTTTTTCCAAGCAATCATTAAATTTCATCTCGGTCTCTGGGCAGATTTTTGTCTTGGCTGTTGTGGCAAAAATTCTCATCTGTGGTAGAGAAGAATGTGGTACTTTTTGCTAATATCAATTACATGCTAACATTATTCAAAGGTGTTGACTTTATAATTTATCTAACCTCTGTGTGCATTGGTTCTTAAACTTTCTGCTTTAGCTAAAGGAGTATCTTTCAACAATGAACATAAACAACAACTGTTTTCAAATTCATGTGTCTACTTGACATCAAAGATAGGTCACTGTCTCCTACAGGTGTCTGTACCTGAACAATAGGTATGACAGCTGGGACATTTTGGTGCATCAGAGAAATGAGAGACATTCTCCTGGGTATAAATAGACTATCCAGGAGAGCAACATATGGATTTAAGCGTACAGAGTGGTGCACTCTAGTTGCTAATAATAATTGTAAGAGACTGTAAATACAAAACCCATACATCAGTGTCTGTACGATTAAAATTAAGAGATCTATAGTGCAGATTCCAAAAGGTGTTATTTAAATACCTAAAAATGGAAGCCACCTCCCAGCACTTTGGAGGGGTCTGTGGAGGTGATCATCAACATAATAGACATGTCCAATGTCTATCACAACACACAGACCATGCCATCCTGTGGGCACATGTTGGGAAATATTTTCCCCGCAGTTCTACTAACAAACCTCAATTTTCTTGAACTTCTAATTACTTCATTCTGATCTCTTGTGCAGAGCTAGCAATAGTACCAGTCTACATAGTACCTGCTAGTAGTGAAAGGGTAGCAGGTTAACATCCGATATCTTTTAACTCTCATTTTGCAGTCATTCAATAGTACTTATATTTTTTGTGGGAAATCAAACCCCTAGAAAAATACGGACCTAGTTTTATTCCTCATATTAATATGCGGATTTAATTAATAGAAGGCAGACAGTTATGGCCTGTGCACAGTCATGATTACACACATCTAAAATTATGCTCGAGACAGATCTGAGCTGAAACAGAGCAGCACATCATCTTCCATGCCAAGATGAGAAGGTTTAGTTTATTTTCATTTGTCACCAGAATAAAGATTCAACTGACCCCAAAGACAGAATTATGACTCAAGGGGTAATTAAAATATTTATTATTTCATTTCCCTGTGGGTACTTGTATCTCTTCTGAGGAGATGAACACGGATTTCCAGGTAAGCATACATTCACCTAAGTATGTGTATACATGCACACATGCATGTGTTCACATCAGTGGGAAGCAATTCAGCTGAAAAGAATGTGGGTATCTGCTCTATTTGAACTGTTTTAGGATTTTGTCAGAATATGGCAATAAGACACAGAGGAAAGAACATTTTTCTGGATTGGCCATGGGATGCCTAAAGGAGTATTTTGCCATGTCCGAAATGGGACAAAAGACCTATGTTTAACTAACTGAATCCCAGATACAGAGTGAGGCAAAGAACAACTGTCAGGAGAAGAAAATGGTAGAGACAGGGGAAGTAGAACTGAAACTAGAGAGTTGAATACCTTGGAGCGTCTGAGGATGTGTCACTGACATTGGCACCAGATACCTGTTCACCTGTACTCTTGTTTCCACATGGGTTTATGCTTCCACTTATGGAAGAAACCAAGAGAGCAAAACCAGAACAAATGAGAACAAATTAAGGCTAATAGGAAGAATTGAGAAGGAAAGAAGAGGGAAATTTTAGCATGGCATGTGGTGCTGATTCCCCCTTAATGCTAGTACACTGCATGAGTCTGATATGTTTTTTCTTTGAGGCTGTGTATTTGTGCTATCAAATAAGACATATCTCAGCCAAATGAACAGCCCTCAAAGAAGGGAATGGATTAGGCCCCTGGAGATGATGACTAACAAGTTAAAATTACACTTCTTTTTCAGTTGGGCTGCAGTGACCTATTTATACAATTTCTTTCTTGCTAGCTAGCTAGCTTTTTTTAACATTACAAGGTGTACCTGGCCTCTCTCATCTCTCTCTAAACTGTCTCCCTTATGTCCTGATCACTCTCTGATCTATCTCTCTATCTGCTGGGTGAATGCTAATATGACATATCCAACCTCTAAAACAAACCATTTATTTTGAAACTTGGCTATGTCAGAGCATTTGATGCATCAAACATGAAAATGAATGTATATTTGGATATTGAGTACATCATGTCTTGATATTAAATTATCCCCTGAAAAGAAGACTGATTTTTAAACTGGCAGGATATATGTATTGCTTCCTTGAATCTCTATCACGAAGCTAGACATGACAGGAGTCTAGAAGAGGTTCTCTATGAAGGAGAAACAGAGTTGCTAAAGGGCCATGCGTGTTTTCTTTATATTAATAAATTAATCTTTGCGCTTAAGGAAAGAGATTCTGTCATTCTCTTCCATTATTATGTGACAATAATACATTAATCTTCTATGAGAGATACTTATCCTAGAGATAATATTTAATTAATGTGCAAAGAAGGAAGTTTAAGTGGAAAAGGTACTTTTAAAATCATATATATTTAATGCACTGGCATAGATATTTCAAAGTCCTTTTTTCTTTTTGATATCTGGGCCATTTGCATACATACACACTGAAGCCTACCACTGTCAACCTCTGAAAAAAATGACAAACTGAGATATACTTCGGGAAAAATAGATCAAGTGTCCATGCATGGTTAAGACTGTGATTTTTTTCTGCTTGAACTTTTGCTGTCACTGTTCACAGATCAACACATATGAGAAGATATAACAAAATTCTTTGCAATACTCTAGATTCAAATCAGAAGACAGAGAATCCTTCCTCTTAAAGGACATTCCAGTTCAGTGTGCTATTTGGAAGCTTGTGGCTCTACATGCAGAAGCTATGGGTCTGCATCTAGCTGGTTACTACTATGAATGCTGCATGAACATATTTCAGTGGTTAGGTTACTACCAAATGAATCAACCAAGTATTTCTGCAATTTTCTCCTCATTATGTGAACACTGCTTGGGGAAGACATATTTCTTCATTTTCAAATTCTTCAGAAGATATTGGTAAACTATCTGGACTCCTCATCCTTTCAGATTTCAAACAAATACTGATTGCACCGCAAACATGGGAATGCCAAATCTTTCCTCACCTGTATCTCTAAGACATACACATACAAATGTCGAGACTGTAGCTCAATAAGAGACAATGGCCTTCATTTATGCATGAAGACTTGTAACTTTTAAGAAATTCCAAACCTCACCAAAATAGCAGGAGCGCTCTATCAGTGAATCAAGGACCAAAAAGATTTAGCATTTGACATTAAATTGCACTTTTGACAGAGCGATCTGGCTTCTTTTCCCCTTTGCCCAAACAAGCACTTTTGGTTTTGTTAATTTTGATGATCAATGCCAATTGAGCAGATTGTAAAATTCTGACACTAGGATAAAGCACATATTATATACAGGATAATTTAGAAAAAATCTAAATAAGACTAAGCACCATGTTACACAAAGAACAATGATCTGAGTTTTTTCAGAAATTATGAGGCACATTTAGAACAACAACAAATTCTCAGACTTAGTCCACTATTGCCTCCGCTTTCCTACAGCCTCTCTATAATCCACTGTGCATATTCCCTTATGTCATGGGTTAGCAAGCATAGTCCCGGAAGTGATGTTCTTGCAAAGACGTGCTTACAGCTTCCTCTATGACCTCACAGAACCTATCAGCTGGCCAGTTTGAATATGGACAATTCTTTAAGCCACTTACAGTTGTGACTGCCTCTGTGATCCACACTTAAGAACAGAAAATCCTGAGGCAGAGTCTCTCTGTCTCGTTTCTGGTGGCTGCGGGCCCCATGTGGGGGCCAGCGGGCCTGGCCCAGGCCCTGCTCGGGCCAGACCAGGTGGGGCCACGGCCATCCTGGAGCCGATGGGCTCCGTTCCACCCGCGGATCCGCCCCCCCCCCCCCCCCCCAGCAGGGCTGTGGGCAGCCAGAGCGGCTCGGCTCCTCCCCCTCTCCAGTTTGGCCAAGATTTCAGCTAAAGCTGCACCGCTGTCCGGCAGAGATCATGTGACCGACAGTGATAAGCTTCATTCCAGCTGCAATGCCTAGGTGAGATTAACCCTTTTAGTGCTATGAAGAGATGAAAACCTGAGGGAGAAGAAAGAGGAGATGCTTAAAGCTGAAATTCTGTTGTGAAGCTATGATATATCAGAGTACCCGTTGTAAGTTCATGAAGGCATGGGGGGTGGCGTGTTCAACTCGTACTTGTGAGCAAAAGCACCTGCGTGAGATAGGCAGATGCTGATGCAGCTGTAATTTCATGAGAAGTTTGAACAGGGAGGAGATGGAAGCGATGAGGACTTTTGCTCCAAATGGGAAAGGAGAAAACTTCAGTTCCTACAGATGCTCCCAGAGATAGTCCTAAAGATGAAGATGAGGAAGACCCTTTGCTCCCAGGGAAGGAGAAGGGCCTCTGTTCTTAGAGATGAAATGCTCCCAGAGATGGGTGAAGAGAACTTTTGTTTCTGAACAGCTCAACCTTAAAATTGTACCCCAAAAAAACTTCAAGAGTGGACGCTCGAAAGCAGTTGTGGGAAAAGCTGCAAGTTGGGGAAGGGACTCACATGTGAGCAGAGAACCAACCCAGGCAGCTGTGTCATTGTGATAATGTTTTCATAGCATGGACAAGAGAGACTCCTCTTCCTAAATGGACTGAACAAGGTTATTATGGAAGTGGTAAACAGACTGAACATCTCAAGGGCTGTCTTTTTACATTGTCACTGGGAGAAGGGAGAAAGGTGGGGGGAGGAGAAGAGTTCTGAAGGTGTGGTATAATTTTTTTTTCTTCTTTTAGGTCTGTTAATAAACTTCTTTACATTCTTTCAAGTTTGGTGCCTGCTTTGTGTTTCTCCTAATTCTTATCTCACAGAAGATAAGCAGTAATGAGTATTTTAGACCAAAGCACTACACCTCATAAGAAGAAGTTCAAAATTAAGAGTACTCTTAGATTCCATTCTGATGCAAGTCTCATACAGGAGGATTTCCATCATCTCTGTTCAGACAATGATGTGGCCTCAAATTTTTCTCGGCTTTGTCAGCTCCTGAAGTGATGCAAATTCCCGAGCATGACATTTCCACTGTTTGGGAAACATCAGTAACATAGAAAGCCCTTTTCCTGGTACCACCTACATGCATCAACTCTCTCCACTGCTTTGCTTATGTCATCT
This sequence comes from Corvus moneduloides, assembly GCF_009650955.1. NCBI lineage: Eukaryota > Metazoa > Chordata > Aves > Passeriformes > Corvidae > Corvus > Corvus moneduloides. Next base: position 28,042,169 of record NC_045476.1, on the reverse strand, counting down.
TAAAGAATTTTCAAAGTACTTAGGAAAATTTCGGTCTTTGCCTTCAAGTTCTTCTGTGGTTTGCTTTCCAGGAATCTAAATGGCTAGCTAAAGCTCGTGGATGAAATTTATAATTACCAAATTCAGTCTTCCAGGATAACAACAGTCAAACCTTCTCTGTGCACAGCAAAGTTTGCTTTAAGGGGAAGGTCAAGGACTTGGAATGGATTCTAACAGCAATTGAGGAACATTCATGGGTTTATCATCTTTGGCTTCACCACGTTCTGCTGCAAAAGCTAATACATTTCTGTTGTCTGCCTTTCTCTGATGCAAATATAAGCAATATGCATTTCTAAGAAACCCCTTCATAAAGATTTTAAAATCCAAACAAAACCAAAACTTGAAGTCAAGCAAACAAAAAAATTTGTAACAAAGACAGACAAAGCTAAACGCCCTTATCAAACACGCGATGCGCTATTCTACAAAGTTTCTGCTGAGAGGAAGACCAATTTGTGACTATCACTAGTCATGTTTCTTAATGCTTTACTGGAAGGTGATAAGATATGATGATAAGGAGAGCAGTGTAAGAACCTCTGTAGAGCAGAAAGATTTCATTGACTGTGATGTATGTCACTGGTGATAACAACGAAAATTTTTCATGCTTTTAACCCCCTCATGCTAAAATGAACAGATTATAGGAGTGGTAGGCTCTTCTTTTTGTTATTGGTTAGCTTTCATGAAAATGGTATTAAGGTTGAACTAGTAGTAAGTTCGGTTTTCTCCTCTTTGCAAAAGTGATTAAGAATGCAATGACAAAAGGACAGATATTTCCAGTACTTTTGACTTGAAATAATTAACGTGGAATAGTAACATTTTCAAAAGTGCCTAAATGCTTCAGGCTTTTACGGGTCTCTTCAAAGTATATTTACTCCACATAATACAGTGTGTTAGCAAGACCCCAGAGCTAATAACTAATGAACTAGATCCTGTGTCACCTTGTTGAGAAGCAGAATTAATTAGTCCAGCCATAATAGCATACTACCGAGAGTTTTGGCTTCATCAATCCGTGCTAGTACAGCACTGAGACATATAAATGAACTGTCTCTGGCAATTTGCTTGCAATGCTCTGTTACAGTGCATAGACATGCCTTCAAGCACTCAGACTCGCAACTCTGATTGAAGGAAACTCAGACTTTTACAGGTATGAAAGTTGCTTTTGAAAATAAGACTTGGGCACCTCTGAAAAGATCTATGTCCAAGACACAGTACCTTAGGCAGAAACCCAGGCAAGAGGCTACAGTCTGAAGTGTGAAGTTTAGTACCAAAAGTAAGATTTGCTGCAAGTTAGATAAAAGAAATTTCAGTGGCTTTTCTGGATAGATGCGGATCATTTCCAAGCCTGATAGAAGTTTCATTACACAATTATCCTTTCCATTTTGCAGTGATCACTGCCTAAAATAGACAAAACAGACTAGTCAGCTCTTGGTTTAAGTTAGACTCATTCTGCCTCAGTCCATTTCTGCTTCATGAAACTACCAATCTGCATGACCGAACAGCTTGGTCCATGCATTTTTACATTTATGCCACTGTGGATACAACTGATATTAGATAAATAATGCAGCAAAATAAAGACACAGTCAGCAAAAATATGTTAAAAGAATTATTTGTCTTTTGATTCAAATTCACATGGGAGGTAATTAGACAAACACCCTCCTCCATGTATAGCTGTGGGGAGGGAAACCAATGGAAAAAAAAATCTTCCCTTACAACTGATCTTTTTTCTTTTCCCTTTTCTTCCTGCAAACGGCAAAACCACATGTATTCAGCACAGTGAAATTTTGAGGGGGAAAATAGAGAGTCAGACTTCACCCAGCAGAAATTCAATATATTAATATGAAGGCCTGTCAAAACAGATTCTCTTGGTAAAGGGTTTTCCAAGAAATGTTCTTAAACGCTAGTATTATTAGACTGTTACAATCCCTCGCTCTATCTTGTCCCTCAAAATGTGTCCCTTTTAATTTTCCAGGCTTTTAATGAAATATCCTTAATATATGCCATTCTGATACCACCAACTCAGATTTCTGTAGGTCTCAGCCCTAGGAAGATATTGTTAGCAGTCACTACTTAAGCAATTATTGTTAAGAATTTTGTGAACATACAGATGTTGTGAGGGATAAAATATTAGCGGTTACCATGTATAAAAGCTGCATAGCTGAAAGAGATGTAGAAATGATAACAAGAAAGAGAAAAGTAAGTTAAGAGATAAGGCTAATGGACACTGAACACCTGAAGAACAGTATGAATTGCACATATTCAGAAGGACTCTAATAGTCTTACACATTATAGGATTTTGAGCCTCCTAGAACTTCTGGAAGAACTAAAAAACTGAACAACAAAAATCCCCCAACAAACAATCAACATCCTCCTTTAAAGTGTATGAGTGGTCACAACTTGCATTCCCTGTGGTAGCCACCAATTTTCTTGGCTAGTATTAAAAAGAAAACTAGGTCACATAGCAGTCTCTACACATTTCTTGGAGATGACTGCTAATTCCACAGTACTAACTCTGAACTTTAACCTGTGGATATTGAAAAGTTCTTACGTCTGTGGTTCTAGAGAATTGAAAGACTTATAAGCAACTTTGTGTATACATACTCATTTGCTACCATAGCATACTCTACCAGAAAGAAAAAGGAGGAAAAATTGTGGAGTTGAACAAGACCCACAGCAAAAAAACCCCCCAAAAGCCCAAAAAACCAAACAAAAAACCCCCAAACACCAACAACCCCTCCCCACCCCCCTGCCCTGCAATGTATTAATCTCTTTGGTTTTATCTATGCACAAAATTATACTGTTGTCACTTAATACATACTAAAGGGATTTAACAGAAATGGTTTAAATCCCTGTAAAGGTATACATTTCAGTATTAGAATATCTTATTTTTATTTACCTGAAACAAAACTGAAACAAAAAGCTAATAACTAATTAACTAATAAATGCAGGCTTTCCACTATTTTTTTTCTCACCTGTTTAACTAACCTACATTAAAATCTGCCTTAGATTTTAAAAGAGATTTTCTTTTGGAATGGGGATAGCCCCAACTGAACATCATCAGAATAGAAAGAAAATGCTAAAACACCTCTTTCCACACCATTTTATAATTACCTCACTCTCCAAAAGAAGGTAATGGCGTTGTCTATGGGAACAAAGAGGTCCTAGTACTGTGGCCTATTGTATATTTTCCAGATTGTGGCCTTGGCCACTTAAACTTAGACAAGACAGCTGTTCTGCTTAGAATCATAAACTTAGTTTGCAAATAACTGTTCTCACTTCAGAAAAAATGTAGTTACAGAAAACAGTGAAAATAATAGTACCTACAGGTACACATGTAATATTTGAGAAGACCGAAATTTCCTTCACCATAAAAGATACTTTAGCACTTTCCAAGCCAGTCCAAAATGAGGACAACGTTATTTTTTAAAATCCTATCCCTGTTGTTATTGCACATGACATATTACATTGTACTGTACAGTGTGTGGTGATGAGAAATTCTCTGCTTATTTAATTGTGATCCTTCAATGAATTTGAAAGGGAGCACTTTATTTCCATTTCTTTAATTTACTAGTTCTTTAGCTGATGATTTTATTAACTCTTGTATTTGAGAACTGATGCTTAACAAAAAAAGGAGAGGAAAAAAAGGCCTTTGGCAGTATTGTGAAGGCCTGGAACTGAATAATGCACTTTAATAATGAGGAATAGAGCTATGGCTTTTGCTGATGGCTGTGACCAGCTCTGTGACCTGATTATGTCGCAGAGTGTCAGCAGCTGAGACACTACAAAAGGGAGTGCATCCCATCAAATCTATCTCCATTGTAATCACTTGCACTGCTGAGAGGCTTGTTAGGAGCAGGGAATCCATCAGGCCTCATTAGCACCGTTTACCATCAAGAAGCTCAAAGAGCAAATGTGTACCCTCTCATCAGAATAATGAGAACCAAAGTACTCCTATTATCTAACTGGATCAACAATGCCTCTCTCTCCGTTTAGTTTCCTGAGCTACTTGTGGACTACAGCACTCAAAAATTAGTTATTTTTTTGTTAAGTATCACGGTGGACCTGTGTGTAAGATTTTTCTTATACAGAAGGTTTTCATGTCTAAAGACCAAGGCATGGGCACAAGGAAGCCCGAGTTCCTTCAGGGGCATTCTTAGGTTATAATGAAGCCATCTCAATTAATTCACTGTTCAATTAAAGTGTGGACAATACAATTACACTATACATACTTAGATTTTCCTTTTAATCTCCCAGGAAACAGACTATTGCCCTCTTTATCCATAAGGCAGTTTATTATGCCAACCCTTATCATGCTACCCTTTTCTTTTATGACAAAATGTTATTTTGCAACTGCTGAATTAAGTAGTATTTTTCTCTTGTTAGACAACTCCCATCTTTCCAAAAGAGAAACTAAACTTGCTCAGTACCCACAGTTAAAATGTATTTGATCCTGCTGAAGTCAAGAGACATATATGAATGCAACTGATGATAATTAAGAAACCATATTCATCAACCTTGCTTTCATATTTCTGGGGCTCATTTCCTTACAAATATCATGAAAACAGCCAAAGCACACATTTCACATGCTTAATAAACATAGTAAAACCAACACAAAACTCCTGACTTTTTCTTTCATTTGCAAAACCAGCATAAAAAAGAGATATATTGGGTTGTTAAACCTCTGAAGAATCCAAGGGCAGCAATGGCACTAGGGTCCTACTGTAAGGGCAGGCTGAAGCTGAATAGGTAGACAGCCTCTCTTTGAAATCTACTGACAGGGTGCAATCTGGCAAACCTGCTGCCCTGGCCTTTAAATTTAAGATATGAAAGCCCAGTGCTGCAAACACTTCCGGGAAAGTGCTGAGGGCAGACAGAATGTAAGCAGTGTTACATGGGCCAATAGCTCTTCATAATATGCCTCTGAAAATGAAAATTTGATTTAGAGTCCTCTACCTGTACTATATCAAATTAATCAGGTGATCTAATCATATTATTTCAAGGGATTAGAGCTCTTGGCTAGGTCGCGGGAAGCTCTGCTACTACAGTTCATATTGCCACCCAAAGCAAAAGAAGAAAAATAAATTAACATGCCATAACTGTGAGTTCAATAATTAAATAAATAACAAATATGTTATAAAAATTATTGTTAATATATATGATTTTGTTATTGCAATTGTAAGAACTCCAAGACTATTGGGAATTAAGGCCATGCCATATGTCATTTAAAGGATCATTTCCCTTAAATTTGCCATAGGATCTTGGATTTGACCTGTAGCTTAATGTCTCCAGGGATTACTGATCACCATATATTTAGCTAGACAGATGGACATTTACAAGCCCTGAATTTCTGTAACAGAAACAGCATGTAATTACAAAGATTGCACATACAAACATTCTAGTAATTCATCCAGCTTCATATTTTCAGGAGTGAGTTTTGGGTATCATGCTTGTGATTCCTTGAAAGAGGCAATTTTCAAAGGGCAGATTCTTAACATATGGTGCAAATCTGGCTCTTTAATGACCAAGAACATTATTCAGAAATGGAGCATTTCAAATTACTATTCATTTATGCTCCCAATTTTGAAGAAACATCTTTTGGTTCTTGGTTAGGCGCTATAATTCCATTAATTTGAAAAGAATGAAATTTAATTTATGGATTGTTGTTAAATTACACTAAATATTCCTGTTTTAAGACAGTTAGCCTAAGAAGTGGACTCTAAGTAATATGAGTTTATGCTGAATATTATAAAACTGTGTGTTATATTACATGCTTACTATCAATATTTATCTGTATTGTGGCAAGTTCTGCAATACTGATTATAAACTAAGGAACATTTACAAAAACAAGTAATAAAAAGACAACCCTTATTTAAATGAGCTAGGAAGATAGCTAGATGCTGCAATCTTATCCAACAATTGAGAAAATTCTTCCTTTCTTTTCTCTTTCTCTGCAACCTGTGGAATTATTGGACTTTACATTATGTCTGGATTAAACAAGACTCAGCCTGAGGGAAACTTTCATTCAGCAATATCTTCATAATAGTATTTTTTTTAAAGATACAGTGAATGGTCACACATAGATTATGTTTTCTGTGGAGAACATGTAAAGGAAAAACTATAAAACAATTAGCCTATATTTAAAACTTCAGCTCTTACGATGAACATCTTTGGTGTCAAGTGCCTCATGAGTGCCGACTGTGAACCATTTCTGGAGCACAGAGGAGATAGAAACAAGCAGGCTTCTAGGTTAGAGCTGATCTGACTATGAGTTATAGGTATTATAACCAACTTTTCTTCCAAACCAATACCCCATCCCTCCAGAAATCTTAATAGGCTTTTGAGAGCCTCCATTTAAAACTGGCTGCATAAAATGATCCTTTGATGAAAAGGGATTGAAACAAGGGTTAAAGTAGACATTGAAAGGTTATGGTAGAGGGCACATTGTTCATACAATCCTCCTTTAATATGTGTGGTGTGCACCTGCGATAAGATGATTCATTAGATAAGGCCTCACTTTGACAAGCTCCATCGTTCAACCCTCGGGGTAGTGATGGAACAATTCTGCACCCACCCAGTAAATATAACAAGGTCAGCATTTTTTTTCCTGGGACTTGGATGGTGATAGTGAAGCTCAGGAAGCATCTTTGTTTATGTGTCCTGTTAAAAAACCCAGGGGGGGTCCTATAAAGTGGTGACTTTTATTTTTTAATGGGCCAAAATAAAAAAATCTCACTCTTGTTCCAGTTAGGTAAAGCAAAATTACCAGGAGAAAAGCAGCTCTTCCTTTTTTTTCTCCTCACTGGTAAACAGTAAGAGTAGAAACTAAACTTTAGATTCACATATCATCCAAGCTGAATCATTTCAATAAATGTTTTTCAGGGCCTAACATCCAAATAAACACTGTAGATATCACCATATGCCCAATTTGTAGCATTTAGAATAATGACATTCAAATTACTCAGTTACCAGTTATATTGACAGATTTGTTGCAGAGAAACAAGACATTGTGTTACTTTTAGTCCTAATAAATGCAGTAAAGAATGACAGTGGTCACAATCTGAAAGGCACTTAAATATGCTGTATCAAAGGAATTATTTTTACATATATGGATTCAGATGCATATCTTTCTGCATCATACTAAGACTGAAAGTGAAATAGTTTGAACAAATAAACAGCTCCAAAATGTAGGTAATGCACAATCTCTCTCTTAGATAGACTAACTCTAAAGCAATGTTCAAGTTTCTGTTTGTAAAATTTTCTTTAAACCAAAATAATCTCCCAAATTTGCCATTTAAAAGCTGGCATATTCATTGCAAATTGCTTAACATAGTTAATAAACAAATGCATAAGCCACCCAGATAAATCCACCCTCGATACTTCATTACAATTTGTTTTCTTTTACTTAAAACATTTAATGCCTTTTAAGAAATTAAGTAATACAGAAATGCCAGAGAAATGCAAAAAAGTGAAGCACAGTACCACTTCAGTAAAGGTGTGTGTTATTAGGCATATGTAAGTGGAAGAAGAGAGCTGGTATGCTTGTTAAGAATCACAGGCTTGCTGGACTTTTAAAATACCATGGTATTGCACTACTGCGATATTTTTAAAGGACTGAAACAAAATAAAACAAGCCCTTAGCATTTTCTAGCTTGAAAACTCTTTCTAACAGTGCCTAACTTCCTCTGTTTCTCAGACTTTCCATTTCTTACCTTGTCTGGGAAATCAATATTTATTTATCTTCAACATGTGCAGTTTTAAATTGCTGTCATACAAGCGGAACTCATTTTTGTCTCAAGATCAGCCTGCCATCAGAATTCACTGTTTGCTCCATCTTCTACTCACCTGTCCTTGTGCATTAGTGACGAGCTGGCCTGTCACCCCCTGAAGACTGGAGAGGGCGTTTCCAAAGGCTTGGGAGTTTGCTACTGAGCCCATGGCTGCCGCTGCTGCAGCTGCTGCTGCTTGACTTGCTAGTGGACTATTAACCAGCTGAAAAAAAAGAAATAAAATATCATGATAACACCCATTATAAACATATAATGCTAACTGGATAATATAAAAGTGATAGCACAGTAATGTTTACGTTATTTTAATGTTTTTTACCCACTGAATTGCACGTAAAAAAACGTCTGCTCCAAGAGCTCAAGTTTTGAGAGGTTCTTACTTCTGGGGCTTTGAAAATGAATAGTTTTAAAAAAGGAAGAGGAAACTCCATGTTAATGTGGAAGAATAAAATTCTCTTTTTTAACCCTACCTTCTCTCCCCTTTTCTTTTTTTAAATCAAGTTATGCTTGATGTGTTTCTTTAGGCTCAGTGTGCTAATGCCACAGGTGTAGCAGCCTAGTACTGCTGTAAATAGCAATCAGTGACAGATTAGCACCTGATGTGACTGGGAGTGGAATGTTTACTTGGGGATATTCAGAACAGAGACTATTTCACTGATGACCCCAAACCCAAGAAAAATCTGCAAATCCTTTCAGTTTTTGTCAGTAAACAATTGGTCTCAATATCTAAATAAATTACAATACTCAACCTTACTCAACCTTGTAAGTAAGGTCAGTAGATATCAACTAAAATTTCAAAATTCATTTGCAAAATACAATACTAAGCACTATGCGCCTTCTCAAATGTGAATGATTAGTTCCAGGACTCATAAATTTTCAGGAAATAAATTGTACTGCCTGCTTTAGTCAACTCTACCTAAGTGCTTGTTAGAAAGCATAGAGCACGGTCATGGCTTTCACCTTAGGAGACTAGGGGAATCCCACAGAGGAACACTCCTATCAAGTCTTGTGATTATCAAGCATATGAAATGTGTGTTCCTCTGTCAGAATCAAAAGTCATCTTGGACATGGCTTTTCCACTGGATTATTGTAAAGTTTCTATTTTCTTATCTTTTTCTGAGAAAGGACAAACTTTGAACCAAGCACACAGGGATGACAGTGTAAAAAAAAAACGCTGGGAACCATCATCACTAGGACAGTTGTCTTCAGAGCAATCAAACTGAGTTCAAGAGGCTGAAAATACATTTTAGAGTGGCTTTGCTTCCTAAGAATCATTGCTTTATAGCAGAACTTGCAAAATACACATGAGCAGGGTAGAGCAGCCAGAAGTTTGAGGGACAAAACAGTCTAGGGACATTTTTTCTTAGACTGAGATGAAAATGCTAGAGCTATCTGAGTAAAGCTTTATGTTTGAGCTGATATTAGTAGGAGTTCTAAGTCCTTAGATGATGAGTAAGTTATCAATCCTTTAGAAATGGAGACTCAGAAGCAGCAGTAAGGGATGTACTCCATAGACAGGCTCTGCTTCAAAATAGGTTATAAAAAATTAATCAGTGATTAGTAGATGTTTTAAGCATGTTACAGATATGAGTAGTGTGTATGTTATAGGCGTTTAGAAACCCATCAATAGAAGATGTCGGATATGGTTATAATCTATGCTTATAAGAAACCTACTTGTCTGTTAGACATTGCAAAACCTACAATTGATTGGTCATACATTAAAACATCTATTAATCATTCATTAGCCCCTCATGAAGTATTTATAAATGCAACCTTGATATAAAGTGTTGCTTAAAGGGGTGCCTTGAGCACATCCAATCCCTCTAGAAATTGTAAAGTAAATAACTAAATAAAGATTAGTAGCAATGCCAGACAGAAAAAATGACATTGTTTGGAGGAAATATTTTGATTTGGGAAAAATTGTTATATGAATCTCTAAAAGCGCTTCGCAGCACCCCATGGCAAGAAAATCAAGCAGGAATAAAAGACAAAAGGGGAAAACTGCAATGCATGCTTGATTAGCAGTTCCTACGAGCTAAGCTGTGAAGAGAACTGAGACCAGCACAATGAGCAAGGCAAAGCTCAGTCCCTGAATGCAAGACTACAAGAAATTCCACTGACTGCACAAAGGTGTGAGTGCAAAGGTAGCTGATGCACTCTTCAGTGATTTGGGTGGTGCCTGAGCATGGCAGTGTAATGCCAGAGAACAATATACATAAACTGGTTGGTTTTCTGTTCAAAACCGTGACATTTCTTTATTGTCCCAATCAGAAGCTGGCAAACCCTGCCTTTTTTTCATAGCACTTCATTGGCAGTACTGGGACTTGGAAGTAATTCCCTTATAGCTGTAAATACTTGGAGAGGAAGGAGGCAGCAGCAAGAGTGTAAGACTTTCAGAAAAGGCCTTTTACAGTCTTATTAGCAACCTACTGAACCTCTGATCCCACAGCATTTCACTGCAGGTACAAATGATAATCTTTGAACAGTTACCCTACATCAGCTAATAAACTACACTGGCTGCTATATTCAGGGCTTTGGAGGCATGTAAGAACAGCTGCTAGGGCAGCATAAATAAGCTTGTGAATCTGGAAACTAAAAAGGGTTAAAACTTTCTAAAAATCAGACTATTACCCTCTAGAATCTCTTTTCCATTTTTCTTGCACCAGTTTTCAAAAAATATACATTTTCAAATACAACAATAAAATTTAATTACAACAAACCCTGGAGACACTCAGGATTGCTTTTAGTTGCATCACAGAGATAAGCTACTTATTAAAAATGATGGCAGAGGCTGTGATATGCATAGGTACCCTGCATAGTATCATGTTCCAGGGAAAAATACAGTGAGTGGTTCCAGGAAAAAATACAGTGAATGGGCCAAATCACAGGGTAGGAGACTTCAAAGTGCATATGAAACCATCCCTATCTATTCATAAGTCCAATTAAAAAGGAGAGGATGCATTTTTCTTTGAGTGTGTTGGGGAGCTGTTGACTGCAAGTTACGCTCTATTCAATTGACCCTTTTTATATTGTGTGTAAACTGGGGATGGAGAAACACATCTCTTTTCATTACGTCTGGACACCAAGATAACACATTGAATCTTCCTTTTATTCAAAAATAAAATCTCTAACTTGAGAGGTTTATCAATTTCTCAGTGAAGCTTGAATCCCTAAGAATACATGTCGGAAATATTAGAAATATATTGTGAAAAATCCCACAAAGGACTCTTCCCATTTTGTTTCTGTATTTAAATCATGATTTAATTTGGAAGGCTGAGATATTTGGAGCTGTCAATTCCAGTCCCCAAATCTCTTCTCCCACTCAAAATACCAGCCATAACAGTTGGTAATAGTAATCTTTGTTTAAAGTGACAGGCCAGCCCTCTCAATGACACCTCCACTAATGACATGACTATATGAGGAAACAAACTTTATGAAGAAGAATATTCTAATAACTGACTAGGTTTAGTAAATTTTTCTGAATTCCCAAAGCTGATCTTTTAAAGGCAAAGCATATGAAAATTGTCTACTTTAAGTCAGTAAAAGCAGAAGACATTCCAGTGCAGCAGACAGAATTCACGCAAGTAAAACTAATCTGAGAAATTAAGGTGGATGAAAGAGGCACTACTTACAAGATCCTAAAACTGTGGCATATGAAGTGAGAGTTTCTATGGTTAAAAAAACCAGTATCTGAAAAAAAACCAATCTGAAGAAAAGTGTGTTAGAGTCAATGCTGCAAGCAGCTTTCTTGAGAGCCACAAATACTTTTATCTTTTGGAAGAATACCATCTTCCTCTTTATTTTGAAAACTAACTTAGTATTTCATTGAACTTGCTGTAAGAAACTGATCAAGCATTCATCTATCATTGAATACAAGATCAGATTTGATAACCTACACAGTAATTTCACTTTCCTCTGAAAAGGCAAGTCCTACTGACCTTTCAGTCTCCTAGTCTGGAAATCAAAGGGCCAGTTTTACTCATTACAATATCATTCAGTCAACAAATATAAAGAAAAAAACCAAACAGTTTTACTAGTGAAAAGTCAAGGTATTTCAGGATGCCAGAGCATCACATGAAAAAATGGGCCTATAAACTGAAAGGTAAAGTCACTTTATGCAGTGCCAGTATATACGTCTTGTGTGTTTTCTAAAGCATTTGTGGAGGAGGCTGAGTAAAGGCGTGCTGCTATCTGAATGCAGCCATGGAGAATAGAAGGACTTATTGCGGAGTAAGTTCAGGCATAACTTCATTTTACAAAATAGTCTTTTTCAGAAAGACTGCTAGAAAAATCACATTTCTGGATATCTCCTAGAGATGAAATTATTGTAGAAAAATATTACATTTGATTAGGGACCAATAGATCCTCAGTCTCTTATGTTCTCCGACAAACTCTTCTGTAGGGAGCATCACACTACTAGATTAGCTGCTGTGAGTATTTGCTTAAACCAATGCTTTTCAAGGGAAAACAAATATGTCTAACAGTTGAGAAGAATTCAGCAATGGCTCTCAGTCAGAAAAACATGACATTTTTCTTTTCTATCCATAATGAGTGAAAATTGATCACAGAAATGAAATTTTTATCAGCATGGCATGTGTGTTTTTAGGAATTTTTAGATGAGAATCTATCTGAATTTTATTGTGTTTAGCTGATGAGAGAATTGCAGGTTAAAATATAGTGGGATTTATTCCCATTTTTTCTCAGTGGCTCATGAGACAGATTCTGGGTGGTAGTCACTGGACCTTAAGGAAAAAGAGTGTTTCATACTGAGCACAGGCTCCTGAGGATATTCTGATAACTTCTTTGTTATTGTGACTAGCATTATCACCTGTATTGGGTGCAGATGGAAAGGTTTTGGTAGTGGAGGGGCTGCAGAGGAGGAGGATAAAAAAACTGGAGTGGACAAAACAAAGGGAACAGCAAGGTCAGAAAAAGAAGAAGGAGGTGTTCCACAGCAGTGAATGTGTCTCCACTGTAGCCCTTTGAGGACCCTAGAGTAGGCAAATGGATATTTCTTGATGTGAACTGTGATCCATGGAGAGACCAAGCAGGATCAGGGGAAAAGTGTGAAGAGAAAGTAGCAAGAGAAGGGAACTATTAAGGACTGACTATAGCTCCTCACTGAAGGTGGGTAGAGGAGTCAGGAGTGAAGGAGTGAAATTAAGTCTGGGAGAGTGGGGAGAAAAGCTGTTTTAATATTTGTCTTTGTTTCTCACTTAATTGGCACTATATTAATTATTCCCAAGCTGAATCTGTTTTACCCTCAAGACTGATTGGTAAGCAGTCCATCTTGATCTATGAACTTTCTCACCTTGCTTCCTTCTCCCTCCCACTGAGGCAGTGAGTGAATGGCTGGGTGGGCGTTGCTAACCAACCACACCACTGCATGACAGTAACTGGAAACTGTACCTAGCAACAACAATACTCACATGTTTTCAATACCTTGATGACATAGAAGCAGAGCATTCCAACCTAGATACCCATATGCTTGGTTTCTAAACATGAGTGAATTGATACAGAAGTGTGGTTTCCCTGAGGGTCCCCATTAGCTCTTCTGGCAAATTCTTTACATAGTACTAATGCTTATATTCCTAATTGTTTTCAATATGCATATATGCTTAGTATCAGTTGATAGCTCCCTGAACTTACATAAAATCTCAGGGTCCCTTGAAGGAATTAAAAAAAAAAGACACTGGGAAGACTGCTTGAATTGAATCCTGTGAAAGCACCTAGATACAACAGCAGTAAGTACCAAACAAATGTTCATAATAATCAACAAGATCACCACTTAGCACTTATATAGAGTTGTGGGTGACTGAGCTCTGTCAATTTAATTTATTTTTAGGCTTTTAAGTAAAAATAAGTCAAATTTTGAAACATCCTGTGAACATGCAGATCCCAAGAAAGTCAAGAGAGAATACACAGGTAACATAAACCAAAAGATGTTAATTTAATCCAAAGAGGTGATGTGAGCAAGCATTTTGGAAACTCCATCTGGTTTTGTACTTATCAGTTGGAATTTTTTTTTTAATGTTGATCTTCCCCTGCCTCTCTCCCTCCTTTTTTGTTTACATAATAGGATAATTACAACATTTAACATCTGTAAATGAATATCAGGGTAAAATGTCTAATAAAATGGCTGTCATAGAGCCTAATCATGCATAACTATTTGAAAACATGTCCAGCAGGCAAATCTCAAATTATGAAAAAAAAATTGAATCTGTCACCATTTTGTTTTTGTACACTGTTGTGATATGATCAACCTACAGAGTGTACAATGTAGTTATACTATCCAGACCCATCTAACATCGTCTGGTTGTTTCAAAACTGCACAGGTCTATATTTGCAAATGGTTGTAGATGGTAGGAGTTCCAAGTAGGCTGCTTAGACAGATATTTTAGTATATGCACATATATCAGAAATGTATGTACAACATACAGTGTAGAGACAAGGATATTGAAATATCTGAAAGCATCGACTTGACAGAGACACTTAAAATATCTGGTTCTCACAGATACTTAGTCTGCTCATTATATGCATTTATTGTGGTTGAGCTATTTGCTGTCTAAATCTATGCTGAATTTTCTATCAGAAGTAAGTACTGATAGTGGTATCACTGATGCGACATGACTTGATTCAATGCAAAGCGACGTGACCTGAGGTGATTGGAAGTACGCAGTGCTCATGTAAGCCTTGATATGACATGGATAGAAGAGAATGCACAAAATTTCTCACAATATCTTTGTAAACAAGGTGCTGCTGGTCAAATTTGAACCAGTCTGAAAAACTACAATAACAATTTGCAAAATAAAAAGGGTGTATTTCTTATAGAGCCATGGCAAAGCAAATAAAGAGCAGACATCATTCCCAGGTCTCTTGGACCAAACTACTGGAGACATGAATAATGAAGAACACATCAGGGCACAGCCTAAGAGTGAGCAGACACCACCCCAGCTACTTTCCTTTTTGCTCTGTTAGTGACAAATAGAAAAGAGAGGAGAGGAAACTAAAAGAAAGGGATGCTTGTTGGGTCTAATCCTACAAGATAAACTAAATTGAAGTTGTCAACATGTCTGAGGCTGGGTCTTATATGTTTACAAGAAGAAAGAGTAAATATATTTAAATATATTTAATATCTTTAAATACAAATAACTATAAAATGCAGATGACTGACCCCTTTAGCAGCAGGTCAGTACTTACTGACTGACCCTAGACTCCTGTCCTTTAGGTTCCTGACTGTCCACATATATAACTTAAAAGTTTGAAATATTCCAGATCTATTTAAGCTGGCACACACTGAACACGATTTCAGTTAAACAGAGGCATCTTGGTTTTGTCCGATTTACTTGGTTTTGTCTGATTTTGTCTGAGTTACTTTTATGTTTACATAGTCTTTAAAATATCTAAAACTGTTTACTTCATGCATGATGCATATGTACTGTAAACAAACATCATCTAACTTAAATTTGGCATCTCTAATAATCATGAATTGTATTGGTACTCATAAAAGAGAAACGAATACTGAAAAAGTTATCTTTATTCTCTAATTTTCTGAAGTAGTAGCCACGTGTTGCAAGAATGAAAGAAAAAAAGCACCTTCTAAACTTTTTGAAAGGGGCTGAAACACAGTTCATTTCACATTGATTAGTTTCTTGGTTCCTGTGTTTGTCTATTTTAGAATGATTTATCTGGCTTCTGAAAGATTCTTTCCCTATAAGAAAAATGGTTACTTCAGGGCTCCCTCACTGCTAAAAACCCAAACTCTTATCAGAAGGAAATTGCCATCTGTCTTCTCGGATAACAGCCCAGGACTTGGGTCTCAGTGATCTGGCCTCTGTAGAAAGTGTGTCAACCGTGAGACACACCAAATTAATCTCCTTAATCTAAAACATTTATTTGCCTTTAATTTGAATTTGTGAATGGCATGTGCACATGTAAATATGACTATTTGCATATATAAATGTTAAAAATGCAATGTGAGGTCACACCATGTTAATATGACGCTTCATGTTAAGTATTTGAGGAAATATTTCTGAAAGCCTTGTTCTACAATACAATACAATACAATACCATCTGCAGTCTTAGTATGTATGCCTGGAACTGTTTATTCAAATGCTCCTATTAAAAATCAAACTTCTGCATACATACCTTCTCTTTTGCCCTTAGAAGAATAAATCCTACTTAATACTTAGGGACACTGTTAACTGAGAATATATATAAAGCTTCTTTAAAAATTCTGTCTCAGCAGCTCTGCAAAGATCCTAATTTTTGAAGCTGGAAATACATCTGGATACTTTGGTTTATTTGTAATGTCATAGCATCACCAAATAATTTTGCTTTCATGTAAGCTAGGCGCTTGCCTTGAATTTTCATTGACTTGAATATGAACAAGATCAGATCTAAAACTGCAGCTATGTGAAATATTTTTCTTTTCACTACTTTCAGCTCCAAACTGGACCTTACTCTAGATGCACTGATATGACGCAAAATTGAAGAACAATACAAACAGCTCCTGAGTGCGATAGAAAGATTCCTGTCAGAGACACGAGTTAGTCCAAAATCTGAATCTGGTTCTTAATACAGGTATCTAGAAAGCTGGAAGGATTTAATTCTGTGTTTACGTCAGTTGACCTCAAAGTCAAAATGACATAAACATCATAATTGATATCATGTGTTTGAGAAGTTCTCTCTCTGTTTTCCAGGTTTCATGGAGAATATATGACATACCAAATCAGTTGAGACACTGATTTTTAATTAGACATTTGAGTTTTGCTGAAATCTCAGTATATAAAATGAGATTTGAGAAGTATGAATAAAGTTGAAAAAAACATTCAGTTTGAAAACCTTCACGTCAAACAACATTTCCAATAAAATAGGTATGAGATGTGAGTGATAGCCATTGAAATAAGTAAGCTGAATCAAAGTCTATGAAAGAGAAAAAAGCATGTAAAAAAGGATGTTGGGGATCCCTCAGTAGGATACTATTAATATTTTCCTTGAACACTCCTTTTTTACTTTAGTACAGTTCTGAATGCCCAGTGATGGACTGGAAGTGTGACTTTGTTTGACTCTTTTCTGTCTGTCAATGGGAAGGTTACTGCTGCTACACCTTTTCTAAAATAGAGCAATGAACACCTCTGAGCCTCCTCGCATGACCACTGTGTGAGCATACTGCATCTCAGATGGTAGAACCCTCTGCCACATTCATATTTGGATAGCTTACTTTGAGGGTAAACATACTGGAAGACGCTAGATAGCACAAGACTGACTACTGCAATTTAAAGCCACTGCTTATAATACATACATACACCCAGTCTTGTCCTTTTTCACCAGCAGTCCTGCTCTGTAGATAAAGTTACATGTAGATAAAGTTGTGTATTTAATATGATGCAAATTGTGCCCTCAATGCAACTCCTATAGAAGTAGAAAGGGAGAAGGGTTAATATGCAGCCACATATCTAACATATGTTACAAATGGAGCCACATGTGTAACTTTCCCACAGAGAACATTGTCTCCTCCCAGGCCCTTCCATCTCAATTGTTGTCATCAAGAAACCTGCTCCCAAATATGAAGTGTAAGTCCTGCTCCAGAAGTAGCACAGCCTGATGTGTGGGGCTGGGTTGTGCTCAGCATCAGCTGGGCAATTCCAGATTTAATTTTGTTTATGTTCTTCTAAGAGGTATAGAGAGTGTTTTAAATGTACCAACTGCCTTGAAGGCTTTTAAAATTTGTTTGTTCAGTTTTTGCTTTTTTGCTTTATTTCCATAATCCATCCATGTCTCACTTTTCCTGTGATTCCTCCCTGGGTTTCTCTTTTTTGGAGTGGGTATAATTTTTTTTGCTTCCATAGACCCCCTTTCTGCTTTTACCTATTTGACTCCTTTTCTCTTATCTCCAGTATCAGCTACTTTGCTCATGTCACTCTGAATCTGGTCACAATGGGTTTTCCGTATGGGAGTTCACACTGAGCGGCAAAAGAAGCAGTATATCTACTGTATCTGTAATGCTGCCATATTAATTCCTAACCAATTTCAAAGCCGTATTTGAAACACATATATTTCACCTCAGCAAAATCAAAATAATGTCAAGTTGCCAACAGCAAATGAAATTTGAAAATATAATTAAAAACGTATAGGCTAGGAATGTATTGTTTCTGAGGTCTTTGCAATTGTCACTGTGCTAGGCACTATAAATTAATGGCAAGAGGGTATATGAAACCAAGATCCTCTTATAATAAAAGCATAGCTCCATATTGCTTAAGATAACAGAAGAACTCTCAGATGAATGTGGGTGATGACTGCAAGTATAAATGGCATAATTTTTTTTTTTTTCTGCAAGGATCAGTTCCAAATTTGTTAAAACCTGATGCAGAAATCCTGCAGATGGCTTAGTTAGCCTGCATGTAATCTTAATGCAGGCCTGGGTAAATTTGAGAGAGTTTGTGCTAGTGTGTTCTTGTGACTGTGATTTTTCTATTTCATAGATAAAGTTGGGGTGTGATCTTATACTCCACATTATGCATGTCATTACATAAAATCACACACAAATATTAACTTATGCCTATGGTGATATTACTGTATTTTAAACAAAAGGCATAGCAAAGTTTAGCTCCTATCATCCTCTCCCTTTTTCTTTTTTTTCATGGAGACAGAATGTCAAAAATAATGCCTAGGTTATTACTCAATATCTAGTGGCTGGATGCATAGCCTGGGAAAAGTCTAATTATCATTTACAGTAAATAATTTCCCCCATATTTATTATCGATGGAAATCTACTTACAGACATTCAGCCAAGGAATTCTGCTATATGGGCAAAAATATGTACTATCTTTCAACAGCAGCTCAGCTTACAACCTGAATGTCTGTAGCTTTTTCATTAAATTCATTATTGCCTTATTGTACCTAGACTCTTGTTCTTCCATAAGGCACTGTCAATAGACAGAGAGATGAATTTCTTCATGTTCTAAGTATTTTCTACTTTTATCTGTTGACCAAATTCACAAAATATTTATGGGCCCTGTAGCAATTCTTGTGCTTTACAAAACAAGGGATTATTTTGGTGCTAAAAATAATGTAAGTTCCAGTTCTTGGTCTGACTCTGGTTTCTCTCTACCAGAATATAAATCTGATCTAATTTTAATGAGGTCAGCAGAGTTGCAATTAGTTAAAATAGAGAAACTCCTGTGAGATTCAGTCCCTTCAATTTCTTATGGGCTTCAAGTCTGCAATGAGCAGGAATGATTCTTTCACTTGAAATACTAGTGTTAGCTAATTACACTGATATTTTGTTTAAATCAAACAGTCTCACCAAAGGCCTGGGGTTTTTTTTCTTTTTATTTTCCTTTTTTTTTTTTTTTTTTTGTATTTATGCCTCTATAAACTAGGGAAGCATTGAAGTCAGAAGTCGAAACGTTTACACCTACAGCTGTGAAACTAATGGATTTTTCTCTTTGCAGACTGAAAAATTTCCCTTAAACACCCTATTCACCCCCTTAAAAACAAACAAGCAAGTGAAAAAACCCAATAACAAAACACAGTCCAAGCTGACCTGAAGTGGAAAAAAATGGAAAATAAATAAATTTCAGGCCACTTGAAACATTTAGTTCAGACCAAAATGGTTTCTTGAAAGGAAATGTAAAATGGATCACCCTCAGAGATGGGTGTTACATAAATTGAGTGGAAATACTTGTCTTCAAAAAATCATTCTTATATGCCTTTTCTTAATCTCATCCATTTTGAGTTGGGAGGAACATATACATCTACCTAACTATCTGCCAAAATATACCTTTGGAAATGGTGAAGTATGCAGACCTCTTTGCAGTCACTGGTAGTGTGTTAGTAAAAGTCAAGGGTCAGAAATGTTTTTGCAGGCAACCTAGTTAGACAGTGCTGCTGTTCTAATGTACCTCCAACATGTCAGAAACTGTGATGAACTCAGCCCAAGTGCAACTAAGGCAGAACTCTTTCACTATGCCTATCATATTTGTAATACTTATACAGGTGATAAAGCAAATACTACTTTCAAAATACGAGGTATGAGCTGTTTGCTTTCCAAACTTAAAGCTGAATATATCCCCTTGAAAAAGAAATTTCACAGAAGGCACTCACATATTATAAACCATGTCAGGAGAAGAAAGGTGAGCAGAAAAGGGATGGCCTAGTTTTAAGCATGTATTAACTGAACATGAAACAAGGGTGCACTTATTCTGTGTTGAATTGTGTCCTCTTTCAATGATGGAAATCAGCAGGCAGGTAAAAATCCTCCCAGTTTCACCTCAAAGAGACAGCAAGGACTACGACCTGGAGAAGATCTCGTGATCATCAGCCACATAGAAGAGGCAAACAAGCTCAATAATCTAAACAAAACCAGAAATTGCTACTTTTGCAGGAGTCAAGGAACCAGGTTTTTCAGTTGTAGCTGCAAGAAGGCAATCTCAGTGTGCTAAACAGGAATTTCCTTTCTTTTTCCTGAAGACTATGAGACCATTGAGAATTGCAGGTTGTTAAGACATCTGAACCAAGATCTTCAGGGAGAGAGGGACAAAGGTCCATTCGCCATGTTCACCCATACTCAAGGTTTCCCTGGCATTTCCAGTTGTGAATCCCATACTAGGGAATATCAGAAGGCTTCTTCTCCCCACTGGTCTGGCAAAGACCTAATTTAAAGCAGATTTACCTGATATATGGCTAGAACATCAAAATATTTCCTTTTATTTCAAGAAAATTATATTCCTTATTTAAATCAATGTCTGTGAAATCAGATCTCTCTCTTTGTTCCTAATATTCATCCAAAAATAACATTGCTCTTAAGAGCCATCAATGCAACAGGTGGAGTCCCACAGAGGTCAGTGTAATTGCACCAGTTTAGACCAAGGTAGAATTTAGTGCATTGACGCTGGCATGTGAAAAATAAATCAGAAACTTTATGGATATTAAAAACAGTGTTAAAACAGGGTGTTTTATACAGTAATTATAAGGTTATTTCTCAGTAATTCAATCTACCAAGGGCAAAAATATGTCTTTTATCGCTGCCTATGATGGTAATAATTCTCCCTGGCATCTGTAAAAGCAACAATAGCTTTTCATTGATTTTGCTTAAAAGGAAAGTTCAGGGTTAGAAAATAAGTATTTCACGTGGAAACAAGAAAAACTTTCCAAAGTATATGTGATGGAAATAGTAATAATTATGTTTGAGAAGGAAGGAAGTCTTGTGATTAGGGTCACAGGGTAGAGATCTAAAAACCTCACCAGGGGTCCAATTCTTTCACGTATTTCCATTTTTTAAATTTCCTGTTTGAAAAATAAAAAAAATAATAAAATTCTCTTTCTTTCACAATGTTTGCTTGTTTTCTCATTAGATAATACATCTGAAAGCCCATCAAGACTGGATTATATATGCACCTGTGCCAAACTAAGGCAAGATCAAAGATAAAACAAATTTTCTTATTTCAGGTTAAATCTGCATATGGAATACATTTTTCTGTTTACTACACAGTACGTAGTGATTTATGTATTTACGTAGTATTTTTAGCCACTACCATAATATATATCCAGGTAATATTAATGAAGGCCAAAAAAATTCCTCTGCGGTACAGAAATGAATGAACATGTAAGTTACTAGCAAAGCTGTTCACAAAATGTAGGTTTTTATCTAAGAAGCAGGTAAATGGTAAAAATAACGACAAGAGGCTATTTACAAGTGAAGACTGATTTTACATAGGAAAATGGTAAATCCAGGAGAGCATACTGTATGTCTGGATTTGCTGCTCTTTATAAATTAACTGGTTCAAGTTTGTTGGTTTACATTATCAGAGCACCCTGCATAAAAGAAAGCCTTGTCTTAGCTCTGCAGTTGTGATCTGATAACATATATATTATTTAGAAAGCACTAATTTATCATTAATGTTCCAGACACTTTTCGTAAGATAAACCAATTACAAAGCTTGACACAGCAGTTGTGGGGAAATTCCCAATGCATCAGTCTCAGTTTGAGACAAGTTTAGTGGGAAATGCCCTGCAAGGGATGTCTCCTCCACAGAAGACAGGTTTCAGCACTCCCTCCCCCCACTGATACAAAAGGAATTTCTTGGATCAAAGTGAAAAAACCTATTTATTTAACAAGCAGAGTGCCATCACAGGGCACAGGAAACAATTGAGTAATGTTAGATAATAAACATCCTCTCTGCAGAGAAAGCTGGTGGATTTAGAGTTCCCTCTGTAGCTGGCTCGGCCCCTCCCGAGGTCCAAGGCCAGGATGTGGCGTCCCTGCAGCCTCACTGCTGGTCCACAGGGTCTGATGATCTGGTTCTTGGATCACAGCCAGGCCGAACAGCTCCAGAAGAGGAAGAAGTTACCAGAGGATTTTGGTATGCCAGTATGGGAAAATTTCTTGCCTCAGCTAACAGGCTAGCTAAAAGTAGGAGGGTGTTCCCTCAGCTCTGCAGTGGTGAGAACACAGGGGAGTGTGTGTGAGTCCTTGAACACAAACTGCGCTGAAGAATTCTCCTGGCTTCTCTCCCCTCTCTTCTGGACCCAGCTTAAAGCTGCGGGACCCATTTCTGGGCAATAAGCAGACGACAGGGGAACACAGTATTATCATAAAAACACCCCAAGACAGCATCCTAACATCCCTTCTGGTTTTCTGTTTATTCACAGTCTTGTAGTAAATGTCACATATGATAGCTTGTTTTTATCAACTCCTATTTTAAAATGAATGACAGTAACTCAAATAATGCTAACCTGAGCTCTAGACCTAACAGTTTATCTTATTAAGCAGAAAAAATGACTCACTTGTATAAATTACTGTCATCTCTAGCTGTTAAACATAACAAAATCAGGGAAGAAAACTGTATGTTGAACTACAAGAGCTGTACTACAGAGTACTACAGGCCCCTTGTTTATGATTAGCACTAACGGGCCCCCAGTTGGTGGATAGAGATGAGTAGCCATGGATGCAAGGCCTCATTGACTCATCTGTACAAGTGGCTGCTGTGGAAAAGAAGGGTTGATGATATTGTGAGCAGCACTATGGAGCTGGGGGCCTGGTCTTTGCTTACACCAGTGTAAGAAATGTAAAAGTCAAACGCTAACACTATAAATTTGGAAACTTAAAGTAAAAATAGATGGGCAGCTAATCAAATTACAGTATTACAGAACAAAAATGCAGTAATAAAAAGAAAGGAATGCCATGGCAATGTGGTACATGGAACACCTGTATTTGCCAAACCTGTACGAAAAACCTCCTTGAAGTCAAATTACAAAAGACAACAGGCATAAAAGGAAAAAAAGAATATAAAAAAGAAACTGAAAAGCAATCGCAGGTGAGTCGGTTGCCTTCAGTATGCTTTTCAGAGACCTGGAAGTCCATGACTCTGAGTGTGTGTGCATGCGTTTTACTGTATATATGCAAGAAAAAAATGCATGAAATACAAGATTGCTCCATAAATTTTAATGAACAAATAGCAGTCTACTATGGACTACCAGCTAATTTAGGTGGTAGGCTATATCAAAGGAAAACCAAGAAATATGTCATGTATACATTCTGGAATGTTCTCATTGCCCAAGCAGAACACAATTAAAAAAATGTGTATAGAGGTTAATTGCACCAAGGATAAAGAAAATTAAAGGTCTTTAATTTTATTTACAGAAGCAATGCACTGTTGAGGTAATAAAAGAAATAACTAATTCTAGTATATCAACACAAGAGTTCTGAAACATAAACACTGGAATCACAAGAATGACTATTGAAATAATTATATTAAATCAGACACATGGAACACAACACATCATAAACCCCCTAAATTCTAGATTAGGAACAGAAGAGAGAAGACTATAGGTAAATCAAAACACTTATGTATTTCTGACATCTTTTCTGCATGTCATGAAGCCTATACAGCAGTCCTGCTGTGCAGAAGATCTAGGAGAAGAGATGATAGGCATATATAAGTCACTGCACGAGAGATGAGCCTTTAATCTGCTTGTGACGATCTTCAAAACACGCAGTCTTTTTGACGAGTGTTCTTTTTAGTTTACAGAACAGTGTCACAACAATTCTGATATAACTTACATTAGTTTAGGAGAATAACACTTGCAGTAATGCTCCTCTCAAGCCCATATTCAGACACAAAGCTGTAAAAATAGCCTGTGCCATAACACAATTAGCCCATGCTGCAGCCACACTTTTGTCTGCTTCCTGTCTGTTTGGGGAATACAAAATACCTACAATCTAACACTGAAGTTACAAAGCTTTCATCACTCTACAGGTGGTAAAGGGAAACAGATGGTTTTGGGGGTAATCCAGACTTTACAAAAGAAGACCCTTTTCTGAGCTGTCTTCCAGCAAGGACTCTTTTTTCACTGACCATGGAAGGCATCTGAAGATACGTTTAAGTGGCCTTGGTTGGGTGGCATGTACCAAAGGCACATAAAGGCATGCATCTTGTACAAGAACACATTGCAAATGGAGTTTTGCAGCTTTACTGGTTTTTGGACACACTGCACACCAAATCCCACTGCCTGTCTTTGGGTATGTCTATACACTTAGAGATTTAGATTTGAGCAGAGAGAGGTAAGAAACCTGCAAGGGCCTACCTCTGAATGTTAACTATATGGGACTGTACAATCTAGGTCCCAAATGACACGTTTAAGTCAAGTGATCATTAAGTTAAATGACAGCATAACTATCTCTGCAACTAAAGCAGAATGATAGATTCAGGACCTTGCAGCTCTTATCTTTGGGAACCTGTGACAAGTCTCTGAGCATGTACACTGACTCCTTGTAATGAAAGCAAACTGTAAAGAGCAGCAATGCAGAAATGCTTGCACAGGCTACAAAAACTATTGGCTGTGCTAACATGGTGTTCCCCTTCTCCCTAGTTTTTATTCACTCTAGTTATCCTGAGTACAGCAATAAGGAACACAGACCTCTGCCCCAGCTTCAGTACTGCCACACAGTTCTGTATCACACAGGGTAAGCCCAAGAGCTAAGGTACAGAAAATACACTGCTCTGCTTAAATTATGCTTCCCTTTAACCACATGCTCATTTCTCATGAACAATAAAGGTGCTGTCCCAAAAGTAATCAATTTACAAGGAAGTGTTAATAATTTAAACTGCTTTTAACAAAAGACTACATCAACCTCTAACAAAATAATTAAAAATTGACCCTTAGATTTTTCCTTAGTCATTGTTCTTCACTGAGTATCCCTGGTTGGTTGTGATCCCATCTGTGAGTTTTGTCTGGGATTAAGTTAATTTTCTTCACAGCAGATAGCATGGGACTGTGTTTTGGATTTGTGCTGAAACACTGTTGATAACACAGGGATGTTTTAGTTATTGCTGAGCAGTGCTTGCACAGAGCCAAGGTCTTTGTCTGTCTCACACTGCCTCACCAGGGAGGAGACCAGGAGTGCACAATAAGCTGGGGAGGCACACAGCTAGGACTGCAACTGACCAAAGGGATATCCCAGTGCCCTATGGTATCATGCTCAGCAACAAAAGGTGTGGGAAGAAGAAAGAGGGGATATTCAGAGTGATGATGTTTGTCTTCCCCAAGTCACTGTTACATGTGATGGAGTCCTGCTTTCCTGGGGATAGCTGAGCATCTCCCTGTCCATGGGAAGCAGTGAATTAATTGTTTGTTTTGCCTTGCTTGTGCTCACAGGTTTTGCTTTACCTATTAAAGGGTCTTTATTTCAACCCACAAGCTTTTTCACCTTTACTCTTCATTTATTTCCCCCATTCCACTGTGGCGTTCGAGTGAGTGGCTGCGTGGGGCTGGAGTTAAATCACAACATCCTATTTTCTACAGCTGTTGTATTTTGCAATACTACACTGCAAGAGAAGTCACAAGAAGTCCTGATGTGGACACCACCTAACTCACTTTGCCTTGGCTTTTAAGTTTTACTTACGAAAAGAATTCATCTCCTAAAAAGAATTTATACATATTATGGTAATTATTACTAACCGTAGGATGACAATTGCTATATCTTCTTATCAAAAACTTTTAAAGTGTCAATAATCTCTCTGTGAGTTCATAAAATGCTCAAAAACAAACCAACAAAATTAATTCATATAAATCAGCTGATGCAGATCAAATTCCATTTCAGAGAGAATACAAAATAATCCTGTAATCTTTTGAATGCTGCTTTACTGTAGAATCCTTTCAAGAACTTTAGAAACTAGCATTCGAACCATAATAGCCTGTAGAACATTGTAAACAGCTTATTTTAGAAAGAAATCACATCACTTCTAAAATAGGGTTCATGTACTGACCAGCAATCAAATAGGGTGAACCAACTGACTAACACAGTGGAAGTTTTCCCCTAAGGTTTCAGCTTTTCTTAGAAGATTAAGGTCCAGAAACTCAATTTTTTCAACTAATATATTATCTATAAAGGGTGGTCTCTTGCTAGTTGGCTCATCATCATGCCAAATCCTAGCACTTTAAAGTACATCTATTTGATAGCTAGAAATTATTGGCCAGAAAAGAAGAGGAAACAACATCCTCCTGCAATTAATCAAAAAAAGGGGATTTTTTTCCCATCATTACTTTCTTACAAAAAAAAAAAAAAAAAAAAAAAAAAAAAAAAAAAAAAAAAAAAAAAAATTCAAATACTCTATATTAGAAAAGGAATTTGCTTTATTGTAGAGCTGTGAAAAATCCATTAATCAAACTGAAAGGTAAAGAAATTGCATTTTTACTTTTGTAATGTTTTAATATGAGATTATTCTATTAAGAAACACAGCTTAGGACACTATTTCTCAGAGATTGATCCTTCCTTAGGAACTCAGAAAATCTTGGTCCTAGTTCTGTGCCTGTCAGGCTCCCTAAGTGACCTTGGACAAGCTAGTTAATCTCTTGCTAACTCATTTCTCCATCTGTAAAGTGGAGATAATCGTAATTCCTTTGTCTTGTTTGTCTGCTAAGACAATGTGTTTGGGAATAGGAAATGTTACAGACTGTGGTCATACTTCATGCAGCCCAGTGGCCTTAGCCTGTCCTTCTAGATCCTTTCCTAACACCCACTCCTAGTCTGCATCTTTTTTATCAATTTCATCTTTGTTTTGCAGGAGCAGAGGGAGCTCTGAACTGCTCTAGGATGGTAAAAGTGAACAGCCAGTCCAACTGCTGATCGCTGTGATTAAATTCTGACACTCCAGTAAGGCACTATGTCATGGAGGGTAGGCAAAATTACTGTGCTAAAATACAGACAGACTAAGGTGTTAGAGAAGCCTGGATAAGGAAGCATCTTTGAAAAAGGTAGTTTTTAAAGCTGTCCTTTCCTTAGTTTTTTAAGTCAGTATTACTTTAAAGCATGCTCAGCCAAGTTCAGACAATAATTCAGGCTTAACAGATTTATTTAATGTATTTTTATTTTCAGTGTTGTCTATATTGGTAAAAAGGAACTATGCATATTTCAAAAAGACTACATTAATGGCAGAATGGTAAAGGCAGCAAACGATAAAGCTTCCTTGACAGCTGGAAGAGGAATAAGTGCTGTTGGTTTCACTAGAGATTCAGAAATCTCCAAATGCTGCTACAAGTAGAGTGGGGGACTGTGAGCAAGTCCGGCTTTTGATGAACAGCAGCAAGTAATGCTACCCCATGCTTTATACTTTAGTCTTTTTCACCAAAGCTAAGAATCCTGTAAATCCCCATTTCAGACTGGTACCCCATTGTTTTCTGGAAAGGCTTTACTTCCTCTTGCTGCCCTGGCCCAGTGGCTTCATGGTCCTGGGCTCTCCTGAAGGAATTAATGAAGAAAAAGCAAGGAGAATTACTGGTATAGCAGCTAGGCCCAGTATGAGAGTCCAGAGGGTGGAGGACTGGACCTCCATCCAGCTTGGGTGGATGTAAAGAAAATTGTGGTGGAGGAAATGTACTGAGAATGGGACCCTCTTAACAAAAAGGTGAGGGGTGGGTTTTAGCTCTACAAGGGTATTCTGCTTGCGAAATTATGGCAGGGTGAGGTGCAAGCTGGCACTATGTATCTACGGCACACATGCTTGGGCACTTCTTTGTAGTACTTGTTTGTTCTGCTGCCGTGTCATTAATTCTGGTCAGCAGTAGAAGGGAGAAAAAACCTTAAAATAATTGCTATGGACATTATTTGCATTTAGGAGACTGCATGCTACAGGTTATGCTGAGGTTTCCTGTAGACACGTAGAGCAAGAGCAGTGAAGTCCTGGCTCTCCACAGTTACCGGCAGCACTCAACCGCTTCCTGCAGGCTAGAACCAGGAATGAGCATTGTTTTCAATATTTATATAATGCTTTTATTTCTCCTATATTTAGATACTGGTCTTAGTTTCCCTAACTGCTCCTGCAGCCAATCTCTAGAATTTGAATGAATTCCTAGCAGCCACAGGGAGTGTGTGGATTCAGTCTGTGGGGCCCGATGGGATGCAGGATTCAATACTCATGCTCAGTTTGGCAGCCTGGTGAGATTTAGCTTCCACCACTTGCCAGTGGCAGACAGGACAAACACAGCCCCTTTGTGCCATTCATGTATTTGGGACCCCACATACACATTTCTCATTACAACAGCCTATCCATAAGCTTTACCATTTTGAAGAAGATGGCCCCAAGCTGACCATGACATAGATAATTGATGTACCCTAGTAGCTGCAAGCAACTTCTCAACACACCTTAGATGCTTTTGTCTCTTTCTTAGTAAGCCCACTGCTTTGAGACTGGTTGATCAGTTTTCCCACATTTAGACTGTTATATACCGAAGTACCAGTGTTCCTTCATAATACACCAGGGAGAGACATCAGGAGGTAGAACAACCTTTATTCTTACAGGGGTGTGTTCAGCCAGTGATTTGTCACTGCTACCTAAGAGAGAAAAACAAACAGAAAACTGCCAAGCATATAATCCAAGTTCCAAGGAGACACTAACGCTATTTTTAAAGTTGGAGTGTATCTTGTCTTGCGTGCCCAATTTAATACAAATGTACACTTTCCTTCTCTGGTCAAATAAGAAATGCTTGAGGGAGTGTCTCTTTCAGTAAGGCCTGCCAGTGCCAGACACTGATTTACCAGTCATGGAAACGCTTTTGTGTTTCCAGGGTCAAATCTTGCCTTACTGTGTGAAAGGCTTCTCAATGTCACCTGGCAGGGAAGGCTCTGAATGTGATGCGGTGCCAAGAGCTCTACTGATGTTTCTCATGTGCAGAGTGTTTAAGAGAAACTCAAGGATGAAAACAAGCCACAGTCATAAAGTTCTAGTTGTGCTATGAAGACAAACTTCCCAAAATTCACAGTCACTAAGATCAATCTCATTTACACTGCTTTTGTACTATGTATTGCACTTGACCTTCTACAGAGTGGGATCTGATTTACCCTAGCATGATGCATTAGACTTAGTGTTTGATTCAGGACTAGACAAAAATATGACTAATGTTATCAGTGGAAAAAGGAAGATCACACATTTGCAATCACTTTGCAATGAATACTGATGAATATTTAACATATTTAATTAATGTGCTGTCCTTTTATGAGGCCTTCATAAAAGTTAAGTATAAATGGAAGTATGAATCGAACATCAGGACACTGCAAATAGTGCACAAAGCAGGGCATTGCTAATTATTAGAAAAAGAAAGAAGTGCTTCAGACTATCAATCTATTTCCTGCAACTAATTTAAGCAAAGGCATTAGCTGAGCTCTGTTTTATCAAGCATTGTTTGAGATCTCTGGTTTTCTCTATGGTAACACTCTGTAACCTCATTCTTAGACCTTATAGTGTTCCTAGGATATAAAATATTTGTCCAGTCTTATTTGAAGACTAAGAAAGAGGGTTTCCTGAAAAAAACTTAAATCCAAGTGTGCAGACAGTCTTGACACTTTGCTCCTTCCTCCTGTGTGTTCTCATTTCCTAGAAAGTAAGAGACAGGAGATCTGTCTTGATCCACTCAGATTTTGCTTTAATTTATTTCTGTTCATTTTAGGGGCCACATGAATCCAATGTTTTTTTACTCATGATAATCAAGTACAGAGCAAAGGGAATACACAGAGAAAGCACCACTGGCTAAGAAACAGTCTGTTGAGAGCTTCAAGAAATATCCGCCTTAAAAGATCAGAAGAGAAATGCAAGCATGAGTACCAAATAGTTTAATATAAAATTAGAAAAAAAGCATCTAAATTAAGCTTACTATAATGCTCTGTATCAATACAAGGGAAAATTTCCTTGCAATTTCAAGGATTTTTCCCCCCTATTGACCTTGTTCGTAATTGATGAGCTGCAGACATACAGGTATTTCTGAACGATGGAGCATATCAGAAAAAAATCTCCTGTTGGTACCACAGCATGCCACTAACATTGATGTCTTAAAAAAATTCAAATGGAGGGTCTCGTGGCCCCACTAATTGCAATCAATGAGATTTTGCACTCTTGGTGTTAGATCATGATCATGGAATTTAATATTCCTTGACTTTGCTCCCCATATTATGGGCTATTAACAGAGAATCAAAGCAGTGTCCTAACATCATGGCTATAACACACAAATATTAACTAGGAATATGGCAGTCCAACCCAATGGAATATGTCCACTATTTCAGGCCTTTCAGATACAGCAAGAGTGGAGGAGTACAAACTCTTGAAAGTTTACAGAGTAGTACACAACCTTCTTCTTCTAGAAATAACATGAAACCATTTATTCCTCCACAGTAAAAGGAGGTGAAAACCTGCCTCCTCCATGATATTTTCTCATTTCCATAGCCTGTTCTAGCTACAATAAAGCCAGAATTAAGGTAAAACACTTGAAACTTATGAATTCCCTGAAACTACCACTCAGCTTTCATATGTGAGTGATTTTCAGCCAGAGATTTGATTCAATTTGTCTTCTGTTTGAAATGCTTTCACCTCTGCCCATTTCCAGGAATTCTAGATATTTTACTAGCACAGATGCCAGTGGTGGAGAGGTCTACACTGTAATCAGGAGCAGGTGGAGTCCTATCCAAGCCCATCGAGTTCATGCCGATGCCACCATGAAGATGCAGCAGTACGGTCTTCAGTGTAAGCTGTGCCTGAGATCCTGCGTGTTTACTTGGGTGGCTCACCGCCTTTAATGCCCTGCCGTAGTGCCTTCACTGTTCCTGGCACTAAAGCTTGCTCCATGAATCCTTGCCTTGTCATATCAACACCTCTGCAGTTCTACTTCTGCATCTGCAGGGCAGACCAAGCCTGGACCACCTTGCATTGCTAGAGGTCTGAGATTCCACAGGGAAAGAGGTTTATTCTGAAGCATCTGGAAAGAAGGAAGAAACTCCTATTTCTTGACAGATGTGTTGCTTTGCACATAATTGCAGAATTTTCTTATCCCATCCACAAGAGATGATCAGCATTGTAGTTCTATAGCACCAAACTCACAAGGAAAGCAGTGTGCAGATGTATGTTCACTTTGAGAATTCCCTATCTACCTGGCTGGTAATGAATCTCAAATTTTCTCAAGATCATTGCTCATCACCTGAACAGGTACTGAAGAATAAATGAAAATAGCCATCCATTGAAAAATGAAATCATTTAATGGCTGAAACAAAATGCCATCACTGCTGTTTTAAAGAAGGTTTTAAAGTGCATTACTGTCACTTCTCTATACACTTAAGGGCTGGCTACTGGGTCAGATGGTGCAGCAGTCCATGTAATCTCCTGAATGGAAAAAAATTAGGCTCAAAGTGCCAAATAGATGCCCACAACATAATATCAGGTAAAACAAACACATACCTCCTATTCCCCCTCACCAAATGTTAGAGAAATAGAGAGAAATTCCAGTAATTTCTCATTACTGTGAAGGTCAGCCTAGCCGGGAAAACTGTTTCTGCTTTACAATTCCCCAAACTGTAGAAAGTAGTTAGAGTTCTGGACAAAAACTAATGTTGCATTCAAAGGGAAAAGAGGCTGATATGGCATTGCTGCAGTAATAAGAGAATTTTTTACTCTTTCCACTTCCCTGTGAACCTAATCAGCTGTGACATGAGAAAATATACCGGGCTCACCCAGCCAGAATCTGACTGCCACCTGAAAATGTCCTCAATATTCCACTGTTTGGGAGTTTACAATGATCCTTCCGACATCAATTTTGTACATGTACATCAAAATGCCATTAGAAATGCTTACAAACACGTCCTGCTCACAGTCACACTCAGACTCCAATCGAAGCCAGGCTGTAAAGACTCCCCAGTGGTTGACTAAAGGTTTCTTTCGATTACTCATATGAAAGCATTTGGTTATGGAAAGGCTGGGGGAGCCTGGGGGATCTAAAGATCTTCCCCCTGACCTCCCTTGTAAGTGCACTTGAACGTCATTAGAAGCCACATATACTGAAGGTACTTTAAAACCTGCCTTTAACATTTAATTAATGTCTGTTGACTTACCATGTTTCTTCATTCTCCTTGAGGTTCAACAAATAAGCCACACCTTCTAAAGGTTGCAAGTATGTGGCAGGGAGTAGGAAGGTGTACTGAGAGAACGAGAACCCATGGTCTATTTATACTGTCACACTCAGTTACACAGATGGGTATGTTCCAGCCTTCATATACATGAACTACTGTGTGCAAACACCACATACATGATGCAGCTGTAAATTTATTTAGCTTTCATAAATGCTTGGCATATTTAATGCATTATTTAGTGCCACTTTTATTATTTCTTAGTGATGAAAAGCTGAATAAATCTAATGCAACTGAACAAAATATTATCACGTTCTTCTTTTGTTCTAATATTTACAGGAAATGTTACAAGTGGTTGACATATAAATTGAGCATTTGAATGACTTTAATAACCATGTGATCAATAAGAAGTGATATTTTTACAGCCTAAATTCAATTTTTAAAGGGCCAGGGGTCATGGATCTTTATCAAAACAATAAGGCTAATACTTTATTTTCAGAACCTGTAATTCCTCTTATTTTAAAGTCTGTATTGGCCTAATATCATTAGAAGTCAAATTTTGCTCATAAAGTTTCAATCCTATTGGAGCTAACATTTTGATATTTAGGGATTTATTTTATCTGTACTTTCTGGAAGAAATTCAATATTTCCTTGTATTACAATTAATGTTGAGTGATAGAAAGTCACTTATTACCTACATTGAAGATTATTCCTTTTGCTTGGAAGATACCAATTATTTTTTAAAAATTCCAGTCAATCTGAATCATATATATGCTCCCTTTGTATCTTATCTTTCTGAATCAAACATCTTACCCCCTTCAAGTAGCTTAGGAAATATCTTTTCAGTTTTCATGATTATAAAATGAAAATCAGCCAGATGAAGTCCAAACACCAGGTAGTCATCACAGGAAAAATAGTGCTCATGTTATGCTAAAGTGGCAACTCTCCCATCCAAGCAATGGATAGAATATTGTGTAACCTATACAATCAGCTCCTCTTCTCCCAAGAGAGAATAAAGACAAACCAGTCCTAGTTTATATCTGGAGTATTTACCCAGCTCCTTGTGGGCTTGCCTAGCACTGATAGACATTTTTCATTAAAATTTGCAGCAGACAATTCTCAAACAGAAAAGATGTTATACATAGTAAGTTACAGTCTTGTAACACTTCTCTGCCGCTGTTTAAATTGTTTCCTTAGTAAAGTTACCATGCACACCGGGACAAATAGGAGGATAAGTTCTCTTTCTGGCCTGATGAACAGAGAACTATTTATATTTCAAGATGGAAAAGTAAAAGCCCTCAAGCATGTATTATTCTGCCAAATCAGGGCATTCACAAGCATGTGGAGACCCTAGTTGAAGCCTCATGTCTGAATCAGGTGCAGTGAAAAGCTTGAACCTGAGGCTAAGATACTATTTTATGAGATGATTTAACTAGATGCCATGGAAAGATTTGCTTTTCAGTGGATCTACAGTTCTCAACAAAAAATAATGAAAAAGAAGTATTGAGTTGTCCAGCTGTTAAAAGAATTCTGGAAACTTTGCAAAGGAACAAGTTATAGGAAAATGAGAGTGGTTATTTCCCGGATGATTATAAACCTCATCTCTTTAGGTAACTCTCATTTGCTCAGTGCAGGACCATCTTACTGGCATGACTGAC
This sequence comes from Corvus moneduloides, assembly GCF_009650955.1. Lineage (NCBI taxonomy): Eukaryota > Metazoa > Chordata > Aves > Passeriformes > Corvidae > Corvus > Corvus moneduloides. The sequence continues at coordinate 28,008,306 of NC_045476.1, read as the reverse complement.
CTTATTTCATAGGGAAAACCCATATCTGTCAGAAGTGGGAGGTGTACTGATCTTTTCTTTCTCCTCCTCAGGTCATTATGCTGTTTCTTGAAGTGCTGAAGCACCCCATGGAAATTTTAAAACAGCACCCTAATGTGAAGCCTATATTTTATACTTGGATTAATTTACAATATTTTGTTACAATTGGTTTTTCAAACAGGCTTTAAAATACGTGGTGGAAAAATTTATTACACTATTATTCTTTCCACTGGAATTGAAACTTTTTTAAAAGTGGTGGGCATTTTGATTGCGTTTAGTAAATGTCTCCTTCCATAACTTCCCAAAGTGTTTTGGTATTGAAATTTCCTTGTTTTAAGTTCTTTGTTTTGAATCAAATTTCTCAAATGGCATGGGGTTCATGTGCATATGAAAAACCAAAATGAAGGAAAGCAGATTTAACAGTTTTATTTTATCCATGCAAATTCTCAGTTGCCCGGCTTTTATTGTTTTCCTTTTCTGGTTTGAAGTATTTGTGGAGATGATGGAATATCCCTGGGTCTGATTTTTGCCTAATCCTTGCAATAAGACTTTCTCCTGCAAAGAAATTGCAAAATCAAATTGAGCATGTCCAGAAAAACATCCACAGATTTCAATATCTGTTGCTGAGATTCTCTCTGAAAAGAAGGCGACTTTTTTGGACAGTCCTGGCAAGAAGAGCAGCATCTGGTTGACCTTCAAACTTCCAAGTGAGGCTATAACCTGGACTCTGATCTTACATTTTATTGTTTGGAGTAAAGGATATTGTTAGTCTACAGAATCACATTAAGACTTTCAAAACCACACACTGAAGACGAGGCTTGCGTGTCCTTACTGATTCATGAAGGTAAATGGAGATGATGTACACTAGTGCTGAGCATTTTTAAACCCTGCTTAGGCTGATGGTTGTCAAGGAATATAAAGCCACAGAGCTGGGAGACATGCTACATTTCACTAGGTGGTTTGAGGTTTCTCTATAAGTTTTCCATATATATGAATGCTATACAAGTCATGGTTACAATGAAATAAGTGCATGGTACTTCGTGCAAAATGGCAGTAATGACTTTTTCGTAAGTAATAGCCACACCAAAGACATTTCAGATATATATGCTGACATTTCTAACCATTATCCTCATTTTTATTCTGTGAATAATTGCTCTTTCTGTATGGACTGCTTCTTTTTCTGCTGACTCCATTCCCCTTTCAACCCGCAGACCCCTCAGATAAATATCCCAGGGATATCCTCGCCGTGTTCCAAGACACAAGGTAGTTTAATGATTTGTGAAAGCATCTGTTTCAGCCTTTAAATAATTTACACCATTTTGTGTTTTCATCAGAAAACGGTGGTAAATGTCCCTTCTAGAAATAACAGATAAACTGTTCTTGTAGCTTACACTTTATACAACACTACATTTGAAAATAAACATACAAAAAAGCAATACCTGCTTGATAGGATCACTAATCTTTGGGAGACACAGTTATCTCTGTAGTAGAAAAGAATCAGGCTCTTTTGCTAACAGGCAAGCTAAAATTATTACTATGGTTCAGCCAGCTATGTATGAAAAACAAACAAGCAAACAAACAAGCAAACAAATATCAAAAGGCAGATTTTTCATCTCCCCACCTCTCTTAGGTATTTGGGCTGCTCTCATGACCCACAAGCAATTACACACCCCAGGGCAAAGCAAATGTGCAGTTGCCTTCAAAGCTTTTTATTTTTCTTTTAGTTGCTCACCTGGTGTCTTGATAGAAACTTCCTACATGTCAGATCTGGCTCAGAGATCATCAGTTGCATAGCTTTGATCTAAATGTGCTTTACTTCCTCTTCTACTTTCCTCTTGTTGGACCACTGTAGACTGTCTACACACAAAATTTTGTGGTTTTCCTACTATTTTCCTTAGTGTGTTTTTACCAACATAATCCTCAGTGTCATTAAACTAATGTAAATACGAATTGCTTAAAGGACTTACAAAGTCCTTATTATAAAGTTCCTTAATGCTGATATATTAATATACCCACCTATGAAGTAATACATTTAAGAGATCAGTAACTCAGGTATAACACAGGATGGCATGAACCAGGATGGCTTGGGCTGACCTTAGTCTGAATTTTGGCATTTGAAAACTGTCAGTTTCCTGTGATAAAACCTATAGACACAAGGAAGGCTTTTCTAAGAAATGCAGAGGTTGAAATCTGTATCTTTATTCCTTTGAAGGCTAAATAATAATTTCTACAGTTCATATCAATGGTAGTGACTCAGCCCTTCTGAAAATTAGATCAATGCTTATTCAAGAGACTAGCATTAGACTTTTTCACGTTATTATTTAATTTTAACTTGTCTACACTTCTTTAGTCCAAAGGCAAATAGAATATAATTACACTAGGATAGGAAAAATTAGATAATGTTGTAGGCAGCCTTACATTCAAAAATCCCTTTTGTCACTTTCCCTCAATAACTCTGTCAGTGACATACTATTGTATGTCTCAGTCATAATCAAGTGAAATGAAGATTATTCCAAAAAGTAAATGCGTGAGGAAACAACAGGAGGTACACATCAACACAAAGGATGCAACGGCCCACAGCGCATGTACTAAGGCAAAGGTATTAACTGGATCACTATCATAACCACTGGTTTTAGGCCTCTTTTCACATATTTCAAAGGATGTTTTAAATTAGCTTAAATTGTTGCATGATCAGATTTGATTAAGAGATGGTTTCTGTTGGACCTCAGCATGATGAGTAGTGCCAACTTTGGGAACAGTGTAATGAAAAGAAAATTAATTGGAATAGGAACACATTCAGTGTTCTAGCATTTCCTTATTCTTCTGAACCCTTGATGTAGCCAAATATCTTTATATCCACTTCTAAACAAGATTAAGGCTACAATAACTCAAAGGTGTATGATGAGCATGCTTAACCAGTGCAGTAGTTTACTACAAACTTAAAACACTGCACCAAGATGATACAGACCTTTAATTAAATCAGTTCTCTACACCAAAGTGGTGGTTATGTTGGATTAATTTCTGTATATACATAAGCCTTCCATAAATACTTGACTAAATATTTGTTTCATGGCATGGATTTAAGCTTCAGAAGCTTCTCTCTGTTTTTGAAAAATTAATGTACACATTTTGGAAAAAAGAGAAAGAAAGTAGAACACATACAGACTACTCAAATTATGACTATTCAGCCCCAGGAGTTGTTCTTATACATCTGTAGTTAACTGTGTTAGCACCTCTCAGCTTTTTCCATTGCCTACACATTACTGATGTTGCTACAGATTAAGACTGAGTTTTAAAGCTGTTTCTATCACTACTGAGTGCTTGTTCTCAACATTTTAAAGTGAAGATGTGAACAAACCTTTGAAAAGTGACTGAATACTTCAATGCTAATATATTTTGCATGTAAAATATAAAAATCTCTGTGTGTTTCATTTCTGATAAAATCTGATAAATATTTATTATCAATGCTGTTTGCTTTTAATCTGTTCAGGATATCATTCCTCCAGCTCCTTAGGACTTAAACAAAAATGGCATTTACATTACAATATTGCTTGCCAACAATCTCATTTTCTGGTTTAGTCAGCAGCCTTCATGCTTGATTAGTCTTTAATTATACAAATACCTACATATTAAAAAAGTTTTCTTTTTTCCATACTTTGAGCATGTAATTATTTTCTCTTGCATGCAATAACCTTTAATTTTAGGATTAAGCAACTGATTCTCTTTAGTATGGATGGATTTTTTCAAGTGTTAAAGCAAATTTGGGTATTGTATTACGAGTAGGAAAATTAACTTTAGGAAAACCTTTCATTAGTGCATTTGACAGCACACTGAGCAGCTGACAGAAACTTCAAAATATTCAATATACTCGAAAACAAAATGGATTCCAATTCTATGTCCTCTGAAGTCAACAGCAACACTACTCTGAATTCACTACTCTAAGCAAGAGAGTGATGGGGGCTATGCAATTCCTCCTTTGAATATTCCTTGCTTTTGTAGTATTAATGTTGCAGCAGTACCCAGAAGCCCAATGCAAGACCAAAGCCTCATTGCATTATACCAAAAACTGTTAAGGTTTTTAGTATAAAGTGATCAAACAGTGGTGGGAGGATCAGGAAAGGAACAGAAAGGTGAAGTGATATCCCAGACAGTGACAGACCTGGGACTGCAGTCTCATGCTCCTGACTCCAACAACGTATTTACTAGAGCACTTTGCTTCCTGATACAAATTATTTGTCAAAAGTGAATTCAGTAAGCAAAGACATAATTTGATAATGAGATTAGAGATAAATATGCAGATTTTATATGGCAGTAAAATAATTCCCTCCCCTTCTTTTCCTGCAGTTTTCGCTCATGAGAGCATGGACTGCCAAGCTTGGGTCTACAGGATTGACATATGTTATCTCTATACCTGCTTTTACATTTGAAGTACCAGTGATTTCCCCCTAGACATACTCTTTGAATGTCTATGGGGAAAACATCAAGGATTTTTAGAATGGCTTGGTTTTCTCAAGATCTGTTTATTTTTGTATTTGTTTTACATGAACTGAAAATTCTGTCAGACACATTTTGATTGCATGGAGAACATGTTTCAGAGTCAGAAAACAGCTAAAAAACCCAAACAAGGCAGCTGCAATTCCATAAAGTTGGGGAGGCAGAAGAGCAGGAAACCTTCATAATAGCATGTTGAGCTTGCTCCTGTCTCATTTGAGTGCTGTGAGAAAGCTTCTGCCTACTTCCCTCGTAGTGGAGTTAGGTCTTGTTATAAAGCAAAAAGTTGCAGACACAAAGGTAGGATGGAAATGCACACAGCATCTTATTCCAGAATGGTGATCAGTGATGAAATTTCAGTCTCTTACAATGCCAATACTGTTTTGGTTTTTTTTTCCTCTCTTTCCCAGTAGAATATGCCAGTAGGAATAAAGGCACTGTGAGTAACAAAGACATTTTTTTTCCCTTCTCCTCCTCCCAACATTTTCCTTTTCTTCCCTAAGATCAGGCCCTATCCTTGAGGAATTCTACACTGATCGAAACTGCACCCTCAGATGAATCCTGGGAATGAGACTGACTTCTCCTTACTTGACCCTTCCTGGATCTTGATCCCAGTACAGCCCTAGTCCTCATCATCTGCCCCACCTGCCTCATAGCGCATGGAGCACCCTCATTGGCAGCTCTACTTGTCACTCTGTGAGGTGTCCCCAGGTTCCCGGGAAAACGCCAAGAGGAGATCAGCCCTCTACAATTTTCTGTCCTGTTCCAGCTGGAGCCACCAGTCCACAAGGATACCCAAACTGGGACAAGAGCAGTAAGAGACAAAGACAGCACTCCACCTGGATTTGGCTCTCTAGAAGGTTGAAAACAGAGTTACAGGGTTACTGTGATGAAAATCATGAGTGCATTAGCAACTAACAATTTTTATACCACTTATTATCACATTCATTCAGAATCATCTTTTGATACCAAATTACTGGCCATGTCTAGCAAAGAGCACCCTTCTGTAATGTGACTGGGCCTATATTTTAGAGTTTTCTTTACAGCATCAGTATTTTTGCTAAAACACTAGGATCCTCCCAAATCTGAGTGCTTCCCCAATGCTTTTTACAAGCATGTAAGTATTTCTTAATACTTATACAAAGACATTGCAGATGTGATTGCTGCTTTAAAAAAATCTCATCTCCTTGAAAAACCAAAATGCACCGTCATGATTCCTTTAGTAAAAGGATAATCCTAGCAATATATGAAATGCTGTTCCATATGTCAGTGTTTGTCTTCTGGAAAGTCAGCTTTGCCTTCCAGTCTCTTTCACAAACATAACCTAACTTGGTTCGCCAACTGGAATCCTCACAGGATATTAGGTCATGTCTAAGCTATCCAAAATAAGTCAAGTTCCTCTCCTGTGGGAAATTAGCTGAAATTATCGCAATTTACCATACAATTTCTGATGCAAATAAAGATGAAAGATGGAATATTGAAATGTCTCAGCAAAAAACATTTGAAAATGATTAAGTATTCTAGCAGATTTCAAGTCATCACCATGAATTAAAATATTTTCAATTTCTTTTGCTTAGCCAATATTTTTAGGCAATTCAGTATAATAATTTTTTATATATATATTAAGCTGATTTTAAACAAAAGGCATTAAATTTAAAGCCTTAGTTATTTCAATTTACCAGGCCTAAAATAGAAAATTAAAATGAAATTTTGGGCAGGGGAGAAACCAACTTCATAGAATTACATCTTTGTTGGAAAAGAAAAACCACTTAGAAAATTCATGAGTAGCCCAAGGTATTACAGTATCAAAATAAAAATTGTGTGCATTTCAGAGGTAAGACTTTCTTTTTTTCTGAGACTCATAGTGGCCATCTATCCTTTCTTGCTCTCTTTACTTCATTTCCTTTCTCAGCCAGTGGCAAACTTCTTTATTTCTTGTCTTTGTCCTGGATCAGCAGCAAAAATTACAGTGGTGCTACAAGACAACTTGTCCTAAAAACCTTTCAAACCTTGATGGTGGAACAAATACTAGAAGAATTGTAGAAGGCTTCTTTTCCAGATGAAAGTGATATGCTGGGGCCCCTTAAGACCCACAACCCATCACCTATTAACATGGATTCACTTGGTGATTTGTATATTACAAACAAAAAGGTTATAATACATAGTAGAATATATGATGAGTACAAAATTTCAAAATAACTTTCAGGATCATCCTATCTGCAAATTATCAAGTCTCACGGTTGATTTCCTACTTGCTAGGAGGATCTGTTGGTTTTGCATGGCCTGGTTTTTGGTAACAGGGGGCCACAGAGGTGGCTTCTGTGAGAAGCTGCTGGAAGCTTCCATCATGCCTGGCAAAGCCAGTCTCTGATGGCTCTGGATGGACATGCTGCTGGGCAAGGCTGGGCCAATTAGAGATGATGGTAACGCCTCTGTGATAACATATTTAAGAAAAAAATCAAAACAAAGTGGAGCACAGATTTTTCTAGCCAGAGAAGAGGTGAGAACATGTAAGGGAAACAACATGGAGACACCAAGGTCAGTGGAGAAGGAGGGGCAGGAGGAGCTCCAGGCGCTGGAGCTGAGATTCCTCTGCAGGCTGTGGTGATGACCATGGTGAAGCAGCTGTCCCCCTGCAGCCCATGGAGGTCCATGGGAGATGCAGAGATTCACCCATAGCCCATGAGGGAGGTGCTCACGCCAGAGTGGGTGGATGCCTGAAGGAGGCTGTGATCCAGTGGAAGACCCAGTGGAGAGAGGGGGCCCCTGCTTCCAGGCTGGAGCAGCCTCTCCTTGGAGGACTGCACCCCGTGGAAGACTGACCCACACCACAGCAGTTTTGGGGGGATTGCTGTTTGTGAGATTGGAACCACATTGGAGAAGTTCATGGAGAACTGTCTCCCATGGGAAGGGACTCCACGGCGTAACAGAGGAAGGACTTCTCTCCCTGAGTAGTAGAAGAAGATCTCAGGTGATAAACTGACCAATACCCCACACCCCTGTCTTCCTGTGCTGTCGGTGGGAGGGAGGGAGAGGTTGGGGGAAAAAGGTGTTTTATGGGCTTATTTTACTTCTCATTATCCTCCTCTGTCAGTAATAAATTCACTTTGTACTTCTCAGTTGAGCCTGTTTTGCCCTTGGAGTGTTTTCTCCTGGTCCTTATCTCAACTCATTAAGCCTTTGTTGAAATTTTTTCTCTCCTCTGTCCAGATGTGGTTGTGGATGGTGAGTGAGAAGCTTCTGTGGTTGCCTGGCGTTTGGCCAGTGTCAAACCATGGCAGAAGAACATGTACTGCTAAATGCCCATTTGTGTAAATGATCCTAATTTCCTCATATCCTAACCCACAAGGAGTTCTTAGAAAGACACATTTTCTTACTGTGTCTGAGGTGGTAATCTCTGACTTATTAATTTTCCAGTTTCCACATAATTAATTGTTAATTACTTCAAACAAAAGTAGATGGTTGGTGGACAAAGGCAAAAAATGAAACAAGAAGGATTTAGAAAGCTCATGTTTCCAGTGTAACCCCTTCAATAAAAGGATATTTTTTCTTTAGCCTAAATTGTTTCTAGTTGCATCTCTAAGGTCAGAATAAGCCAAGAGAATGAATGGAACAAGCATCCTGACGGGCTGCCTGAAGCTGCCTGGTGTTACGGATCAGCGTAAAACCAGCTCTCTTTCCTCTGCCTGGGCCGATGTAACTCACTGGAGTGGCAAATTACATCAGACCTACAGCTGTAACCCGACATTATGATTAATTTGATCAGTAATTTCTCCTGTTTTTCATTTTAATCGGTGTGACTATTCTGCTGTGGCAGGTCTTTCAGATCTAATTAAGATAAATTTCAGAGTAAAAGACTTGGCAGAATTTTCGAGTCAAATCCGAGCGTCAAGTGTGAAGACCTGCAGCACTAGTCAATCAATTTCCAGTAAAGACGGCAGACTGTAACTCAGCAATCAACCCATTAACACTTAAGCAAATTTCGTAATCTCCAGGCCTCTGCTTAGTTACTCTCTCAAAACATTCTGGCTACAAGTAAGAAGGAGAAAGTATTACTTTTTTTAAACACCTGCATCTGCTAAAGCCACCAACAGAATCCACAAGTGGACACTCTGATAGATCTCAGCAATACTGCCAAAAAAAGCTTAATTTTAAAATTTAAAACACAGTCTAGAGTGGCTTTTTTTTTTTTTTTCCCCTAGCAGTATCTAGGAGCTGAGCAACCTCTTTTAGGTGCTTTTTCGCACAATGAGCCTTAATGATAGAACATCAAGGCTATACCACTTACAAAATACTGCTCCTCAGATTCAATAAGACCCAAGCCCACCAGGTTCTCAATGTTCACTCAGTCCACTTGCTTCCAAGTAGAAAAATTATTTTCCTGCAGAACTAGAAACCTTCGAAGACTTGCATTTTTTTTTCCAAAATGCACAGATGTGGGATATGAAAAATAGGGGAAAATAAAGCAATGCTTTAGAATATTCTCTACTTTCCTTAAAAATTTTTGGAAACATGAGTGAAAAAATAAATTAAGAGAAATGAAGGCTAACAGAGCAGATCCACTTGATTTATAAGAGTATCTGAGGGGCTGTGTCAACTTTTTCTGTCCTTACGATCCCCAAGGATCCTACTCTCTGCCTAGAGAGGCTTTGGAAATAGAAGACCTTATGGGATATGTATCCTTTCCCAAATTTGACCTTGGAGGATGTTATTTATTTATTTTCCCATTTATTAAATACTTCAGTTGCTTTAGGGAGTTTATTAAATGCTCCCATTTCATAAGCTAGAGCAAGCTGTTTGCTGGGCAAACAGCTCCACTTTCCTCTCCTTCAGAGAATTCTCTAGCAAATGGTTTCCATTATTAGCCTCAGCATCTGCCCCTTGGGTGCTAATAATGCCAGTTGTTTTGCTCAAAGATTAATTTCCTTTGCTTTAAATGTTGAGTCAGACACCAGTCCTCCCTGTGCTTCTGAAAATAGCAACAGCTGCAGAATATATTTGGATGGACCAGACAGCCAGTGCTCCACTTGAGAGACGGTTTCCTCAGGAAATGAGAAGACTTGCTTATAAAGTCTGTTTGAGAATATTTAAACATCTCTGCTCTATTTAAATGCAGTATTAAACAGCTTTGCAGGGGGAAATCCCAATGCCTTAAAGACCCCAAAAAGCAGTGAACTACTGGGAGAAGGAAGACTGCTGAGAAGAAGATCTGGAATTCTGATCACTGCGTGGTTGGATGCAAGTCTTACACACAACTGAAACTAGCTTTTCTGTGGAAATGACACCCATGAATCTCCAGGGAGGCATGAATACTAGCAGCCCTCAAACAAGCTAGCCATAGCAGGAAATCAGCTGGCATGTCTCTGCACTGTGCACCAGGGCCAGGGTACAGCACAGTTCAGAGGCTCCTGAGTGTCCAGCCAGTACAAACTGTCATGTTACCATGTCAGAGCAGCCCAGCTGGTGGAAGACCCAGAAAGGATGAGTATGACCATAGAAGTGCCAGAAGAGGTAAGAGGAAAAGAAGAAAGGAGGCCCTGGAGGCACTGAAACTCAAACCCAACAATTTCACAGAATCACAAAATCACCAGGTTGGAAGAGACCTTCAAGACCACTGAGTCCAACCCATGCCCTAACACCTCAACTAAACCATGGCACTGAGTGCCACATCCAATCTTTTTTTAAACACATCCAGCGATGGTGACTCCACCACCTCCCCAGGCAAACAATTCCAGAACTTTATCACTCTTTCAGTAAAAAAATTTTTCCTAACATCCAACCTAAATTTCCCTTGGCACAGCTTAAGACTGCATCCTCTCATTCTGTCAGTCGCTGCCTGGAGGAAGAGACCAACCCCCACCCGACTATAACCACCCTTCAGGAAATTGTAGAGAGTGATAAGGTCACTTCTGAGTCTTCTTTTCTCCAGGCTAAACAACCCCAGCTCCCTCAATTGTTCCTCATAGGGCTTGTGTTCCAAGCCCCTCACCAGCCTTGTTGCTCTCCTTTGGACACGTTCAAGCATCTCAACATCCTTCCTAAATTGAGAGGCCCAGAACTGGACACAGTACTCAAGGTGCGGCCTCACCAGTGCTGAGTACAGGGGAAGAATCACTTCCCTGGTCCTGCTGGCCACACTATTCCTGATACAGGCCAGGATGCCATTGGCCTTCTTGGACACGTGGGCACACTGCTGGCTCATGTTCAGTTGGCTGTCGACCAGTATCCCCAGGTCCCTTTCTGCCTGGCCACTGTCCAGCCACACCGCCCCCAGCCTATAACATTGCAGGGGGTTATTGTGGCCAAAATGCAGGACTCGGCACTTGGACTTATTTAACTTCATCCTATTGAACTGTTCCAGGTCTCTCTGCAGAGCTCTCCTACCTTCCAACAGATTGACACACACTCCCAGTTTAGTGTCGTCCGCAAATTTACTAACAGTAGACTAAATACCCTCATCCATGTCGTCAATAAAAATATTGAACAGAACTGCCCCCAACACAGATGCCTGAGGGACACCACTAGTGACTGGCCACCAACTGGAGGCAGCACCATTCACCACCACTCTCTGGGCCCGGCCATCCAGCCAGTTCTTAACCAAGCAAAGAGTGTACCTGTCTAAGCCATGGGCTGCCAGCTTTTCCAGGATTATGCTGTGGGAGACAGTATCAAAGGCCTTGCTGAAGTCCAAATAGACAACATCCACAGCCTTTCCTGCATCCACCAAGTGGGTCACTTGGTCATAAAAGGAGATCGGGTTGCTTTTCTCAAGCAAAGTTCAAGTTTGTGAACAGTAATGTCTGTGTGGTTCACAGAACTACTACAGTGGCAAAAAGAAGAGCACAAAACCAAAACCAGAGTGCCTGAATCACAACAGCATTTGCAGTGGGTAATAACTGTGTGTGTGTGTGTGGTACATGAGTACCATGGTTTCCTAGCTAGAGGAAATTTTTACCTAAGTACTTGCTTATTCTGCCCATGAAATCACACGTATCAACCCACAAAAATCTTTACAGTACTATAGGAATTCATAGAAATCAAAAACTGTTAGTAGAACAAGGTGTTTAAATATTTCTATTTGAAATGAACAGGAGATGAAATAAGCAAAATATTCTCAACAGATCACGAAATTTAACTCAATTTAGCTGACTGCAGGGGACTTTCCATGCCACTAGTTTAGACCTGAGACCTAGGTCTTGCCAGTGTCTCCTGGAGATCCACCCAATATCAGCACTTCGACCATCTCACTCTCTCATCAGGTGATGGGCATGAACCTTCTTGAATAAATGTCTTCTGTACTTGTCTATATCACCTGTCGCCTTGTGACGTGGATTATCTCACTCCCTATTGATACCAAAAATTAGAAGATTTTGGCCAATGGATCCAAAGCACTGCATTTACTCACCATTTATAAAATATTTCTTTGTCAAATTGATTACTAAGCAACTTAGGAACAGATTCAATCAGTCATACATTGCACAGTATCTTATGCAGGAGAGGCTAGATAATTTTAGCAAAACAAAGCAACCCACCAAACTCAGTGGGATTACTGGTGTCATAATCTCAATCAAATTTTCTTAATCCCAGGATTCAAAAAAGCATGAGAAAAATACAACAGGTCTTGGATGTGAACATGATCATGAAGACAGACCATGAACATAATCCTTAAAAAATTGGCCTTTATCAAGCTAACAGAGACTTGGTTGTGACTTCTGTATCTTAAACATATGCAAATACGTCAAAGTCTCAGAAAACATGGAGATTTCTTCAAAGCTGATTTTTCCTTAATGAGAAGATAACCAGTGAATGAGACTTGGTGGAAAGGGAAGAGACAGTTTATTTTTGTGACTATCAGAGCCTCAGACATCTGTGTGCATATTCTCCCTCATTTTCAGCTGAATATTTCAGCCTTTCTGCTTTTCTTTCTTCCTTTGTTATAAAAGTGTTGAGCTTCCAAATACATTATTTAAGATTAGTATGAAAATTTAATCTGAAGGAGGTTCTGGTTTTGGTATCCTAGAGTTTGCAACTACTTGGAAGATTTTTGTGCTGTTGTCATCTCCTCACTTCCCTTCTTCCCTATTTTTATTGTTATTTTTTTCTCACTCATCATTTTCCATCAGCTGCAGTTACTGTAGGTAGACTTCTATGACAAAAGAGACTCTTTAGGAAAGAGTTCTGAAAACAGTCAGAATAATTTTACAGTAAGAAAATCTCTGGGGGATTTCCTGTTTGTCTGTTCCTATTCACACACAAACAGAACAGTAGAAATCATTGAGAATTCTTCTATTCCTACAGTGTAGCTCTCCCTTTGCAGGTCTGGCTATGTGTACATTCATGTTATCCATATCTCTAAAATATACAGTGAGTGTCAGCACCAGAAGCTAACCTTTTTTTTTTGGAGCCAGCTAAATATATTTTGCTGGGAGAAAGTGCCTTTTTCTGGTAGTCAAGCAGAATAATTAGCTACTTAATACTACTCTCATCTAATTTTATACAGCATATAATCCAGTTCTTATGACTCCAAAATTTTAATGGCATGGAAACTCTGTCAGATGTGGTAACTATCCTTTGAAGCTGCAACATGCTGACTGTTCAAGAACCCATATGTTTTGCATGTAGTAACACTAAGCATTCACAGGATAAGCATATTTGGAGAAGTATATTTTCCCAGAAGTAAAGGTTTTGAAGTCCTCAACTTACAACATGAGATGGGTTGTCTTTCACTTCTGGATTCCTTTGTCTCACTCAATCGACACAACAAAAATAGACATCAGACTACGATTATAAGGTATTTCACCATTTTAGAAGGGAGGGATGAAAGTCTTCTGTCATCTGCCTGACCCACCACTTCCTGAAAGAGCTCAGCTTTAAAAAATTCTTTTCTGGTTGCTGTCTATTGCAAATGACCCTGGTTCTGCAGTGTTTTGCTTTTATCTGTGTAAATCTGGAGCATCATCACTAATGTTAGCAAAAAATTCAGGTCCTGGAACCTAAAGTGATGTTTTACATCTTTCTACACAATCATTAAAAGACCCCATAAAAAGTAGTTTTGTAACTACAAGCCAGCCTGCTGAATCATGTAAAGAATAGTGATAAAATCAGAGCAGAGGGTTACAGAATAATCTGACAAGAATAATTCTGAGACTTTCAGCTGGTGTACACTGCGCAGGCATTATTAATTTCTGATCAGCTAGCAAAGTACCTCACCCAGGTATACCTAAGCAAGTCACTTTCATTTAATTTGCCTTCTGAAGGACATGACAGCATCTGTACATTTTGAGATGTAATTGCTGTTATCCTTCAGTTTTTTGAAACAAACACAATCATCCTCCTGAATTACTGACTTTCCACGACAATTTTTTGAGGTTGCATTTTTTTAAACTAATATCTTTCAGACAGATTCTGAATAATGTAAGAGGATAAAGCCCACATGAAAAAAGTCAAGAATTCAGAAATGAAATTTTAGCTGTCAAACTTTAACTTAGTTGTTCTTTATTCCCTTAATATTCTTCAAACAAAATCCATTTCACTCTAGTTCATAAAGAACATTACCCTAGAGGACATAATACCTCTGAATTTTGGTTTAGGTTGATTTTAAAGTGGAGCACTGAACATTAAAAAAATCCACATTCTAAGCAGCTATTATGAAGAACTACTGCCAAACTTGTGCTCCCACCTTTTTTTTTTTTTTTTAAACTGCCTGTGTGAAAGAAAACAATTTCACATCCAGTCATCAAGATGGATGCACAAAGGTAAAGCAGCCTTTCTCTGCAGGATTTAGAATGGAAAGAAAAATTTAATGGAGAAGATCTTACCACTGCTCTGATTTAGAAAAGTACCCAAACAACCATATACAAAGTACAACATCAGTTCCTCTGGAAATATTTCTGAGTGTCACTGGTTTGCATATAGAAGTGTCTCATGATTCTTGACAATAAGACAGAGCATGCTTCAAGTTTTAATTATTCTAGGGAAGCTTTAGCAGTATTACACTTGCTGTAGAAATGCTGTAGAGATGGCTAGAAGGCCAAAGTAATGACCCTACACACATCACTTAAGGCGAGGGCTGAAGTAGTGTGCTCAATTCTGGCTTCTCTTCTGATTGTCAGTATGCAGCGTATTTGTGTCTGTGAACAAACTTTGGGATTTCATGCCTATTTCAATGGTGACAACAGGAGAGGAAAGACCATTAAAACTACTTATCCCACAATTTATCAGCAAGTTTTTAATGCTGAGCCAGAACTAACACCTAATGACTTCTAATTCCTTCACTACTATTCTGAAAGCGTCCCAGTCACGCAACTGTCTTGGCAGCACTGGCTCAGCTCAGCCCAGGGGAAATGCCAGACCTCTCACACTGCTGTCTTTCATTAACTGTAATCCCAATTCCTAAAATGTTTAAGGGATAGCGTTTGAACTAAAAACACCTCAGTGTACTTGGTTCCCTTCTTTCACTTCTGTTGAGTCTGCCACATCCAGCCTGCCTTCAGATGGGTATTTGTGATCATAGGGATGCTAAAGAGAGAGATATGCCAAGGTATCTATGTAGAAGCATTGTCAATGGCATCTACCAGGAAAGGTTTTACTTACTTTTATTGTGCTTCTGCAATGAGAGGTGACCTGGGAAAGCTAATAGTTGAAAGTGCCCATAGATCACAGATGAGACTGGAAATACTCAGATTCAGCTGAGATTTACATTGGGACCAAACGCTATACGAGAGTAAAGACCTCAGATTCAGTGTTAGTAAAACCCTCTTGAGGTATGCTGTCTAAGATAATCTGACTTTCTGCCTACCCCAACTCTAATTCATGTGTGCATTTGCTTTGTTTGTAGAACTTAATGATTTTTGAAACACAATATTTAGCAGGCAGTTTTAGCAAAATATAGTGTATACAGTTAGTGTGCATACATTACAGCTGTACCAAGACAATAAAATATAACAGAAGGTCCCCTGAAAATATTTGTGTCTCTGTATGTCAATAATCTGCATACAAAAGAGCCCCAAAGCACTCGCTAATATGATAGATTGGGCAATAAGTGATGCATAAGTAGTCCTTAAGACAATACAAGAAGAAGCTTTAGAAACATTATTCTCTACTCTAAGAAAAAGTTCAGCAAGCAAGGACACATCTCTTGCAGACTTTTAAGTCTATTATCTAAACCATTAAAAAAATCAGATTTGATGCAATTTAATTGAAGCTCAGATTAATGCAGGTTTAACTGGCCACATGCATGAAAAGCTTCTAGTAAACCAATTCCCTTAATTGTCTAAAAAAGGATTGTTTAATTATTAAGCTAATGCAGTTTTATTTCTTCAGGAAATGGATCCAAATCCATCAGTGTGGATAAAACATTTTAAGTGGTGTCTCAAAATTTAGAGAATAAAGTTGATAGAGACTTTTCTGGTTTCTAAATGCAGTTTCACTGCCTAGTGAATGAGACTCCACTCACTTCACAAACTACCCCAGTGTTCAGAAACACACTACTTATGGGTACAGTCAAACCTGTTCTTGCACAATGTGAATGTAGCAAGACACATATAATGCAAGAACACCCAATTCTAAGAACATAGGACCACTGGATCAGGGCTCTCCTGTTTCTGCCCAGGACTTCTAAGATGGGCAAGAGCTGAGCATCAGTATGGATGTGGTAGCTGTTGGTCCACTAAAAATAGCCATGTCATTGGAGGGAGCATCTATGAATGGCATTAACCGTGGCATCCTTGCAGTGAGAGAGAATACACTTGCTGTTTTTAGACCATTAGAGATTTGTATGTAGCATCCTACCTGCAACGGATTTGGCGAAGTAAGAGGAGATGGAAGGCCATGCCCTGGTGACTGGCTGGGTTTCTGAGGGGAGCTGGAGGACTGTGGGGCTGGAGGTGGTTGGCTCTGGCTCTGGGACTGTGTTTGGCTCTGCTGTGGTGGTGCTGATGGCTGTGGCTGTGATTGCTGGGTCTGCTGTGTTGGCTGTGGAGTCTGTGCCTGCTGAGCTTGCTGCTGCTGCTGGCTTTGCTGCTGCTGCTGCTGCTGCTGTTGATGCTGGAGCTGCTGAAGATGCTGAAGCTGTTGAAGCTGGGAGTTCAGGGATGAGGTAGCTGTGAATTGAAGAGAGGGAAGGGAGTTATACAAGTTTCAGTAATACCTACCATGTTAAAGATATTCTGGATAAAATTCTGGTTCTGTTACTTTGAGGGGCATACTGCTTACTGAGGACAGCTGGCCCAAGACTTTAGGATGTGGGAGGAAATTGTTTCCATCAATAATAGCCTGTGGTTCTGCTTGTGTAATTTTGTGGTAAGAGCCAGACTTCACTGGGGGCAATGAAAGGGATAGAGGTCTGCCCACAGGATGGGGCTCAGAGCTGACCAGGATTCTTTGCTCAGACAAGCTTACCAGTGAAGCCAATGGGAATATTATCTGCCTAGAGAAGAGAGGAACAGGTTCTCACTGTACTTGTAAGTATAGCAAGAACTCACAACATGAACCAGTGTTGTTATATAAAGGAGGAGAAAGCCATAGTCGTAAAATAAAGGATACTCTGAAGAGAACTTTGTCATGTCATTATGCGGTAGGTATCAGGAAATAAAACATTCAGCTGTGAAATTTCTTGTGCAATGCCTAGGTAGCAAAAAATACCTAATAAAATGTGTGTGTCTCTGAAATAAGAACTGCTGCTTATAATTCACATCTAAAAGCTATAAATACCTTCTTGTAACTTGCACTGCTCATTTACTCCTGATAGTTAAGTTCTGCTGTGTTTTGCTAGCATATGCTTCAAATGTGATGTTTGGAAGTGCGTGGTTCACATCAACCTGCTGGCACAAAGGAGTAAATTTAATTCCCAGAGATACTTTCAAATTGACTAAATTCATTAAATTCAGGAAGACAGGAAGTGTGTCATAGGGATGTCACTAAGGAAGAACAGCTTTAAGCAGCAGCAAGAGCATCACAGAAGACTGATGCTTTCTGGGGTTATGCCCTGAATAAGTTACCTCGGTCTCCCGCTGTACCCATGTTAATCAACTTCTTAGGGATTGAATTAGTTAGCTATAAGATACCAAGAGGAACAGTTTGGAAGGTCATTACGATATTTTTCACTCTGTATACTGCTTTGCCAGCACCACCCTGTATTCTAATTTCTATCCACAGAAGCAAAAGTAAACTGGGAATGAATTAAATTTGTTATTTTTAAAATAGCACTCAGATTTCATGGACAGAAACACTGTTCACCAAGTTATTTGTGGACTGGCAGATAAACTCAAGTCATCTCCACTTTCTTTTCAGGCCAACATCCCTATTTCAGCTTTCTAGATGTCAATGCCCTGGGATTGAACCTGAGGTCTTGGTACGACTTACAAAATCAATGAGCCATAAACTGGAATAAGCAAAAGAAAAACAAAAAGAAAATAGAGAAAGATGAAACAGAATGTCTAAGCCAGAAAAGGCTGGAAGAAGGAAAGGTATAAGGCTTGATAGGAAGAGCTGTTGGCTCTCCATTCCCATGCTCAAAGCTGCTCTAAATTTTCTTTCAATAGGTGCAGGAATCAAACTAGAAATATGCCTTAACAAGAATTATAGCCATGTGTATGTGACTTCAACAAAGCATCTGAATAATACAGAGAAGGAGGACTGACAACATCAATATATTTCTATCAGGAAAGTTACTCATAGAAGTTTTGTGTTTCAACACAAAGCAGAGTGACCATCAGATTAAAAACATGCATGGTATCTCATGCAAAAGAAATCACCCTGGAAAAGTAAGGGAACACTCCCATCAATATCCCACAGACAATTTGTGCCTAAATGCCCCAAAGCCAACAGGGTAGTGAGTGGAAATATAATCCAAGGCATATGAGAACAAAGAAGGGGTGTATACAAGAAAGCAACTGCATAGATGAATTAATGTTTTATAGCATGAATGATCTCGGATGGCAAGGAAAACCATTCACCAATTCTATCTGTAGGTATGTACATAGAAGCAGAAAGACCTTTACCATTCCCATGAGGAAAATGAAATACAGACCAGCCCTTTCTATTGTGCAGGCCATTTCTTCACCTGTGATAGCTTAGCAGACTGGATGAACCACTGGTAACCAGAACCAGGACTTCAAACTGACCCTTACTGTATCCACAGGCTCCAATATAGAAATGGATTAAATGGCATCACACAGAAGCATAACTTCTAATCCACATGGCTCATGGAGAGGAATGAGGAACTGGTTTATGTTGTATGTGCACAATTGGACAGGAGGAGACAAAACCTTCTCATCTAGGACTAGAAAAGCTTTGCTTTCAATACTGCTTAATACTTGAATGTTGGTGAATGCAGGAAGATCAATATCTCTACCAATCATTTTTTGTACTGGAAATGAAAATATTCTTGCTAGGGTGGAAGATATTCCTTGAAGGATAGTCTTATTAATGGAGAATAGTTACTTCATGGAAAAGTTTCCAAGTTTATTGCCAGCAACTGCACAAAATTATTCAAATATCTTCTTGTATTTTCATGTAATTCCTTTAAAAAGCTTCTCTGAAGCCCATTGCATTGAAGTGGCTTGGAGAGGTATGATTGTTTAACATGCTGTTGCTAAACAAAGAGATAAGGAATTGGAAGATGGACTGTTAGATCAGAAAAGGTGTTCTGAAAGCCACACAGTAGGTGTACTGTGAAGGTGGATTTAGGGCTCTGGATCATGCCTGCAGTCTGGTGTTCATGCTGCCAGATTGCACCGCCTCTCACAATGTGTGTACTATCCACAGCAGGGGTTGTGTCATATTATTGTTTGCAATCAAATCCAATCCAACTCCCAGAGCTTTCTTGCATAGCTCATCCATTATAAATTGTATACCTGTCTAGCATTTGTCACTTTCTGCAGAGCTTGGAGCCTGATGGAATTTCAGGTGATACAACAGTGCTATGTCTGCATGTATAAAAGATAACATGCACTGCCTACCACACAGGAATCTTTTTTATGACTTACTGGCTAACAGCTGGGTAAAACTTTGACATATTTTAGTGAAAAGTGCTACTTTCACAATTACTTTCAAGAATTAAAAAGGCTTGCAAAGAATTGCAGAAAGTTCTTTCTATGGTTAAAAAAGTCAACATAAAGTACATAACTTTAAAAGAGAGACACAACTAAAAATGCATGCAAACTATGAAAAACTGTGAGGAAAAGCCACAAAAGCTATGTGACATTTCAACTCTCCCTAAAAAAACCCACGTTGAATATATACCAGGGATTCCAGAAGACAGTAAATGTAACTATTATCTGTGAAGAAACAATGGTGCAAGGAGTTTTAAAACCTATGTGCTTGCTGTGGTGTTTCCATGAGATCACCCCATGGTTTATGATCCTACTTTAATCAGATTATACTTACTCATAGTATCAAAGCATTTACATTAGAATAAGAGGCATGGAGTTAGGTGGTTCAAATCGATGGTCAAGAGACAGTGAAAGCAAACTTTCTGACCTCCTAATTCATCTACTGCAATACTTGTCACAGACCTCAGACTACTTTGCGGATCGGAGAAAGTTATGACCTAAGGTACATACTCCTCCTTGACTTTCTTTGGGGGATACCTTAGGCATAGTGTTGCCATGCATTTACAATATTCACACAAAATGTGTCATTTCATATTCTATTCCTTTGCTGGTTACCTGCACAGGAAACTGAACTGAAATGAAAATGCCCTTCTGCCAAGTAGTATTACAATGGGGGAAATTCACCTCTGATGCAACCATGCTGAAAGATGCAGTCTGATTCATGACGAGGGGGTGACTGAAGCTTTGTCTTAGTGGGCAACCTGAAGAGGCTTTGTCTTCATTTCCCAAAATATTTCCCAAAAAACTATTTTCCCTGAAAATAGTAGCAATTGTCTGCTGCCTCTGGCTAACATATTGTGGCATAAGTAGGGGAATATCCCTGGTTATATTTTAAGTTAAAACATACATTTTAAAGTTTAATCATGATTCCCCAAAAAGCAATGAACGTAAGTGTGCCTACAAATGTTTATATAATGAAAACAATTTAAAATTAGGACTCCTTTTTCACCTTTCCTTCACAATATAAACTCGGATTCTTAAGACCTCTACAGTGCTTGGGAGAAGATCAAATTTATATTCAGGGATTCAAATTGTATCCAGAATCTGCTCTTGTGGATAAACTTCACATAATGTCTGATTTATTTTATTAATGTTTTGTGCATGTTTGTTTCTGTGTAAAGAGGAAGGAGGGGTAGGAGGAATAAGAAACAATTTTAGCTTACAAACAATTGTGCTACTCTGCTTCTATCCTCCTATTTACATAATTGCATAGTTGTTCTTCAGTGCCTTGATACAATGTACAATGGACTAAAAAGAAGAAAATAATACATTAAACCTTTTCCTATTTGACTGAGCACAGAACTTGACTCCTGCCATTTCAAGGGCTTAATGCCTTTTTCCACTTCCCCAGTAACGGAGAATGGATTTGCATTGCCTTAAACTGAAAAGTGTAACTAACTTAAGCATCTGGGCTTGCGTTTGAACTGACATGGTCCGATTTTTTTTCCACCCTGTTGTTTCTCTTCTAATGAGGTTTATGCCTTTCCTCTCTTTGAAACAGATTTCTAAAGACTGAATATGCACACTGAACAATCTAATGCAAGCCCGCATTTACATTCTCTCCCTCCTGGGTAATGAGGGGTAGGTTAGCCAAATACTCATGTTTTTCCATATGCTCGAATTTTCTTTTTGAAAGTAAAATGTGAGTTCTTTTAAATATGTTAGCATCCTCTTTGTGAAAACAAAAACCCCTAAAGGGTTGGACTTGTGGCTGAAGAGATTAGTAATGGAATACAGAGCATATTATTTCTAAATCACTGGCTCAAATTCAGCCTAGGTCAATATAGGGAACAAAATTCAGTGAACTTTAATGGTGCTTTTGCGTTTTTTCTACCTTATAGAAGATGTATTAAACGTATAGAAGTCGTGTTCACACACAGATATCCACAGAGAGCCTGCCTGCATTGGAAGAAGTTTTCCACACAGTCAAGGTAATAAATTGATGGTCTCAGAACATCTAATGAGGAAGATCAAAAAGGCTATGGTCTTGAAAGGCATCAATTGACATATTTATTTGCACTTTCAGCAGAGAGTCTAGGGATGGAAAGAGTACACATACCAAGCCATCTCCTTGTTCCTAAAGGTGATCCCTCAAGGTTACAGCTGCAAAACACAGATGGGGTTATGGGGAGAAACTTGCATTGCCAATAGTCCTCTGTACCAATTCTGCAGATAAACAGAGGACTTTACTTTCTAGTGTTGTCATATCCAGCATCGTTCATGAGCACTAAATTCACTTTAAAGAATGTAGGCAGTAAAAAGGAAGTATTGAGAAGTAAACCATCATAATTTATATGGTGCCTGTGGTGTCTCTACATTTTGATGAATACTGGAACTTCCCTGAAAAATGATCCACTGCATTAAATAAATCTGACTTTTTTTTCCATATCAAACCTTAAAATGTGCAACAATCCACTAAAATCTTAAGAAAAAAAAAAAGAAGAAAAAGTTGTTCTAAGGTAGAGAGCTTGGCTAAGTATCAGGAAAAGTTATATTTGGAATAATTCCCATTTTAAGATAATCTAGGGGCTATTTTCCTCTAGTTTATGACAACACACTGTGAGTAAAGTTCCCTGAGTGTATTTTAAAAATTGCATTAACCTATTTAAAATGCCCAAAGGCAAGAACAAGCTGGAAAAATTAGACTTTAATTAGCCATTTGCTTTCTCAGTTCAAATGGGACCTTAGGTCTCATATTGTACAAATGGCTGAAACATTAACTGGAGCCAGAGTATCATCAAGACACAGGGGATCAATCAGGACGACTTGTCTTGGGATTCTCATTTGAAGACAGGCAATTAAACATAGAACGACAACACTGCAAGTGTTTGAACGCCAAAGTCTGTGTGTCAAACAAGTAATATCTAGGTCTGGTAAATTCCTAAATTTTACCAGCCAATTTTTTTTTTTTTTTTTTTTTGAAAACATGGCTCTCTCACAGATCAGGGGTAGGATCTTACTATTAAGTCCTTATGCCATATAAAAGCAGTTTTCTAACTACAGAGTGCAGATCCAGTCCCAGATTGTCTAAGAACAGAATAGTAAATCAATTTGAGTGGCATAGTATTCCTACAGAGTGGATTTCCAGACCATATTGAGCCCATAAGGATGTTCCTGTGGACCAGAATCAAAGATAACCGCCAAATTTGTGGGAAAAGTTCTTCTGGACTCCTTAGAAAGAAACTAATTGGCTGTGAAAAGATTATCATCTAAAGACCAACAAAACCCAATGCAAGATTTCACAGCTGAGGGATATGACAGGGAATGGATTAATGACAAAGAAATTAACTTTGAAACAACAGTCTGCTGACTCAGAGAACAATGACTATGATTTATAATGCACATAAGACAAAATCTGGGCATTCTCTGCACATACAACCTTTGATGATAGGAAGTGCAGCTTATTTTTGCTCTCCTTGACTCTTTCAGATGCTCTAACATTGATGGGAACCATAATTCCAATGGCACTTATGCAGACTAAGTGTTTGACGTACTCAAAGTAGCAATACTTGTAGAAAAAAAAAGTGCAACAACATACAGCCACAGAAGCCTTGGAAGAGGTTGTACAGAATCCTGTCCTGCACTTCAGAGAGTCACAGGTCCCCAGTCCACCAAGTATCCTGCCATTTCTCCTGACAGTGTGCCTATGTGAGGCTTTGGGACAAAGTCTCGTCAAGAGGAGCTTGTTGACGGCCTGGTGTCTTCAGAGAGATTTTGCATTCTTTCAGATAATAGATCTGCAGTTGCATCTTCTATAATTGTTTATTGGTAAATGGCTGTTTGGACAAAGAAATATGTATCCAGGTATAGCTTCAGCGGTGGTTCTTTGAAGATCGGGAATTACAAGCAATCTCTTCAATGAGTCTTTGAAGTGAGTGATGTTTCCTTAACTAAAAGTGAAATTATCGTAACTGAAATGTACCATGTATGTTGTACATGTATGTGTTTGCATGGGTTTTTTTTAACAATGCAATCGAATAGTGGATCAAAGTGTTTGTGGTTTAAAAGGTTGGTCTGAATGCTGAATTTGTGAAAGTGTCCTGGGAATGGGAAAGGATAATGTCAGATTCTCCCAGCCTCAACCAAAGGAAGCAATAGTGTCCAGCAGGTGACTTGGTATGAGTGAGTGCTTGCTTTCATGTCTGAGACGCTCATTATAACCATGTTTCTATAAATTTTCACTTCCAGTCTTTTCTGAAAGCTGGTAGACTTTAAACTGTTTTCTATTAAGAACTCCAAGAGTCAAGCACCTGTAAATTCTGTTCCCTGTGTATGAATTCCAGACAGAAGTTAGCTGTACAGCAGTGAGAGGAGGCCATGGAATGACTCAGAAAACAGCAACATATACACTATAAGAAGAAAGGGAAAAAAAATGCAGCTCAGCCCACTTCTCTTCACAGTCAATATAACTACAGCAGCAAGTACAAGAACCAGGTGCAAAAATGGCAGTTCTACCTTGCTGTATACATATTCTCTGCTGGAGCAATGACTTGAGCTTCAACCTTGTTAACAGGCCCTGTTTTTCTCAATATAGCCTTGAACTTCTGCTTTTACCAAGACATGAAAAATTAAAAATAGTAGTAAGAGAGTGAAAAAGATGGGGAAGAACACAAAGCAAAACAAAACACATGGCTGCGATGCTCCCAGTCCCTGTGCAGAGACTGAACGCCACTCCTCACCAGCTGGGACACAAATGCAGTACCGTGTTGAATGTGGTATTCTTCATCAGTCATGGAAGAATAAAAATGGACTAAAAAACTTTGTCTAAGTCACAAGGGGCATTGCTTTAATACCTGTGGTCCAGAAACAATCTTGAGCACAGGTTGGTGAGGAGGTGCTGTGCTAGGTGCTGTAACATCATTATGTGAGCAGAAGATTGAGGTGTTCTTTCTTTAGATGAGGGATCAGTGTTTCTCTAGACTATGCAACTACCTCCAACCTAGAAATTATAGAAGAGCTGGGAGTTGAACTTTAATTTGGTAATCTGTCACACCACAAGTTATTCCTGAATGTATGTACCGCCAGGTACCTGATGTTTGCCTACTGTTGACTCACAGTAGCCCTATTTTGCTGTCTTTAAGAATTTTCCATTATTTTTATTATATGCCGTGCATAATTAAGAACATTGCATTTAGTTATGTGCATTTCAAAACATACCATAGCATCTGTAGCTGTTTTCTTTTTAATATTTAAACTCACTACAGGTCAGTTTGAGGCAATCTGCCTATATCCCTTTTTCTAGTTTATTTTTACTTGCGGAGAGATTCAAAACAAAGTTAAACAGTAGGGAAACAATGGTTCTAGGCTGTGCAGTTGGTATTTGACACAGATGGACTGACTGCTCAGTTTCAGTTTGCAGTAAAATGAGGGTGGCTGAATATCAGATTTCTTTCCTGTCTATACAGCTCATCAGCCAAACATGTTGTTGCTTCAGATGCTAATCCTAGTTTGGCTGTGCTTGGCATCACCTTTGTGCAACAACAGTGAATTAGCTGCTCTTTGGGTGCTCATGTGCTCCCATCTACCTAATTTGGGTGGGAGATTTAGGGAGAAGATTTTATAGTCAATCCCCATTCACAGTCTGTGAAGACAGTCACACTTCCGTGTTAGGATGAGCACCATGCACAGCTGAAGAGAAGGACTGGGGAGTCCAGAAAAGCAGCTGCATTGCACTGCCCAGTCAATGCACTGTCCACTTCATGGCTTCCAAAAGCATATAGGAAACCCCATGCTGTTTGATAATTCATACCTTTTTGTCCACTGAAAAGTAGCAGTGCAAACCAAACTCCATCTAGATCTTACTTTGGCTCTTAAGTTGCTTCTTCAAGGTTAATTATTTTTAATTTGAAAGGACCACACAGAAATGAATAAAAGAACTTCCACTTAAATAATGTGTTTATTTACATGGAGCAGGAGTCCCCAGTTATAGAAGGAGAACAAAATCCAAAGGATGTAAAGGATGAATTTGCAATTGGCAAAAAATGTACTCAAAAATAATTCACTATTTATGTACATATTCAGTCCAAACAGAATATTGGTGCCCTTTTGATGCAGTAACTAACTAATGCCTTATTACCCTTATCAATGAAAATACTTGTTTTTCCAGACCAGGTAACGGAAGAAAAGCTGAATTTGGTTCTAATCAGTGATTCTCCAAAAAACCTAACAAGAAGCTAGTCTTTGCCTTCCTTTAGGCAACATTGCCCTAATTTTAATATTCAGAATAATGAAATATTTTAAATAAGAGTTTGTGTCTCATTGGCTGCATGTTAGCTATACCAAATCTGAATGATACTACAAAACATTAACAACGCATTAAAGCTGTTATACATATTAAATACACCTGCTATTAATGACATCCTTATAAGAATTTTAGAAGAATCCTCCAGAATTTGCTCTAAAAATACGGAAAATTCATAAGAGAATGTATCCCAACAGGCATATTTTATTCATCCTACAAAAACATGCTGGCAGTGATGTATCTGGGTTGTGTGAAGTTTCCAAACAACAGCTACAATTTTCTTTTAAAATTTTCTTCTATTTCATCTTTTAATAAAACAATGCAAAAGCTACCTTTAAACTGTAGAGAATTAAGAAAATTTTGATGCTAATGAAAATATTGGTCATAATGTGAAATTGATTGCTAATGTATAGCCATAGATAATGATACTTGGGGGTGGAGGGCAAGAGGAGAGAATTTGCTGTTCACAAATTTCCTTGCTTTTGAATTTAGCAAATTTGTCATCCTCTTGAGAAAGCCCACTGACAAGTGTAGGCAAAAATACTACACCAATACTGGGCAAACATCATTACTATATTTACTGCACTAACTCCAATGCCAATTAAATGGAGATGAGCTTGTTTCAAAAAAGTGTATTTTAATGAAAAGCCTGGACCATTCAACAGTACAAAACAAAGAAATACATTTCAATGCCCATACAAGATCTAGCTTTTTGCTTAAATTAACTTCTAATTTAAAAAGTTAGTGGAAAAAGCACTGAACAAGTGGGATGAACTTTCTGTCATGGCAACCCTGAGAACAAAAGTTGGCACAGTTAATGCACACGGAAATGTGAAACCACTACTTTAGATTTGTTTTGCCAAGTTTAAACTAAGTAGATACAAAGACTGTTCCTTTCATTTTCAGTGCCAGGGATTTTGTTTTTACTCTGTTGATTTTAATAGCTCGTTCAGAAGCTTGCAAATGAATGTTTCTTCCATCATCAGTTTAAAACTTTTCCATTTGCCAACTATGAATGTTTTTTCTAATGTGTGTCTTCAATGAAGCCGAAATGAATATGCGTCCCTTTGATTTTCCTTCCAAGTGCCAGGGAGCATGGGGCAAATTATTTTTTCATCTCCATCCTTGAGGCAGAGCCAGGTGCAGCATCACATGACAACAACACAACTCCTTTCCTCCCCTCTCTCCCACAGTCTTAAAAAATATGGCCACTTTTGGTCTCGTGTTTATCTAAAGTCTGCCTGGAAAGACCAGCTCTACAGAGGTCCTCCAGCTTTCTGTAGGCTATGGCAACTCCTATGGCCATCATCTCCAGTGATTCAACCACTGTTCTTCTCATACAGAACCTTCTCTTTGTGCACATATGGCCCCAACAGCTTCTCTTCTCTACCAGCTGTAGACACATTTACTTCTTTATAGCTTATGGAACTTTGATGGCACTCCAGCAATCCTCACCTTTGAATAGGGAACTGAAGCAAATGCAACTGTGGCTAAATGTTGTTGTCAAAAAATAGTATTATTCATGGGATTGTGAGAGAAAGCCGTGTAAAAGTTGTGTAAATTCCTGCCTTTATTTTTTCAGGAATGTTTAGGGATTTTTTTTTTGCCAATAGCTACTCAGTCATTAGAGCTTTTGATAACTGCATCAGGAAATAGTTAAAAAGATAAGACCCATAAGTGAAGGCTAGTGTTCTGTAAGCAACCATCCAGTGCAAAAGATTTTATTAAGAGGTTTGCAGCATACACTGGTGACTATTTTATGTATACGGATTATGGATCACATGGATTTTCAACTCATAAAGAAGCTAATGCCAGGAAAGCATCTTCTGTTTTAAAAATTTACACTGGAAAATTAAGAGTGTGAGCCAAGAACGTAAGACCTCTGATATTTGTGAATCAACACTGGTCCACAGATCAGTACACACAACCCAGAAGTAATTTCCCTTTTTTTTTTTATGCAGCAGTGTTCTTAAATAGATTAATTCTAGCACCTCTTAATCATCTTGCACAGTGAAATGACATCTGACTTCATGCAAAATAGCTTCAGGTAGGAACTGTGTTGGTTTAACTGATGTCACAATGATTTTCAGATTTGATCATAATTTATCTGCAAAATAGATAAGCTTCAGATGTCTGCATGATTCTCTCACTTTTTTCACCTGCAACTGGGAGTGGCCTTTTTGTTGTGTACTGTCTAATGGGTGCCTTGCAGACCCGCATCTCACTTGACTGAGAGGGCTCAGTGTTCCCCCTGTCAATAGCCCTGAGAAGACCACAGGGAAAATGTGCAAGATACCACCTGCATCCTGTGTCAGCATGGGTAGGAATACAGAGCACATGCCACAGAGCAGCTCTCTCCTGCTGAAATTCAGAAGAGCGTCATTGGCTTACATACTGATCTGCAACTTTAATTTTCCCACAGAACACTTTAATCAGAAACCACTTTCGTAATTTGTAAACACTCCCAAATGTTTGATTCCAGGCTGTTTAAGTGATCAAATCTTCGGGTAGAAAAATAAAATAAATAACAATCAAACCATCAAACAAAGAATGCAGTTATAAATAATTAAATATGCTGTACTGACACATACTATTCCCATCTGGATGCTGTGCTTCCAAGATGCAAAGCACAGCTTTCCTAATTAGGAAAAAAATTTTAAAAAACATCTTGTATGACAGAACAAGTCAGATCAGCAACAGGGAGTTAGGACTGACTGTCTTATATGTGAAGATCAGCACCTGGGAATCCACTTCCTATTTCTGAGCATACCAGACCTGCACCACCTTGGGCACAGCAGTTAATCTCATTGCCTCACTTTCCTGTTCTATAGAAAAAAAAGAGGGATAATAAACTTCACTTTCCCCACCACAGGAAGCTAAATTAGTGAAGTACAGCAAGCTGTGCTAAAATCCTCAAAAAGAAGAGGGTCAAAGATACACAAAATTTTATTTCCCCATGGAAAAGATTGTTGTAGAGCTACCACCTATATGGTGTTAATGAGAGATAGATGATTTAAAAGCACTCATTGTTTTTTCTTATTTTTTGATATTGTCTGGGTAATGCTTTTATTCCCAGCAGCTCATAGAACTTTTTGGGATCTACAACAACGTGTCTTTTAAGATGAACTCTCAGCTTAGGCATATTTTAGGCACTTATCTCACACTGGCTTGAAAGGATACCTCATAATGAACACCAATCCCAGATTTTCTGGAAGATTAACACTTAGATTTCATTGCACACCTCTATGAGCATCTCTATAATCAGAGACACACTAATGGAACTAGCTAAACTGAACTAGTTAATGATAATAGCAATAAAAAAACCCAAAAGAAAATGTCACCAACAAGATATCGAAGATAATAAAGTGATTCCTCCAGTGCAAGAAGCTAGGCCAGAGAAACAGGAGGATGACAAAAGAAAATAAAGAAAAGAAAACAAATTCAAGGGTGATAACTATAGGACCCTGGTGGGCTTGTTATATGAAGACAACCATATCCTGCTGCTGTGATGCTTCATAAATTCTATCATCTTGTTAAGAAGCTGAAGACTACTGACCTCACTTCCTCTGCTAATAAGACTGTGCTGCTTTGTGCCCAGACTTTTATGATGCTTATGAAATTTGAGCCATTGTGTGAGCCTCCTTCCTTCCTACAGCAATGATTAGTGCCTCCCAAATTACAGAAGAACAAATGGGAAATGGAGACTCCTCTCCCTGTTTTGTGCAACAGTCCCTTCTTTCCCTCTTCCTAAACCCTTGTAAAATATTTTTCAGGCTCTCAGGACCAGCAATGCTAAGACTTGCTTGGTTTCTGAATATATTACAAGTAATCATAGTAATAAACCAAGAAATATGAGTAGATTTTATGATGTTCACATATAGGTATGACATTTATACATGCCAGAAAGACCTATAAAGCCTGTGCAGGCAATATTCAGCCATTTTGACCTAAGAGAATACATAGCAAGTGTCAGAGGGCCTAAGAGAGAGCAGCCACAAAGGTGTTTTGGAAATTCACTCCAAACACAAAGACTATGCAAGCTGTGTACGCAAAAGCTCTCCTTATTGGAGCACAAAATAGGAGAAAACAACTACTCTTAGCACTTACTTTTGAAGAGCAAAATATACAAAGGCAGCCGAGACAAGGTTCAGCCCAGCTGACTACAGCCACTCATGATCATGAAAAATCCAGAGAAAGGCAGGCCTGCGATTTGTCCTGTCCATATTTTGCATCATTTTCTTCCCAGTCTAAAGAGGCACAAGACAAATCAAGGCAGCCTTTTTGTCTTTACACACGACAGGGCAAAAATGCATTCACACCATTAAAAACAGCAAAGGCTTGCCCATCAGCTGCCTACAGCTTCGAGTGTTCAATAATGTAAGTGCGTACCAAGGATGTGCCTTTAAAATTTTACAGTGTGCAACTCAAAAAAAAGATGAACCATTATTTCCTTCTAGTATCTCCACATAAATCACTGGCACTGGGAAAAAAAAAGTACCAGAATCCAAACCCTCATAGATGCCTTCTTTTCCCACAGACATCCTCTTACCCTTAAAAACCTCCAATGGTCACCTCTTGCAGCTGGTGGATTAATGAAACCCCCGCCACCACCCATTTTTGTTATAATTACTGGCTATGCACCACTGGAATAACATTAATACTGAAATTATCCATCAATTTACTGTGAATATGATTTATATATGCCTAATTCAGGTAAAAATATAGCAACTAATTCCCTTTAAAAAAATTAAACATCTAAATTAATTGAAGTTAAATTATACCTATGCTGTAAAGTTTCAGGTGGCTTGAAACAGGATGCCACCCACAGGATGCTTCCTCAAATAAAACCATTTTGTGTTGAAGGTAAGTTTAGGTGGAGTTATCCTCTTGTGGATTTATATAAAGGCAATACTCATGTGTTTATTCAGTGCTTTCCACAAAGGGATCTCAGGGCAGATTACAAAAATAATTAAACCTCCTCTAAAGACTATCCCTATGAGAACTACCCCTGTGTTCACAGGAACAGAATCAGAAACCATTTGGTGACAGAATGAGAGGATTTACTAAATTAATTTTCATTAAACACATTGCTGAACAGGGTTGTTTAAGTATGTTGGCTGATTGACATAATATCTCCTTTTAGCTAGAAAAATGACCTTTTAAAATATTTATAATCACATGGGCAAAAACATCCTGAAATTCTATGCTAAATTGGCATAGAGTAACATTTCACACAAGTCTAATTTCCCTGCACAAGCAAATGTGGTGACTTCAGTGAAACTATCTCCATGAATGGCATCTCAGACAGGGAATTCAAAATGTTTCATGAAAAAGATCAGTTTTAACTGTGAAGAGCAGATAAAAATAAACAGTAGCTCAAAACAAAAGAAAAGGTTTCAAAATGCTTTGTGTACTCTCCATCTGAAACTTGGGAGAGCTATTTCAAGGCCTGGCTGTTGCAAGAGCACAAGCTAGTCTCTGCTTGCTTCCAGCCACAGACAGAGGATAATACCCATTTTAAGTGTACAGAATTCAGCTCACAGAGTAGTGAATCACATAACTATTTAAAATAGGCGCAAGATTTTACAAGCTGAAAGTGATTAGCTAATCCAAACCCTGAGAGTGCCTGTGATATTCGAAAGCCAATGG
Source organism: Corvus moneduloides (assembly GCF_009650955.1). Taxonomy (NCBI): domain Eukaryota; kingdom Metazoa; phylum Chordata; class Aves; order Passeriformes; family Corvidae; genus Corvus; species Corvus moneduloides. The sequence goes on along the minus strand of NC_045476.1, from coordinate 27,976,794 downwards.
TGATGTTTAAAACAGATCAATTTTAGGAACTTCTGGTATTTTTTGACCTGACTGGGTTTTCAGGGCATGCAAAATATGATGTGCTTTCAAAACGTTAGCCAGAACAACTCAGTTTTGATGAAATTAGAGGAAATTTCAACAAGATAAAGGAAGGCCATTGAAGGGAAATTAAGAGAAAAAACATTCTTATACAAAGTTAAGTTTTCCCTCAGGATGTTTTTTCACTCCAAAGTTCCAGTAGCAACAAAATTTGACTTTTGAAGTTCGAGAATGGCAATAATTAGAATTTGAATAGAAGGCTTGTCATTAAAATAATTTTGCTTAGAGCACCGTGTTTGACTGTACATTGCTTGTCTAGCCATATTGCAACGTGGACATCCTTCTGCATGTGTGCTGCAGTGTCTTGGTTTGAAGCATGGAGTACTCTACATGACTAATGTGGGAAGCAGAACTAAAGGATCAGTCCCAGAGCGTAGATAAAAGTAATTGTAAAACAGCGTTGGGATGTGTCTAGGAGAGCCTGTGTTTATTATGTAAAATGACTGATTATATTAAACCAGCTGGGTTTTGCATAGGGCCTTGTTCACTGAAATATTAATAGATGACATTTAGATAAACAGTACAACAGAACCACGATACTGTGCTGGGAACTGTCACCATAAACATACTTTACTTCCTCCAATAAATACTAATTCAGAGCAGTTTGTTACCAAACTGCCATGCTTTCACCTGAGAAGTATCAGGCTCCTCTACTACCCATAGCTCTTAGAAATTACACAGATATCACAAATTTTTTTTTTTTTTCTTTCTACATCTAGCACAGAAACTGAGGAGGCAGTGAGTCCTTTATCTCTCAGGCAGGAGCAGAGAGCATGGTTAGGGCCCTGTGGGTATAGCGCAGGCAGCTGCTCTCTTCAGTAGGCTGGAAGCAACGCAGGTTGTCAAGCACTACTTCCAGGTCTGGTGAAACACAAAGTTTCAGCTCCATAAGTGTGTTGCTCCCCTCAATGAGGCGAGGAACATTTGATAATTGCACAGAACACAATAACAAATGCTACATTTTTAGTGAAGAAGACAAGATGCTACATGAGCCCTCACACCTGCTGAAAGTCTGTTAGTTCACCTATGGCACTTTAACTTGCTTCTTTCTTCATACACTAAACTAGCCCCTTTGCTCCTTCCTTTCACAAAAAATTATCTTTTAAATTTTCTTTTGTTTATATCTTTTTCCCCTCTGTTTCCTTTCATTCTGTGGTTCCTCAGGGATCCCTCTATGGATTTGTGGTGACCATCAGACAGCATCTTTACAACTCTCATTGCACAAAACTGAATCATATAAGTGAAAAGCAGTTGAACTCCTCTCAATTTTGGCAACAGCAGTTTGAAAGCTGTCCACTGAGTTGAATTTTTATAAAAATTATATGTTCTTTTCCATGTTATTGAAGGCTTCAGTTTTACAGGGAGACAGTGAGCTAAATTTTATTCTCATCTGCCTGGGGACCCTTCCATGGTTTTTGGTCTTTCAGTTGTTGTATAATTATGTACAGAAGGAGTAAACAGTAGTAAGCTGCTTCATCCCTAAATATGGTATTAGAAGCACTTTCTTCTCACTATTGCTTTAATCAGACACTAATGGCATTTCTACTACAGCCTTCCCTGCCTGCCTGGTTCTTACATGTTATTTTTGATACTGATATTCATGTAACTTAAACCCATTTCTAAGCCAACTTTTCCTCACAGAAATTTGTCCTCTCACCTCCAATTTCTTTCTTTTGCTGTTTTCTGCAGTATTATTATCATGATAAGAGCTTTGCTATTGTGACATGAATAACACTTCTCTGACTGAATTCATTCTTCTGCTTAGCTATGTGTCAATTCTACAGTTCACAGATCCATGTAATACAAAATACCATCACTTTTCCCTGTCATTAGAGTCTTACACCAAGCCTGTTTCCTAAGTGGTTGAATACCTTTTGACCCCATCTGCATATGCCATCTCATCTCATCCCCAATCCTGCTTCATAGCTCACACATGATGTGGATTTCTGCTTTCACAGTTTTTTTTGAGGTTTTGAACTTTAATGTATTGACTGAACTGAACTGTATTCAGTTGCTTAAGGTTTACATTTTCTTCATGAAATTTACATTAACCTGCCACTCCAGCAATTTTACGGCTCTCTCCAGTCATTACCTGGGCCTGATACTACCTGTATGTCACCCTCTAATCTCCCATGATGGACTCCAGGTTTATGGCAAAACAGCATGAAATGATATATGTGTTCTGATCATGACGATTTATCTTTTTCCCTTCCTTCTGTGGCTGTGCTTTAGGAGTCCTCAAGACAATCCTAAAACTCTACGCCATGAATTATGCAAATTAATCCCAAACTGGATTTTCTAAAAACATCAAGGAACCAACAAGCATGGACTTTGCAAGACAGAAGGGAAGGGTCTAGAAGGCTATAGTGAGAACCATTAAAATAAACATGTGCTGTGAGCAACAAGAAATATAGGAGTATTATTTGTTTGGCATCAAAAGAGGCCAGAATTAGGCAAACCCAACAAAATGAACCTTGATAGCAATATTGTCCCTGAAAATGAGGCATTTAACAGATTAATTCTAAAACTGACTTTGGAAAAACCTCTGTACATCTAACAAACAACTGGTGAACTCAGAGTTCTTCCACCTGTTTCACAGCAAAAACCAGCATATAATAATTAAAAGATCACAAGGGGTATTCCAACTTCAACTTACTGCTGCCCCTAAGATTTATTTCCGTCATTAAGTGACTGCTACCTATGTGTGAGAGAACAAGCAGAATGTGAGTAAGTGAGCAACAGGGCAGAGAACTTTGGATATCACTTCATTGCATTCTAAGATCATTTGTAACATTGAATTGAAAGGTCTCTAAATACTCAAACTGTGAGCCAGATGATGCAATTATCACTTGAGCATAATTCCTATTCACTGAAGGAAATTTGCCTGAGTAAGGACTGTAAGCACTTATAAGCTTCCCTTGTTACAAGATTATTTTTTATGCCTCACATATATCATGAGTAGCTGGGGCAGACAACTACATAAAAAAATCATTTAAAGAAAGATCATGGACAGATATGATTTCATAGAATTGGGATGTAGGGCTTTATAAGAACTTTAATCAGAAACCTGTGGATTGTATGAATTTCTTGCTTTCATTTTCACACTAAATGGAGATTTAATATGACTACTTTCATTTGTCACAAATGCACATAAGCAAGGCTGAAGGACTAATATGCAGAGACCTGAAATAGATTTCCTCAACAGGAAACTTTGCATTTTTGCAGTAATAGCAATACCGCTAATTTACGAAATGAAGATCAAATTAAATGTTTACTGCTGTAACAGTGTTGCCAACAATGTCAGTAAATTTATGAAGAGTTTATAATTTTAACTGTCCCCTAGACAGAGGGACATATGTGCATTAAAGCAGTCATAATAACCTATCAGTAAAACTCTCCCACAGCACATTCATAGGAAAAAATGTTTGCAAGTTCAGCAGCTCACTTATGTACTAGCAGAACAGTTTCTCCCATGAAGTGGTGCAGCCAACCCCTCCAAAAAACCATTTCATTTTGACCTGATGTGCTAAGTGAGATTTTAGGACTTCTTTTTTTTTTAATTTCCAGAATTCCTTTTCAGAATTCACCAAACACCGCACTTAACATACAGTCATTGATTAGAAAGTTGACTGCTCTTGTGCTTAGATCTCTCCCCTAGAGAAATAAACAACTACTCATCTTTGACACGGGAGTTACTATGTATTACCCAAACTCAGTAGTGTACAGAAAGTGAGAGGCTTTCCAAATACTTTGGGAGGTAGGATTCAACAACCTAAAGCTTGCCAGTCAGTGCATTGTCACTGTAGCTGCAACTTCCTCAGGATTTGTACACCCTCATGTTCTCTTCTCCCCTTCAGATCTGCTCTTCCCCGCTCTGCAGAAAGCTACTTTTTGTAGGATCAGGCCCACCACCCTGCTCTTGCTGTTTAATCTCAGCAAGCAGAATGGTTTTCAGGCCTGAGTCCTTCCACGATGTCACCTAGCAGAGTACTGAAATCTCAAATATTATCCATCAGTCAGTCATTCCTAGTGCTACTTGTCCCTCCTGGCAGGGTCACAGCACCAGCAAGGTCAGCAACAATCTAAAGTGCAATGTTCACTCACGAAAACAGAGCATTCCTCTCTTACTGGCTTAAGAAATACAGAAAATGGGAGTGAAAGCATTCAGCTTTGAACACTTTGAATATTCTGCAGTGAGACGTCACTTGCTGAGACATTAGAAAAGAATACTTTTCTCACACACAGGCACACCAACTAATTCATGTGATTTATGCTTACCTTTGAGAGGAAGAATTGCCTCCGTTTACCCAGTCCATTACACAAAGTGGATTAAGACAGTCACACAGCAGGTCTGCTGATGCCTTATTTCAAAGGCAGTATTCATGCTGTGGCCAAGGCAAGCCCAAGGAAGGTGACCCCAGTATCACTGCCTAACAAGCATCCTCTCTCATACTAGCAAATTAAAGATTACTTGCTTCCAATTCAACAAAAATGATGAGAACTTACTTCTGCCTGGGCAGTGCCTCTGCAAAAAGCATTTAAACCGAGCATTTAGAAGTTTCAGGCTGAGTGCATTCCTTTCTATGCCTTGCTTTAAAAATCCCAAACAAATCCAACTTGAAACAGCCACTGATGGAGATGCATTGACGACAGTTAGGAAACCAGCTAAATGTGCATGGACAGTTACATAAAGCCAAGTTCAGGCAAGGATATTTCTCTCTAACTCCAAATGGAAGTTTATGGTGAAAAAAAGGCTGTTCTTGATTCCAGCCCCATAGTTAAATGCCTCCAGAATTAAGACCTGTGTTCTCTCAGGACACCAGCTAGTCAATCCACATTGCCAAGTACAAATTTGGCTGCTCTGTCTCTAATTTACTAAGGTTATTGGTAAAGTTACTAAACACATATCCTGGATATAAGAACATACGACCCTCCCACATCTCCACTGAGTTTAAACAGACTACTTCTAAATTATGGATGTTAAGTAACATTCTGGATGGATCCCTAAAGACTCGAATTATGAAAAAAAAGGATCTTTGTTTCTATTGAAGCCACACTTCATTCTCAACATGTTATATAAAAATTCCTGTTCCTTTGGTTAAATGGTCCTTCTTTTATTCCTATTTTTTTCCTTGTACTTTGCTTTAAGTACATATTCTTTAAGTTACCTGGGGTGATTTCTAAACATTTTCATGTTACATTTAATTTAGAATGTTTTATCATTTGTATATATTTGTATTTATATCTTAAGTTTATTATCTTGTATTTAACTACAGTGAATTTTATCCTCTGGTGTACTGCTCAGTTATACAGTTCTGGGCAGGGATGGGGCAAGGAGTAAAAAAAAAATCTCTTGCAACAATTACCTGCTTTGAGTGTATTCTGAATGCAAACCTCTGAAATATAACTGTTATTATTATCTTCACAATTACATAAATATAAACTCCTTAGCAAATTCAGTAAGAGAAGAAAAAAACTTGATTAAATATTAGCAAAAACCAGCAAGTTTTAATGCAATAGTTTACAAAGCTTTTAATATTGTTTAGGTTTGTTTTGTTCTTTTCAGAACTGACCTTATTCAATATAAAACTTTTAATTAAGGGGGTTCTCCAACTAGGTATTGTTAGCACACAGATTTCTGTACAGTATGTACCTGTTGATCAGAACAATATCCATATATGGAAGACAGCTATCAGAACAATAATAGGCCATGGCAAGAGACAGTGAAATAAAATGTTTACATAATTAAAAGAAGAAGTATCAATAGTTCCTCTATAATCAGGACAAAGTGAAGGAACAGAACCATGTTAATAATTATTCTGGCAGGCTACAAGATACTTGGTATTGATGAGCTTTCTGGCTTTGTCATGTTATAGTATTCACTGTGTTGCATATCTCATGTGTTATTCAAACCATAAACTCATTTACCCTGCTGCTGCTACCCCAGACTGAATGGCAGGCATCAAACCTTCATAAAACAATTGTTTTGTCTTGCTTTTCAATATTTTGTTCTTCTTGATGCAGCCACTGGATTAAATGGAAAGCTCACTTATATAAACTTAATGAAAAGAACTGCCCACTCCTGTGGCAGTTGTTGCTGGGGAGAGGGTTACAGCCTACAAAACAGTTTAAACAGATGTTGCAAATTACTGCAAAGCAACTGATGCTTCTACTTAAACACTAGCCCAGAGGCTATCTGCAGGATCTGATATTGCTTTCTGCATATAGGAGCAACAGACCTGTGTATCTCAGATGTTTGTTTTTGTCTTGCTTCTTTTCTTTCTGTTTACAGCACTTACTGGTTCCTGTGATTTCTCCTTCTTGGTCTTTTCTCTATACCCTCAACTGGGCAACTGGGTCTGCTATGAAACTTACCCTTGACTCTGCCTCTGCAGTGTTCCTCCCTTATTGTATGTTCTGGGTTGTTGTCATATGTCAGAAACACAAAGAATTTGCTAATAAAGATACATCTTGAAGTAAAGCCTGTCCACTCATGACAACAAGACATTCCTGAGCAACTCCACTATTCTTCTCTGTTACAGCCATTTACACAGCTTCATCCATTTGTACATCCTGTGTTTAGGGCCCTATCCAGCAGTCAGTTCTTGCATGAAAAATTTATCAGTGCGATTACTGTCAGACATAATTTTCTGAAGGAGGCCAATGCTGAAGACTGGACATTAAGGTAGATAGATTCCTGATCCAATGCAATATGGCAATTTCTGTATCCTTAGACTCTCAGAATGACTCACTTTTCAGCTGGAATGGTGCTTTACTGCCACAGCAGAACTTATGGGAGTTGTCTTTTTGCATGTGACTGAAATTACTTTAGTATACCACATACCTAACACACTTCGGTGTGCACTTAACAAGAATTATGGTAGGCCTGGTCCCTGCCTCACCAGTCCTTGGTTGCTGATGTAAAAAGGACAGCCAGGAAGCTGTCCCAGATGGGAGTCTGTGACTTCTTTCTCTTTTGTCCCTATGGTTCTGACAATTCAAACAACAGGAATTGTAGAGATAATATGTGGGCACAGTTATGGTACATTGACTTGGTCAGCTGCATAGCCATTAAATGGCTTTATGACTCCCTTTCATGGTACAGAACAACTTCATGTTAAGGAGCGATCAGTTTAGTTGTCCTTTTTCAGCTTAAAAGTAACAAAAATACATTTCTAGCATATGGGAGGATAGTTATACTCCAAGAAAAGTCCCGTAACATACAGTTAATAGATATCTTCCTTCCAGTATTGCTGAAAATTAGTCCATGGGAAAATTATTCCCCATGTGAACACTTCCCAGTGCAGTACTGTTCTCGCTGAGAACATGGATATTATATTGACAGGAATGCTTCTCAGCAAGAAAAGAGCACAGTGATCATGCAACTGTGATAATTCAGAGTCACCTATGGAGCTGCACCTGCAGTATTCACTTCGCTGGCAGAATATTAAGAACTGTTGCTTTTCGTATAATTTCATGGCTATGAAATCATTCCCCGGATATAGGAAAATATTCATGGCACCAGCTGAACACAAAGCAAATGATCCTAGCTCTTCAATCCAGGCAGGTGAATTCCCTTCGACCTGTCTGTACAGACTAACACAAATGATCTATCACACAGCTAGCACTGAGACACATTAAGTGCTTGGCAGGTGGAAGATGGCATGTTGTTTTGCATGGCACATTGGAATTGACCCTTCAAATCCTGAGACTATTTGGTCTTTTGGTTACAACGCAACCTAGTAATGAAGTAGCGACTTGTGGTAGCACTTGCTACATTAATCATATTTTTGTGGGGTAACAGATGATGGATGCCTGATGGCTGCTGTGTTGTGGCTCGGACTGGTACTAAAGTAAAAACTTAGAGATGTTGATTTACTGCACCTACTTGACATAGCTGCTAATTTTCTCTTTTTCCACACAACCTTCCTTGTCTTACTATCACTTTCTGTTTCCAGTCTCCTTCCTAGGCAGAAGTCAGAGATGTGGTTGGGGACCTATGTTAATTGCCCAGCAGGAGAATACTGCATTCTTGCATTGTGGTACAGAGATATCACCTTAATTACTTGCTGCTTTCCATACATATTGTTTTTCTTTCTTCTCCTAACACTTTTTCTTTTTTTTTCTTTTTTTTTTTTTTTCTTACCAAGCCCTTTCAGGATATTTGCATTTGCTGTTACACCTTCAGCAACAGTCCCAAAGAAATTTTTTCTACCCTTCTGTCCCATTTAATCTGTTTCATCTTCCCTCCTTTTTGGACTATGTTTGCAACTAAAGGCTTATTGTCCACAGAACATGATTGATTCAGAGTCATAAACATGCCTGATATTTTGCAGGAAAATAAGATAGACAAATTTCTTTCATGAGGAATTTACATTGTAAAAATTACTTTATTCTCTTCCCTAATTCTCCTCTTTTTCTGTCAAGATTGACATCATCACCTCAATTCCTTCTCCTGAGGCTTCCAAGGTAATCTCTAATTGATATTTTGCAAGAAGACTTTGTTTATGACTGACCTTAAAAATTTGCTTTGTTCCTCACTGGGAAAAACCACCTTTCTCATGTCTGCCTTTCTGACTATTCATAGCTATTTGTGGGACTGCTTCAGCCTTGCAGAAGGATGCTCCAAAATCAGCAACTATTACTCTCCCCTCACATGAATAATCTCACTTCACCTGTCTACTTCCACACCAAGCACGTCTGTCTCTCTCATTATTTTCCAAATCTCATTGTGCTTGACTATAATATTAAAATTATTTTTCTGAAATATCATGTATTCAACTCTTGCCATCTAAAAATCTCTTTTTTTTACCCCTTCTTCCATCATAGTTCTGGCTTCTCACCTTCTAGTCACCTACCTTGGTATTGGATCAGTTACCCAGTGATGTCCACCAAGCTTCCTGCTCTCAGTCTGGAAGTCCTAAATACTCCTCACTCAGATGGTCCATACCTCACTCAGGATCCTTCCTTCTCTAATCCTCTGCAAAGGTCAACCACTTACTGCAACTGCCATATGAACTGCACTGTACACATTTGTGGGGTTTTTTTCTGAGGCTGCTAAAGTTGTTATGGTTTCAAAACAGTTAAGATGCCTCTTCCTTTCAGTTTATGGAATCTCAATCCCTGCTCTTTGGTGTGGTGTAAAGGTTGCAAAGTATTTTACAAAACAATGCAGTGTAACACAACTAATAATGACAAGCAAAAGGTAAGCAATGTACTTGGACTTGGGAAAAATACACTGTGGAAACTTCATATTTAAATAGTAGTAGTCTTCATCACAACTGTGCTGTCATTAGAGAAACACATAATTAAATCCACAGTCAAGGGATACTGAAGCCTAAATCCCAGTCAAACACCAAGAAGTGCTGAATTACGTCAAAGGATGCAACATAAATGGTAAAATGCTTCAGAAAGTGGTTAATTTCAGTTATAATTTCCTCGTATCTTTAATTTCTGTAAAATGTGGATTATTTGCTCATTATAAAAGCCCCATGAGGATTCTATTAAAAACCAAGCAGTCAGGGCAGGATGCTTTTGTCAGATGTATTTGCATTTAATATATGAAGTGGGGGAGGGGACAGATGGAAGAGGTGACAAAATATGAGATAAATTTTTATAGTTAACTAGTGGAAAAAAACCAACCCACAACAAAACAATCAATCAATCAGAGTTTCTAAAACACACCAACAATTCTTTAAAACTAAAAATATATTGTATATAAAAAGCAGCAACCCTAATTTGGACGTCCTAATAAGAGGTGAAGATGAATTAACATCTGAACATCATGCTGGTGAGTGATGAGGATTAGGTTCATCAGGTTCCTGATGTCATATAAAGAACTGAACTCTTACTAATATCCACATAAATTTCAAAAAAGAAATTTAAAAAGCTGAAATAAGAACAAACCCTGACTAGGAGAGAAAAACATATAGGAAAAATATGAGGAAAATCATAATTTGTTAGCAAACAGGCATAATTAAGAATTGTTTTGTGACTAAGATGCTAAACAGACTTCAAGCCCAATAAAAGTAATGAAAAATACGGTATTGGATTATCTTAATTAAGAAACAGGAAAATAAACAGCACCAATCAATGTGGCTTTATGAAAAACAGGCTTAGATGGACAAGCATGACTATGGTCTTCAAGAGAGCTACCAGTTTGTTGTACGAAGAAATTGTGATGACATGAACTTCTCAGATTTCTTTTTATAAAACCAGGCATATACCATAACAATATAGTACATGTCAAATGGATTAAGAACTAGGTAACTGACAGTTTGACACTTGGGCATAATTCTCTGAAAGGGGTATTTTTAACAGTCTCTGCATGGATCAAAAGTAGACACAGAAGAATAGGACCACTGCAATGCCCAAAGAAGTTTACATTTTCCCTCATAATTAATACTGTTATCTAACAGGAAAATATATAAGCACAACAGCATAATGGCAAATATTGGGCAGTAATGAAAGGTAACCTGACTCACCAAGCAAGCTGGGTCTAAATCCATTTTAACATAGCACAAAATGTACAATAATACACCAATGAACAAGGTAAGAGGGCATATCTTCAAAAGAACAACAGCCTGTTGCAAGCTAAAGCTGCTTATTTTGCTGCATTACAGAGCTTCCAGAGCAGAGCCATTTCCCAAAGAACTGCTGGAAGCAGAAACATCATGTGCAAGAGGAGAAGAGTAACATTATTGTTGTGTTGCAGCAACTGATGAGACAGGTACTGGAGCACTATATTAAGTTCCAGTGACCAAAGAAAATAAGTTTTTTAAAGTTCTTGAAAATTTGAAGAAATGTGAGAAAGAACTGTTAAAATTGTTAGAGAAAGTACACGTTGACTTTAATTTGAAACAAAACCAAGCAAATAGTGAGTGAGGTCTTTGTGCTTCGCTAAAAAAAATCCTTGAAGTAGGCATAAGAAGCTGAATTCTATGCATATACAAGCAGGAAATAAAGAAGATTTTAAGTAATGAAGGCCACTGCCACGCCCCCCAAAATATCGCTGAAAAGCAGAGTCTTTTCCATTGTTCTGAATTCAAGTGCATGACTGTACACCTTTCTGGAAGAAATATGCCACCTTAACTCCAGAGTCTGCTAGATGAGAAATAATACTTTGGACAAAAAAACGGCTCTATAGTTCTAAACAGCTGAAAATATAAAACAAAGTGTGTAAATATACTTTCTGGCTAAGAAAGTATAAGTTATACACACACAATGACAAAATGCAATACAAGCAACATTTTAGAGTAGAAAAAACCAAATATCTCCAAACTCCAACATTAGGGATTTCCTCTTTGTTGTATAGATTTTGTGGGAGATATTAAATACAAAGGGAAGAATATTGATGTCAGTTTGTGAACATTGGGGTGTTGAGGCTGTTTTGCAGTTCTCATTTATGAATCACTGTATTCACTTTATAGGAAAGAGGTTTTTCCAGTGATTTCAGAGCAACCATCATGTTATCATATGCCTAATTTTCCATGCTTATAAAGTGCTTTGAAAACTGCTGAAACCTAGCACATGACTTCTTTTTCTCTGAACTCCCTCTGGAGCTTCTGTTGGATAGAGGCAGTTATTGGATAGAGGAAGAAAGAACTGCTTGTATTGCTTATTCCTACTATAAATACTGCCTAACAGTTTAGGAGCAGTTTAGCACCTTCCTTCTTTGTGAAAATATCTTCTCTGTAGGCTCATGATAATTATCTGTTCTTTAGCCTTCCTTGCTCTCCTGCTTGACAGCACCCCCATTACCCTCCTAATGTACTGTAAAGGTGAAAGCATTGCAGGATTTTATTGTTGCAGTTCTGAGGGGAAAAAACCCCCAAGAACTGAATAGTTGCTGAATATAAAAACACAGAGCATACTCTTTAAAGCTTTGAGTAATTCGAAAGCATAGAGAGAGAATGAATTTAATTCTGCAGCAGCCAGTTACTGTCCCAGACTGAGCTGAGCCTGCTCAGTCTTGAGAAGAGAAAACTGAGAGGGGACCTCACCAATGTCTCTAAGTATCTGAAAGGAGGGTGCCAAAAGGATGTTTCCAGGCTCTTGGTGGTGCCAAGCAGCAGGACGAGAGGCAATGGGCAGAGATTAATGTACAGGAAGTTCCACCTGAATACAAGGAAGAAGTTCTTCACTGTGCAGGTGACTGAGCACTAGAATAGATTGCCCAGAGACGGTGTGCAGCCTCCCTCACTGCAGATACTCAAGAACTGTCTGGGTGCAATTCTGTGGAATTCTGTGCTCTAGGATTACCCTGCTTGAGCCGGCAGGCTGGACCAGATGACAGCACTCTGGTGCCTTCCAACCTCACCCATTCTGTGATTCTGTGATTCTGTGATTCCAGAATATATTCAATATTAGTGTGTCCTGGCCAACTCTGGTGACACTTTGAGTTGGTCTGCCCCTCACAGTGAGTACTGACTTTACAGTTCTACAAAGTGAAATGTTTGCTGTATCAGGTGTGGGACGGGAATAAGAAGTGAAAGGAGTTTGTCTCTGAGAAGATGGAAGTTTAGATCAATGCCCATACACACTTCTTCAGTTATGACTTGGATTTTTTTTTTGGTAACTTCAATATCTATTTTCTCAGAACTTCACCAGTTTCTTTTGTCACCAGCTAGTGTGCCTTCCTGGCCTCATAACCATATCAGGATAGCTTTGCATTAAACCAGCAGTTGTGTCTTCTTATTTTGCTAATTACTTAATTCAGTAATCACACCTTCTTTGACACTATAAGATCAAATAAAATTGTTTAGAGAATAACGGTAGTAGTAATAATAATAAGAAGAAGAAGTGCAAAAAATCAGAGGGAACTTAGTGGCATAGTCTTGGATGTTTATCCAAAATGTGAACCTATCATCCCAATGGTTTCTATATTAGCACGCAGAGAAAATGCTATGTAGTAACTTTGTTATAATGTAGTATGATATTAGCATTCATATTTCGTAAAAAAATCCTCAATTAAACAGAGAGTAAAAAAAAATTTGGAATTTGCAGTAAAATTCAGCACTGTCACTTCTTACAGTACTATCATGCCACCTGAGAAATGCCAAACTGATTCATTCCATTGTCTTACTAGCAATTACTTAAAAAATAACTTGTAGAAAATCTCTATTTGGTACCTGAAGAGTTAATCAAACCTTAGCTGATGTGAGGGACTTCTTCCCTGCACGTCCTCAGAGACAGTTGTAATTAATTTGATCTTCTCCAGTCATTAACTCAGATTCATAGTGAGCTCTCCACACACTGCTCTATTAATTCACTGGAGATCAGTTCTCAGGATTCATTTAGTTAAGCAGCACTGCTGGATTACATTTTAAAACCCTTTAAACTGGTTGTAATTGATGTCTGTTTATAGAAGCTTACTTTAATGGAGTCAACGTGAGATGAAAATCTACCATACAAGTCTAAGATAGTGCCTTGCTGTTTAAAGCGTGTCTCCAAAGGCATCCAGTTAAATAAGAGACACTGCAAAATAAAATAAATTCCTCACTAATCACCAACCTAGCCTTGGCATTTTAAAAATAGTTTTTGGTCCTCCTGAATGCTGGTACTCTGGAAACAAATCTAAAGTAGATCTCTCTATGCAGTAACATACATATCTGTTAGGTATTAGGACTTGATCCTGAACTCAGTCAACAAAGGTCCTGTTGGCTTCAATGTAAAGTCAACAAGGGTGAATGTCAAGAGCAGTGTTTTCCTCCATTAAAATCTCAATGCAGCCAGCACACTGGTTGTACTTCTCATTGTCAAATGGCAACATGCTTGTGAGGAGCTATTCCCAAAATACTAGAGCATTGTTCAATTGCTGTTCAGCAATTAAAGCATCAGTAAGATAATGGTGTTACTGCTGCTTAAATACCATGACTTTAATGTCGGTCTTCTGCAAACAAACAGTTATAATAATGGCATTTAAAACAAAATACAGACTTTGGTAAAAAATATAGAGCTTGGAGTCACCTTTGAAGCCATTTAAGAGGAAAGAGTGCCATTTATTTTATTTCCAGCAGAAGACTGGAAATTCAACCAATCCTCTGCAGGCCATTAACTTTATGCATTCTGCTTCCACACTTCGACTATCTCATACCTGGTCATTTCAAAGCAAAGATAGAGGAGCTTGGGTCTATCCTATCTATGTGGCTAGACACAAACTGTGTAACATAAGACAAAATACCTCAGGTAATGTTTTCTGAAGTAGCTCATTGACCACAGAGTCCCTGTTTATGGGAAAATAATTTGAGACTACACAGACTTGACTTTCTCTCTAAGCACTCAGAATTTTAGCTGAAATGAAGAGCAATTTCAGATGTTCACTTTCTCTGAACATGAAACCCAAGGTCTCTTAGTTTTCCATTCAAAAACCACAAGCATCACAAACTAATATTCATATAGAACATAAAACAGGGCTTTGTGTTGGTCTCTGTGACCATGGAAGAAAGATAAACCTATTATTAAGTTATCTACTATTACATCTGCTGGTATCTACTGTTCATTTGTAACTTCTTTACAGGGCTGTTGTGAGGCTAAATTAATAGCTTTAAAAACTTGCAAGATCTTGGGTGAAAGATGTTATTTAAATGCAAAATCAAACCACTGCATGCCATGGAGAAGAGATTCCTATCTTGCAGCACACTTTTCTAGAATAATGTGTTTCAGACCTCCCTGTGTTGTGCACTAAATACAAAGAAAAATGAGTTTTACTAGGTTACTTTAGAAATGACAGTCTTAATATTTACAAGGCCAGATTCTCTTTTGTTTTACAGGCAGCAGTTGCTCTGCAAGTAAACAGTACAGGAAACAGCTCTCAATATGATAACATTTTCCAGGCTATTTTATCTGCTAAATATTGTGAGTACCGGGGAAAGATCGTGTATACCTTTTATACACAAATGGTAAAGGAATGGAAAATACTGGATTTTTTTCTCAAGCCCTAATTGCAGCAACATATTTACTCAGCATTCCTTAGGTCCACTCAATCACTCATACTTAAAGTATGGCTTGAGTGCATAGGGACAGCATGTGCTCTCACAAGATGAGACAAATCGCAACAATCTTCTTTAATGTGATCTCATACCATATGAGCTGAACAATACTAGAGGAAGCCAATGACAAACTCAACTGTTTGCTGCCAAATAAAAGTGAGGTGGAAATGGAGGTCGGTGATTTTCTTGGTGATTGTGTTCTTCTTGTCAGGAGTGAAAAGGAACTGGGGTGCTGCTCACAGCAAATGCAGTGTGTAATTTTGTTAAGTATATGTTATTCACTGCGGCTTATAATACACAAAAAAACCCCTCAAGAAAGCTGTTTGATTCTCCAAGACAGGAAAGAATCTACAAGCAAAAAACAAGCAAGAAGTTGCAAAATATAAGAAGGACATAACTTGCACTTTCTGTATTTACCTTTTTTATTTTTGTAAGATATGTCACCATATCTAATATTTATACCAGGAACTTGATCACAATCAATATTTTCACCCACTGACATAAAACAAAAATTCCTCAAAAGGTCAAACAGCTGTCTGAACAGTTGCTTAATGATAATTTTCTCTGCTTGTTGAATTTGGTGTAATTATTCACTGTGCTCTAGTGGCAACACTGGAGATCACACAAATTCTGTCCCATCCATTTGGGGCCTTATTGCAGGCTTCTCTTCCACTGATGCGGAATTATTTTAAGGATGCAAGAATATTTTGACTATCAAAACCAATTTGCATTCCAAAAAGAGAGACAGTTTTAGTGGCCCCAATTTCCATCAGGTCAGATGATTGGTGCAGTTTCCCCATTCTTGTTCCGTGTGCTCAGTTCCCCTGTACTGTGAGCAATGCCAATGCAGTTCCCACACTGTTACGCTATGGGACCAGGGCAAGATGCTGGAAAATCCAAGCCTCTGTGAGGAAGGAGCTTTCAAGGGCAGCAGATGGCACATGGACCTTAGCCCATCTTGCACCAGGACCACTGGGGAAGCACTGTCATCTTTTGTTTACGAAGCACTCCAAGGCCTCCATGTTCACCTGGCCATTGGTCACAAACATTTGCTATGAGGCCGTACCAAAGGACACTCTGACACTGAAGTCTTTCAAAACCTTTCAGGCCCTCAGTAAACAATATATTGCTGCATTCAGTTACTGCACACATGCTCCCCTCAAAGGAGTCTTAATGGAAGCATTCCTGGTACACGCATCCATGTTCAGGATCAAAAGCCTGTTTCTCCACACAGAACAGTAGCACCTCAGTGCTACCCAAGTCTGTCCAGTTTGCACCTATACTGGAAATTTTTTCCTAAATTCTGAGAGCCCTGAATATCTGGTCTGGCAGCATTAAGCACATTACCTAAGTAAAATCCCTGCATGTCATCCTCAGGACACTTGTAAGAACATAGATAAGACGCCAATTTCAGTGAATTTATCTGCATTTCTTTTAGGGGGTCTTTTGGGATTGAATCCTACTGTATCACACTCCTACTCAATTTCTGTACCTATATTTGTGCTGAATATGTTAGTTTATATCCAAACTTACTCACAGAGCTTACGTTAGTGTGAAATAAGGTGACGTTTTTTGCATGAGAGTAAAAGTGACTGATTACTAATAGAAAATGTACTGCTTCTTCCTAATGTGACAGGCTTGTGATAGAATGCAAGCTCCAGTTATAACTACAGTGAGGCCATCACATCACTGAAATAAGTGCAAAATATCTTTACTTTTTATTTCAGAGAACAAGAGGAGTTATGGACTGCAGGAGAGTGTCCCTTTTCAGAAGATGTAACACAGTGTTATACTGAAGTGAATATATCTTTTATGTTTCAAATGTGAAAAGCAGTGGCATTTACTGCCCACAAGCCATAGAGCTCAGTGACTAATATCAAACAGTTCTGTCTTCATCAATCCATACTCTTCTCAACAACCCTGCTCAAAGCTGCTTGTGGGTGATCATCAGAGTTTGATAAAGTGATTACTAGATAATGGTATCAAGTAACTATGATGATTAAAAAAGTTACATGAGTCTTGTAGCACTGGAGCACTTTATGTGAGGAATGAGTTTCTCCTTCAACACAATAAAAATATATAAAACAAATTTGGGGTTGAACAGAGTGTTGGAATTAGGTCAAGAAGGAATAAGTTTGTATTTTCTTAATAGCTACAAATACTATAAACTACTTTTCTATGAATAATGATATTACTTTAAGTAGCAGAACTATTTTTCAGTCCCTTTCTTTGGTACGTTGTTTCATGATGCGTGTGAAATCCATAGCAAGGTGGTTACACCTGTCACTGTGGCTTTCTGCACACCTGGGCTATTTTATGACAATAAAGATTTCTTCTTCTCTACCCGAAGTACAGACACACAAATCATCTAGAAAACAATTTACAGCTATTCATGACTTTTACATCGAAAATGTCAAAAGCTGTTTAACATAATTTGAGCTCAGAGCCTCCTTGTAATCCTAAAGTTGAGATGAAAGAATTAACCATCAGTCAGAGTGCTACTGATTCAGATTGTGTGGGAAATCAGAGTGACCTGTGATATAAAATATTTCCAGCAGCTGAAATGACCATTAAATAAATTGATGGTGGTGTTTATTATGTACAATTCATAAATGGAAGGCAAAAGATTTACAATAGGACAAACATGATTATCCTGAAGAGAGGAAGGACTTGGAATAAAGTCAGACAACAGACATCCCAGGTCATCAAGGAAATCATAAATATAAATATTTGATGGCTAGTCCCTCTCCAGCTAGCTCTTGATGCCATTCATATGCAGGCTATTTAAGATCTTTTAGTCAACTTCCTCTATAAAACATACTAAAGATTGGGAATCTTCTACCAGGAGAGACTTTTCTTGCCTTCTCCTCTCTGCTGAATTTAGCAATTTGTGGTTCTTTCATGCTTGTTTCAAGTTTAAGCAACTCCTTCACTTTCAGGATCAGTATAACTGTGTCCTTGAGGCAATTTACATCTTAATTCTTGTCACTGTGTGGCACTTTATGTCCCTTTCATCCTCTCACTTCTACTCCATAACTTTCTACATCCTGTCCCCAACATGTCATCTGTTGTTCAAGCCTTGGTTACCTCGTCTTCATCCCAGCCGATTCCCCAAATCCATGCTCCTGGACTCAAGCATCAACCCATTCCTGAAATAATAATGCATTATTTCTGAACAACAGCCAGTACCAACACCCAAGCTATTACTCTCTCTGCCTTCCACACAGTAAGCCCTACAGGGCATGGACTCCCTTTATATTTATGTCTTGTACAGCCCCAAGCACTGTAAGCATTTAATGCATAAAGTAAATAACAAGAGACATGCAGCTCTTCTGGAGACAACAGGGAGCATTGAAGAAGCTAATCAAACTTGTACTGTGTGAGGTTGGGCTTCAACTTACAAAACACTCACAAAAGATAACTGGAGCAGGGAGGAGGAGACATACAGCTCTTAATATTGACCCTGCAAATAGTCTGGCGTGTCTTTAATTTAAAGGCCTTAAATAACCCTTGTGAGCACAAAGGCACTACACATACATACACGACAGGCATTTTGTTACTCACCCGAACAGCCCAATTTCCAGATGCATGAGATAACCCTTTAGGTGTCAGAGTACTTTTTAAAGACTTCAAGAACAGAGAGGTTTACCATGGTCCTGATCATTCAATGGTTAATTACCATGGCCTTTATCTAAATGCATCTGTTCACCATGTAACCTCAGCTATGTGTCATCCAAAGGTATATGTCTGTCTGTTAGACTGATTTACTGGAAGCACGTAAGTTTTCCTTATCAGATAATTGTAGGCTGTGGTCAGTTTACTTTTTACAGCTAGGAACTATCAGACTTTTAAAACTTCCTGATGTAAAGCAAACTTTTCAGCTCCCCAACCATTTTTTAACTGCTTTCCTACACCTTTGCCAATGAAACCATTTCTATGATGTCTATCAGAAGTGTGCAACTGTTTCTGTTAGGATCCTAGTAGTGCTATAAACAGTGATACAAACTCCCTTCTTCTGTCTGCACGTAGAAATAGTTCCACTCATCAGTTTTAAGGCAGTAAAAATGGTTCAGATTAATTTAGCTGTTCCCAGTAAGCTTTTAGTTCACATTTCACCATTCAGTATGACACATGCTCAGCCTTGATCTTGGGCAGTATTAATCATTTAAACAACAATGTTGCACAATGCAAATTTAAATGATACGACACTAATTTGAGACTGTGTTTTTGCTTCTAGTTGTTTTGTCGTGGTTTTTTTTTTCTTGGGGGGGGGGAAGTCGTTTGTTTGTGTGTTTGTTTTACTGTTAGAGCATTAATATGAATTAGCAACTGCATTTTTGTGCAGACAGGGGAAGACAGTCTTGACTGCACTGACAGCAAGTCAATCCAGTACTCCCCAGCCACGTATGACCTGGCTTAGGGAGCAGACATAACATGCAGAGTCTGTTGTTCACCAGGACATTACAGAACATCAGTCACTGCATCTTTATGGTCTCACTAATAAAAATGCACCTCTTCCAGCAGGACATCAAAGCCACACCTATCCCATTGACATATTCTTTCCCTTGACTAAAGTTCATCAAAGTACCAGAGATTTATCTTCCACTAAAAAAGTGCCATTTCAAAAAAATTAGTTCTCATGCTTCAGTTATTTACAGTATTGATTTTCTATTATTTTATCTATGATAACATCTTGATGGATAAGTAGGACAATTTAGTCCTACAGTAAGAAGCCTCAGGCTCTGAAGTTTTCCCAAACACATCAATTATTATGTCTTAAAATCCAAACAAATTTTAAAAAATCCCAACAAAACAAGCAAAATCAAGTCCCAACAAAATGCTTCTGTTTACTCAGGTATGCATCTTTTTTTCCACAAGGTTACCAGGAACGCAAACAAGAAATGTGCTTTATTGTTGTGGTGAACCATAGCCACAGCCAGGGTCAGCCGGATCAAGTGGACCCAAAGGTCCATTGGTTTGATGCTGCCACAGCCCAAAAGCCCTGAGCATTCATAAGGCTGTGAAAAATACATAAATCCGTGCCTTACCCCTGGCTGCAGCCCTCCCCTCCCCTTATTTCTCATATTTGGTTGTATTTCCAGAGAGTTCTATGTTCTTCGGTTGTTAATTGGCCCTTGTTATTCCTCCCCACCTAACCCTTCTCCCATTTGCTGTAATTCCTTCTCCCCGCCTCGGTAACACCCCCTGGCTGATGTTCCTTTGGTTACTGTGTGTTGTCCATGCCCAGACCATAGAAGTACAAGACTCCCTGAAGCCATACAGCTTCACCTTCTCTCTGTGGATTTTTCCCTGCAATAAGCTCCTTCCTCCACGAAGAAGTCCCTCTGCTTTTTTCCTACCTCCTTGCGTGCCTTCGACACTGGTGGGCAAGGCAAACCCAAGCAGGTGCTTCACCAGCCCTCCCCCACCACGGTTGGTCTCTGTTCGTCCTTGATCAAGGCAGGCAGAAGATTACCCAGTGCCTGGGACATTGTGCTAGCTGGCACAGGACTGTAGCACTTTATTAATCAAAAAGTCCTTTCTTAGATCCATTTTGACACCTTTCCCATTTGAATGATGTGGCTCAACATTATTTTTTTTTTGTTACTACTATTTATACATCATCACAGATGAACCTGGTGCTTTACAGAGACCTAGAATGACAAGACCCTGAGGTGCTTACAGTCTAAATTAGATGTATTTATATCACTATTGCTGATACAAAGTTCCTTCTCTAAGGTGTGGCACTGAATCTGGGTCCCTCCAGATATTCATGTGAGGAATAAATCACGTGTGGATGGGAGTCAGGAAAAAGGAGTTAGGGTCTTTGTTTCACAAGAGCCTAAATTTTATTTTCTGGCGTCAGGCCTATTTAACATGCCATACGGTCTCCAACCATGGCTGTTGGCAGACTTTTCCAATGTTTAAGGGCACTGTTAGAGTGATCCTTCCCTCAGTGCCTCATCCCAGGATTCAGAAATCAGCAGTCAAGGGACTTCCTCAGCCTGAGGTCACAAGTAAACCATTGAATTTAATTATTATGAACTAACACTAAGCCAATCCTTAAATTAATTTATCTAGTCCTGTTTTGAACTCATTTATACTTTTTGCTTCCACAGCTCCCCTGTGGTTACAAGTTCCACAATTAAATTACACAGTATGAGAAGAAGTATGTCCTTTTGCTTGTTTTGAAGCTATTCTCCAACAATTTCAAGGGGAAGTCCATGTTACTTGTTTTGTTGCTCTGTGCAATTCATGACTTACAAATTTCTACATCCTACTCTTTCTTCATTCTTTTAAAAGCACAAAAGACATATCTGTTATATTTGCCCTTGTCTAAAGCCTGGCATTCACTTGTCAACATCTTGGTCACACTTCTCTGGGTCTTCCTAGTTCTATTACATCCTGTGTCTGCATTAGTAACCAAATGGGGAAACCCAGCATGTGAGCAAACTGCATATGTGAAAAGTAGCAACATGATGCTCTTTGCTTTTGCTTTCTCCATTTCTTTCTAATAATTGTTAACATTTTAATGGTCATTCCTAACAATCTGATTCTGATTTCCCATCTCACTGCAAAACTCATCATGGCCATTACAAATCTCTTCTACATATTTAACTTTTACATATCCTGGGATGTGGTGAGATGAAGGACTACTTTAGCCATTGAAGTAATTTTGGGTGTCTTTGCTACTACCTTAAGAGGCATCTCCAGAAATGTTATGATCAGTCAAACAGGGCTCTTATTCAGGGCTGAAACCCATAAATCTCTTTCCTGAGATTTCTTCTTGGTCTTCACATGATAGTGGCTTCATGACAGAGAACTGAAGGAGCAAAATAGGGAAACAATAAACAGGATTTTGTTTGCAGATGGTTTGCTCTTGTCTACTTTTCTCTGTTAGTGCTACAGGAGCATAATATGATGTCTTTCTCCTTTTCTTTTTTTTTTATCAACAAAGTAGCAGATTCAGAACAGAACATCCAAACATGACCTATTCTTCAGTACAAATCGCTGTCTTAATCTGGTCAACTGAATCTTTATTTTCACACACAAAAAATAGGGAATTCAGTAATTTCTTCAAAGCTTACTTTTAATATATTAATTTCTGTCATGCTTACTAAAGTTATGTAGTTTTTTATCCTGAAAATAGTTCATTGGCAGCAATGAATTTGGGAAGTAAGAATTTTTCAAGATAGGTAGCTATACAGGAAAAAAACTTGGGAGTCTTTAAGTTGAAAAGTGTATCTACTTTACCAATTAGATCATTCTTCCTGAGAATATTCTCAATTTTCAAACTTGAATTAAAAAGAATGAAACACCTACCTTTTTCAGAACAAAGTTGTATGAAATGTTTAGCATGCCTACACACACATATTCAATTATTTTAATCTTCAGTCATAAGTCAATACTTGCAGCACTTAATCATTTTTGATTCCCTTCCTTGAACGCCCTTCAATTTATCAATGCCTTTTTAAATAAAGATTCTGTAAGATATAGTGGAGTAGCTTTTTATGAAGAAATGAGTGGTCATTAGCAATGTGCTCAAGTGAAAATAAATGTTAAAGATTAAACATACTTTTGAATAAAGAGTTACTATTATTTCATGTTGATGAAAATCATCTTTTCCCCCTTCCTGAAAACCAAATAAATCTTTCATTAAAATTGCATTCACTGGACTTTTTGAGGCACTCATATGCATGTGAGATTGAACTTTTTTTCATGTATGTGGCTAGATGTATTTTTATCAGATGATTGGATCTCAATTATGCTACAAGTCTGCTGAAGAGTCAAAAAACCCCAGTATCAAGAGGCTTTTGGATTGTGTACGATTTTCTGCATTATTTACAGGCTGGCTGGTGACCAAATTAAGTATGAGAAATTAAAAGATTGGAAGCAGTCAAGCAAATTGTTATTGTACCTACTGGTCTATGCACATTAAGGCAGTGCTGTACCATTCATTCTCTGCTTAGGGATATCTTGTTATTTCAGTGTGTGAAACAATTAAGTTTTTCCTCTCCAAGAAGGCACATTGAAACAAAGCTAACTCACGGAAACTGCTGTGAAGTAGCAGGTGGCTGAGGTAAGCAGGAGAAGCAGGAGATAAAAATCAGTATCAGCAGTAAGTACAGACACTTCTGCACAGTCGCCCAAAGTGACAAGAGATGAAAACCACACCTTAGTTAAGATCTGTGAAGGCAGCTCACTACCTTTGTCAAGCAGGCATAAACTCATGGTGGTACAGGACCCTATACAACAACCTCCATTCCTTGAAAATTCAGACTACAGTGGTGAAATTAACCCAATCACATTACTTCTTTCAGGCTTCTAAGCACTCAGAAGGATATATCTGTAAATACATACCTAGTTTACTTGTATAGCTCTCCCTGCTGTTCACTTAGAATAGAAAAATAACCCATTAAAAGAAGCACCAGTGGTCCAGATTAGAGCATAGAATTTGGACCTGAAATTATACTCTCAGTTTAAGGAGAGTATACATCTATGACCACAGATATTTTAGATGTACTTGCAAGTCAAGGCATATCACAAACTGGTCACCTAAAATGGACACATTTGGAAGTAGTGGCTTTTATTTCAGCATCTTTGTTTTCCTATGTCCGAAGACCTCTGACAATTTTGGGAGGAAAATCTTTTGCATGAAAGGAGTGGCTATCTTTGCACTCAGTAAAAATATTTCTGAAATACATGTTGACACCTGAGGCCAAATTCACACATCTAAATCTCTGCACCTCAATTCATCTTAGATGCCATTGGTAGCCAGTGGGAAATGACAGGCATTTCTTACAAATGAGTCACACCTCAGTCAGCTTATGCCAGTTGCTCTGGGTGCCTCTCCATGTGTACTAACTCCAGATGACACTGGCACTTAGGGGAATCATGTTCCCAAAGTACACATCTCAGGTAAGTTAATTGGGAAGAACTGAAACATTTGTATTGTGTAAACTCACTTGGAAATTCCAACTCTCTTTCAACAGACAATGCAAGGCTGCTAGACTTTTCAACCCAGGAACTGGCTGCAGTGACACCAGCTTCGGGGTTATGAGCCTTTCTGGAGGAGCTGTCTCCAGGCATCCTGAGTCAAGGCTTTGCTAGAGACTAGATGTGATGTTCATCTCCAGTTTTAGATCTGGCATTTCCCTGTTCTGAGCACTCCTAGCAAATGAGAAAAGCACCTCGAGAATTCCCTCTTGCACCTCAGTCACGTATTCCCTCTCATGTGAGGTGAGAAGATGAATTTTAAACCTGGCACAGGGGAAAGAGGCTCTGTTTGAGCATATAACTACTCACCCAGATATTGCTAAAGCCACTCATGCTTCCTGGAAAAGACTTATTTCTTTGAAGGTGGACTATGCTGATCTGAAATTGGACATGTCTATATTACTTCCTGCAAAACTGCATATCCTTTCTGAGGGGCATAAATTTCTTTTTTATGACTATGACGATGCAAAGCAATTTTAAATGCCCGGAGGAGAGAACTAGAAAAGACTAAAGAAAAGGAATTGAATGATTCATTAGAGTCAGAAGAAGATTTAATGAGGAATTCTATAATTCTAGACTTTTAATTTAATTGCATCTCTCTCTATTACTTTTCACCCTTCTTTACCTTCATGGAGCTTCAAAAAAAAATATAATTTTTAAGAGGTCCTTATCTTATGCACCAAGTAAGAAATACAACACTGTTTATTCTGTTTGGACAGTACATTTGAGTTTTGAGGTTGGTGATTTATTAGACTTCTCAGGTACTAGATATACCTGTATACCTGGAATGTCCCAATTCCTGTTTCAGTAAAATTATGCCTTTGACATAAATTCCTGACTATTTGTGAACTTTATAACATTTTCTGTGGCTAGGAGATGAGTGCTATGACCTTTCTGCTTATTTGCTCAGGTATTGGACAAAATCTCTTCTAACTCACATTGCTCCAAGGCACAGGAGTGCTGCTGAAATCAATGGAGCTGTTGAGGATTTACACTTGTGAGCACAGTCTTGCCTATATCTGTATATAGGTATTCTTGAGGATATTGTTATGCTTTGGATCAAACTATGAAATTCATCATATAATAATTAATCTATAGGTTTTTCTTGATACTAAATATCTGCATATGAGGCTTTCAGTTGTTACAAGGAACCAATTTATATGAGATGAGGTTCTACCCTCTAAATTACAAATTTGATTTAATTTCTCTTTGATTCAATAGGCTTTCATTTGGTCATACAGCATTCCTCTAGCCTACCTTTTCTGAAACCTGTTCCCTCTACTGCTGTTTCAAAGACTTGGTTGATTTCTGTGTTAACCACTGTTCTAGGCTAAGGATCATCTTTAAATCAGCTACTCAAACAGAAGCAGCCAAATGCTAAAAGACACTTTCTTAACACTGGACAAAATAAATTAATAAATTAGGTATCCTAATTTCATGTTCATAAACTGCAAACAGTTGAGCAGAAGCACAAATTATTGACATGTTCAAACATTATTTGCATAAATTATCCCAGAGTACTCTGCCAGACCTGTCACCACTTCTGTGAAGCAAGATGGGAAAGATCTTTCTTTGGAGAAATGCAGAGCAGGATAAAGGTATATAAGTGCACTTCAACTTGAACTACTTTCTTAAAAGTGATTTTTGCTAGTCCATGCTGTGTTTCTTAAACACGTACAATCATCTCTTCTCCTCATTGCCATCTCACCCCTACACATTTTGCCTTCATTCCCCAAGCAGTTTTTCATCTCATACAGAGTATTTTCCTGTCAAAATTTATTATTAAAAATAATTTGATTTTTTTTCACAAGTCCTATCACCTGCATTTTCAGAGAAACCTTGCCACTTGTTGTTCCTCCTCAGCAGGAAAATTTTACACAGTATTTTTTTTTTCCATTTTACAGGTAGTATGGCCAACATGTAATTTCAAAGAATCATCCCCATTGAGGACTGCAGTCTACTTCCGCTACATCAAAATGAAAAGTTTATAAAAATTAATAGTGCTCAGAAACACACGGCACATATAAGATTCCTGTAAATTCATTAGTAATTCCGTATCAGATAGGAGAAAAAAGGAAAAAATAGTTACAATACTTCAACAATGACCCTTTGTTTCTGAAACATTTCAACAATAGGCTTGGGGTTTTTTGGCTATTCTAATGTCAGTCACTGACATGTAATTCTCTCCATTCCCTCCATTACTACTTAACTGTATTTAAGTAATTCAGAAAACCATTTTATTCCAGACCCTATAGATATGTTTTCTCAGCATGACTCAATAGAAGTGTCTCTGTCCTTAATATTAGGTACTTATGGAAGTGTATGCATCATTAAGAGTGCGTGAGTACATCTATACAGAGAGACATAACTCTCTAGGTACAGGTATAGGAAGGAATATGTATAGCTATAAATATTATTAAATCATTAAAATATTTGTGTGAAATGAACCTAGGAAGTAGCTATTATATTTACCTATTTTAGCTAGTGATTAATGTTACAAATTTAAAAATGTGTATGCAGTTGTTCACTATTTTACAAATGTCTGTAGTGAAGCCCATGTATGCAAGTGTCATGCTCACTGTCATTCTAGAAAAAACCTCATTTAAAAGAAAAAAAATTTGCTGTGGTACTGTACTTCCTTTGATTAAAAAACAAACTAACTAAC